>NC_091791.1:21442500-21750000 GCF_041296235.1 Equus asinus
CCAAGTGTAAGTGCTATCCTGACTTTTTTCTTTTAACCACTTTATTGAGGTATGATTGACATGTAAAAAGTTGTACGTATTTAATCTATACAACTTGATGAGTTTGGGGGATAAGTATACACCCATGAACCCATCACCACCAAGGCCATAGGCATATCCATCACCTCCCAAATTTTCCTTTCACCTCCTGTATTATAATTATCGTTTGTGTGTGTGTGTGGTAAAGACACCATAATATATACCCTCAACAAATTTTAAGTATGCAATACAGTATTGTTAGCTATAGTCACCATGCTGTATAGTAGAACTCCAGAACTTATATATCTTCCAAAACTGAATGTTTGTACCCTTTGACCATCACCTCCCCACCTCCCCTTCCCCTGACAACCACCATTCTGCTCTCTGCTTCTATGAGTTTATTTTATCTTCTACATATAAGTGAGGTCATGCAGTATTTATCTTTCTGCGTCTAGCTTATTTCATTTAGCACAATGTTCTCCAGGTCCCTCCATGTTGTCGCAAATGGCAAGACTTTCTTCTTTTTTTAAGGCTGGACAATATACCGTGGTATGTAAATACCATATTTTATTTATCCATTCATCTGTCCACAGGCACTGAGGTTGTTTCTGTATCTCAGCTATTGCAAATAACGCTATAATGAACATGGGAGTGCAGTACTCTTCAAGATCCTGATTTCAATTCCTTTGGATAAATACTTAGAAGTGGGATATGGTAGTTCTATTTTTAATTTTTTGAAGAAGCGTCATACTGTTTTCCATAGTGGCTGCACCAATTTACCTTCCCACCATTAGTGATTCAGGGCTCCCTTTTCTCCACATCCTCACCAACATTTGTTATCTTTTGCTTTTTTAGTAATATCCATCCTAACAGGGATGAGATGATATCTCACTGTGGTTTTGATTTGCATTTCCCTGATGATTAGTTAGGTTAAGCACCTTTTCATGTACCTGTTGGCCACTCTCCTGACTTCTAACACCATAGGTTGGTTTTGCCGGGTTTCGTGCTTTATTTAACATATGTACTGTTTTGCCTTTGGCTTTTTCACTCATGTGGATAAGTGAAACAATGTCATTGCATGTAGTTGTAGATCATTGCCACCTAAATTTTAAGCAGGGGAATGACATGAGCTGACCTCTGTGTTAGAAAAATCACTCTACCAGCTTTCGGGAGCTGTGGAGTGGAAGGACAAGAAGTCTAATGCAGGGAGCTAGAGCAATAATCTAAGTGAGAAATGATGACGGCCTGACCCAGAGCCCAGGCAGTGGGCGAAGAGATCAGAGTCACCCTGAGCTCTGGAGAAGCAATTCAAAACATATGTTCCATTTACTGTGTCCTTCAAACACAGAGGAGAGTACTTAAATGGGTGCTCAGAATCAGAACAATCTTAATTGACTATGGCATTAGTTTGGGTGCTTTTCAAGATTTAAATGAAATGAGCTACATCCTGCTAAGAGTCTATGGTCATAGATGACAGGGATGAGGCAGACCAAAAAGCCAACACAATGTGAATAAACAAAGAGTGTTCCATGAGACTTTAATGACCTCAAATGGTTGTTGGAGGAGTTTTGCAGTTGAGTTATTTTTCTTAAATATTTTTTGAGTAATGGAGTTTCAAAATAAAATTTAGATTAGTTAGAAAAACTAAACCAGGATTGAAGAGACAACAGGAGTAGGGGAGAGTTTTAGCAGAAAGTTGGGAGGAATGAGGCTGCTGAGGGTGTGAGATGGGTGTGTAGAGCAGACAGATGGGAGATAGTTGGTGGAGCATGAAGTGAGAGCTCATTCAGCATCCATCTTAATTTCATGCTTCTCAAACTCAGGTATGTACACCCCTGACAGCATGTCAGGAGGAACTTGAGTCGCCTGATAAATATGGTACATCTTACTGGAGTGTCCATTTTATCCTAGGATTAGGGAGAAGGATGCTGTTTATAATGGAAGCAAACAATGTGTTACGGAGTAGGATACAAATGTTATGTGATAATACAAGATAAGACACAAGACTTCAAATATTTTTCTAGCCAAATGGTTTGGCCTTCAGCTCCAGTGCCTCCCTTGCCGCTGGGTGAAATTCAGAGGAAAAGTTTTGAGAAGCTTCATCTCAATTACTCCTGACTCCATGTGCCACTCTATGATGCTAGAGCCTCTGCTGCGCTCTTTTCCAGACTGGGTGGTGTTGCTCATTCAACAACATTCATTCCTTCCTTTGCTTATTCATTCCAACAATATTAAGTAAGGGCCTACCATATACTAGGAACTGAGAGATCTTTTTCTCGTGTTTGGTATTATAAGCTCCAAAAAGGGCTGTGCTTTGGAAAAAAAGAAAATTCAGAATCCCCTGAGCATTTGTCAAACCTTGCATGTATTAGATATTCTATAAATATTTGTTGACATGAAATGAAATGGAAACTTTGCAAAAACCCAAGGAGGGGGCTGGTCCAGGGGCATAGTGGTTAAGTTCAAGCACTCCGCTTCAGTGGCCTGGGGTTTGCAGGCTGGGATCCTGGCCATGGACCTACATATCGCTCATCAAACCCTGCTGTGGTGGTGTCCCACATGCAACATAGAGGAAGATTGGCGCAGTTGTTAGCTCAGGGCCAATCTTCCTCACCAAAAACAAACAAACAAACAAACAAAAAACCCCAAAACCCAAGGAGGATTTAGGCAAGGGACAATAAAGGAGAGGAAAAAAGAGATGAATGTATGTGAGCTACTGCTAGCCATTATAAATTAAATATATTGTTTCATCCACAAACAACTCTGAATAGACTTTAAATTATATCCATTTTATAGCTAAGGAAATTGAGGTTGAGAATGAATAAAGTAACTTGTTTGAAGGAACACAGCTAGTAAGTGACAGAGCACAAATTCAGTCCCAGCTTTGTCTGATACTAAGGTCCATGGAGAATATCTATGGAAATGGAAGATGCATATACCTCTGACCCAGTAATTCTACTTTTAGGCATTTATCCTTGTGCTATTGTGATTTATTTTAAGAAATATATATTTAGTCTTTATCCCCGTTCTGGCAGAGCTCCTAAAATTCTTGGGATTTCCTAAGCGATGAGAGAGATAAAGGCGTCTTTTGTTATGTTAATGAGGTGGTTTTTGGATAGTGCTCAATGACGGGAATGGTTGCCAGTGGAGCCAACCTCGTGATTAGAGAGTTGGAACTTTCAGTCCCATGCCCTGATCTCCTGAGACAGGAGAGAAACTGAAGACTGAGTTCAATTACCAATGGTCAATGATTTAATCAATCACGCCCATGTAATGAAGCCTCCATAAAAACTCACAAGCATGGATTCAGAGAGCTTCTGGGTTGGTGAACACGTGGAGATTTGGGGAAAGTGGTGTGCTCCGAGAACGTGGAAACTCCTCACCATACCTTGCCCTGTGCATCTCTTCCATCTGGCTGTTCCTGAGTTATAGCCTTTTATAATAAACTGGTAATCTAGTAAGTAAGTGTTTCTCTGAGTTCTGTGAGCTGCTTTAGTACATTAATCGAACCCAAGGAGGGAGTTGTTGGAACCTTGGATCTATAGCCAGTTGGTCAGAAGCACAGGTGATAACCTGGGATTGTGATTGGTGTTGGAAGTGATGGGCAGTCTTGTAGGACTGAGCTCTTAACCTGTGGGATCTGACATTATCTCAGAGTAGATGGTGTCAGAATTGAGTTGAATTATAGTTCATCCAGCTGGTGTCAAAGAATTGCTTAGTGGTGTGGGGAAAACCACCCCTGCATTATAAATTGGGTGCAGAATCATCAATCCTGTAGATATACTCAAAAACGTGCTCAAAGATACAAACAACAGAATGTTCATTTCATTGCTGGTTACAATAGCAGTGAAGTAGAAATAATCAAAATATACTTTATTGGAGAATTAGTTAAAAAACTTAAGGAACATCTGTACAGAAAGAGGCATACCTATGTATACTGATATGGAAAGCTGTTCCAGGATATATTGTTAATTGAAGAAAAGCAAGTTGTAGGGTAGCATATATTATTTAATTACATGTTATCTTTTTAAAAACAGATTCATAGGGGCCGGCCCCGTGGCCGAGTGGTCAAGTTCTCGCCCTCCGCTTCGGCGGCCCAGGGTTTCGCTGGTTTGGATCCTGGGCTTGGACATGGCACCGCTCATCAAGCCATGCTGAGGTGGCATCCCACATGCCACAACTAGAAGGACCCACAACTAAAAAATATATATATACACAACTATGTACGAGGGGGCTTTGGGGAGAAAAAGGAAAAATAAAATCTTTAAAAATGAATAAATAAAAAAAATAAAAACAGATGCATAAATCATGTCTGTATGCATGTATAGGCACCAAAAATTCTAGCGGACTACATACTCAACTTTAACAGAGATTACTTCCGGATTGGTGATGAGGAGCTCTGCTCAGGTGGGGATGAAGAAAGAGGTCTCTTTTCACTTTATTTCCTTCATGAATTACGTGAAAGTAAAATTTTAAACATGACTATGTATTACTTTTATAATAAAAGGAAACAAGTTAATAAAGTTAAATAAAAATACAGCCTGGGCATTTTTTAACACACCATGATGCATGGAGTAAGTAAAAGCTCCAAGAGGCAGAGAAACTGGAGGGAAGAGAGTTTAAAAAAAGCAGAAGGAGCTAAGAGGCAAAAGAATCAAGGTAAAGGGAAATGGTGATGTTAGTGAAGCTCATGCCAAGGCTTTATTTTTATTTGTTATTGGCTTACACGACAGAAATCAATTGTCTCACAGTTCTGGGGTCCAAGATCAAGGTGTCAGTAGGGTTTGTTCCTTCTCGGGGCTGTGAGGAAGACTCTGTTCCATGCCTCTGCCCCATCTTCTGATGGTTTGCTGGCAATCTTTGGCATTCCTTGGCTTGTAAATCTCTGCCTTTGTGTTTACATGGTGTTCTCCATGTGTGTCTG
Organism: Equus asinus; assembly: GCF_041296235.1. NCBI lineage: Eukaryota > Metazoa > Chordata > Mammalia > Perissodactyla > Equidae > Equus > Equus asinus. Next base: position 21,447,443 of record NC_091791.1, read on the forward strand.
TCTGTGTCTAAATTTCCCCTTTTTATAAGGACACCCGTCATTTTGGATTGGAGACCTGCCCTGCTCCACTATGAGCTCATCTTAATGAATTATATCTGCAAAGATCCTATTCCCGAATAAGGTCGTGTTCCGAGGTACTGGGGGTTAGGACTTCAACATATAAATTTTTTTTCTTGGGTGGGGAGAAGACACAATTCAACCTATAAAAGTAGGTATAAAAATTTTTGTGAACTGTGTCATGTGCAAAGACTTGAAGTTCAGGATTTTTGGTTTGTCTATTTAGAGATAAACCAAATATTTCCCATGAAATAATCAATGTACTAATTTCTAAGTTTTGGTGAAAATCATATTTTCTGCAAAGGAACTCTGGGAATATTGACAGGACTGGAAGAAGAGGTATCTCTAGCTGACTGGAGATCAGTATGAGCTGAGTGGAAGTTGAGAAATTCAGACGAACAGTACATAAATACTTGGTCTTGGTTGTTCTTTCATTTGCTGTTTACTTTTTTTCTTTTAAGGAAGATTAGCCCTGAGCTACCATCTGCCAATCCTCCTCTTTCTTTTTTTTTTTTCTGAGGAAGACTGGCCCTGAACTAACATCTGTGCCCATCTTCCTCTACTTTTATACGTGGGACGCCTACTACAGCATGGCTTGCCAAGCGATGCCATGTCCACACCCGGGATCTGGGCTGGTGAACCCCGGGCTGCCGAAGCAGAATGTGTGCACTTAACCACCAGGCCAGCCCCTCATTTGCTGTCTACTTATGCTGCTTTAAGCTGATGGTTTTGGCTGCCTCAATGCCCTGAGATTTTACCAGTGAACTGTCACAATCAGGACTGAGAAGTATAATGAGACGAATGAGACTATTTAAAATAACTGTACCTATGCTTATAACAAACTGTACAGGACTTCGCCACTTCCCATCTCTCTCTCTCCTCTCTTATTTTTTTTATTTTTAAAATTTTTTAACTGCGGTAAAATACATATTACATAACATTTACCATTTTAACCTTTGTTTAAGTGTACAGTTCAGTATTGTTCAGAATATTCACATTGTTCGCAACCAAGCTCCAGAGCTTTTTCATGTTGCGAAACTGAAACTGGGCACCCATCAAACAACAACGCCCCGTTTCCCCCTCCACCCAGCCCCTGGCAACCGCCGTTCTACTTTCCGTCTCTCTGAATTTGACTACTCTAAACACCTCATCTAAGTGGAATCACACAGTATTTGTTATTTTGTGCCTGGCTTATTTCGCTTAGCATAATGTCTTCAAGATTCATCCATGTTGTGGCACGTGTCAGAATTTCCTTCCTTTTTAAGGCTGAATAACATTCTACTTTGTATGTATATCTATCTCTCTCACATTTTGTTTGTCCATTCATCCATCAACGGAAGCTTGAGTTGCTTTCAGCTTTTTGCTATTGTGAATATCGCTACTATGATCGTGGGTGTACAAATATCTGTTCAAGACTCTGCTTTCAGTTCTTTTGGATATGTACCCAGAAGTGGAATTGCTGAATCATTTGTAATTCTTTTTTAATTTTTTGAGGAGCAGCTATACTGTTACAAGGCTTTCGAATTACTTACTGCTTGGTTAGAAAAACAGAAAGCAAGAAAATGGTTGTTTCTCAATATATAAACCACAAAAAACCCAGGGAGGTCACCTTACCCCTAGTAGAATCAAGAGGTTTTTTTAAAGAACTTTATGACATCTAAAGCCAATGCAGGAGGAGCATGCTTTAGGCTGTTTCCCTGAGGAGTGGAAAAGGAAAAGCAATTGCTGACCAAGCTGCTTAAGGAGCTAAGTATTTTCTACTGGGAGATATTTATCTGTTTGGTGGATCTGCAAGTTCTGGGGAGTGCCTCCATTAGAAAACAGCTGACGGTTCCAGGAAAACTTGGAAGAATCACCATGGTGATACAGAGTGACCCATTTAAAGTGTAAGGACTATTGTAAGTTGGACTTCAAAAGATGCCTGTATAGAAGCTTCTTTTTCATTTTTCATTGGACATGTGATATGAAATAAAATAGCATTATTATTCTTATGCCCATTTCTCTTGCAGTCTGATGTACTAGGGAGAACCCCAAGACATCGTCAGAGTCTACTCCAGGCTTGGCTACTCCTTAGCTGCATGACTTTGAGCAGGCCACTTAACTTCTCCAATCTCAGAGGGTCGACCTAAAGAGCCTCTTAGAGTACCTTCAGTTTGTGGATTTACTTGTATGCATATGTATATAATTGCTTCAGGTCCTTTTTGTTTGCTACTCATTTTCTCTGGAACTTGGCTATCCAGTAAATTCACCTAATCAGACAGTGGAAAATGAGGAAAAAAGCCAAAAGGTGCTGAACAGACAAACACAACGTCAAAGTCCATGCACTAAAGCTCCTTTACCTTATTGCTTTCCTGAGACCTCAGGTGCAGGGGGTTGGGTTAATCACACTTGTGGATCCACATAGTCTTTTATCACTTGTCTGGACAAGGCCCTTCTCAGCTTAATCTTATTATCTATCTATTATTTGTTATATTTATTATTATATGTATTATTTATATGTATTATTTATCATTTATTATATAAAATCTATCATTTAATTATTTTCTTCTCCTTCATCTCTTATCCCGTTTCTCACCCTTTCTCATTTCCAGGTGGTAAATGATCTATTGTATTAATTCTAATGCAATAAGGTAGGGTGTTCTCCCCATTTTACATATGGGGAAACCCTTAGGGAGGTTGAGGGGGCCAGAGGAAGAATTTCGATCCAGCTAGTCAGTTGTCGTTAGTGCCATCAAGTTGACTCCCTATGTACAGCAAAGCAGAACCCTGCCTGGTCTTTTCACGCCATCCTCTCACCTTCTGGTGCTATATTAGACAATACTCTGCTGCTATTCATAGGGTTTTCATGACTAATTTTTTTGGAAGTGAATGATAAGATTGTTCTTTTTAGTCTGTCTTAGTCTGGAAGCTCCTTTGAAACCTGTCCACGATGGGTGCCCCTGCTGATGCTTGAAATACTGGTAGCATAGCTTTCAGCATCACAGCAACATGCAGCCACCACAGTGTGACAACTGACAGATAGATGGGTGGTGTGGTTCTCTGAATAGGAAAGAACCAGGGCCGTCGTGGTGAGAACACCGAATCTTAACCACGAGACCACGAGGGCTGGCCAGAAAGATCCAGATCCTCTTACACTATCTAATCAAGAAATCTTGTTTAAAATACTAGTTGTCTCTAAGTTATTCTGAATTACATGTAAGAAACTCCCCCTCCTATTCTTCAAAAGAAATATTAACAGATCTGTTTTGAAGCACTTTTCTTCTCCTCATTCCTCTCTTACCAGAGGCAGTTTTGTAAAACTGGGATCACCATCTCTTTGGATTTTCTTATCCTCTCTTCCATTTTTCTTGCAAAACTTGGAGATAGAATTGTCAGCTTGGGTCTTGACTCTATTGCTTGATGGGACATAATTGGAATGATAGAAAATAGTATTTCCCCTCCTTAAACAGAACACCTTTCCACTCCCATTGTACTCTTTCTACATCTCATTTATGAAAAGACGGTTGTTGATGGGCAGAATATGCTCTTGAAGTCGCGTTTCTCCCTTGGATGGATGAATGGTGTAGGAATTTATAAGAGAATGGAATGTGTGTCACCTTTAAGGTACATCCATCACAAATTGATGGTTAGCTAAAGTGAAGGCCATTTGACATTCCTGGCATTCTTAGCACAACTCTGATATGTGATGGGACAAGATTGTTAGCATTGGAGGCATTTTGTTTGTGAGCCCTCATGGGAGGGGAGGATAATCCTCATGGGAGATGCAAGGACAGGAGAGGTTAAGGGCTTGGTTGGCCAGGAAGATTCTGGGAGTCTGAAGATGGATTACTAGAATGGAGAAGTTGGATCATAGTTGAGAGGGGCCACACTAGAAATAATAATAATAACGTTGATGATGATGATGATAATAATATGAATCTCTATTGAGGGCTTTCTACATATGAGACACTGGATTATATTGCTTGATATGAATTATCTTATTTAATCTTCTCAACAACTTCACATAGGTACTATTATGGAGACCTGAAATAGATACTATTACAATCTCCATTTTATAGTGGAGGAAATTGAGGCTTAGAGAAGCAGTTTACTTAAGATCACATAGCCAACTATGACTCATTGGTCCATCCTTTTAACCACCATGCTCACAGTGAGCTTCGGATCCAAGGGTTACGTAAGGATAGAATGGGAGAATGCCTTTTGAAGGGACGATTGAGAAGGTCTGCAGTGCGACTGTGTGGCAGGCCCAGGTCTGGTTGAGTCGTTCAGGATTTTACCCAAATGGGAGAGAGAGCAACCCAGGGTACTCCTCCTGATTGATGCCGAGCATCCATAGATCCAGGGCAGGGCCACACCTTGTCCTTAGAATCATCTCTTTACTATCTTCTTCCTAATTTTAAGGCAATGCTATTATATAATTTGGATATAATAGCCAAAGATAATTTTCTGCTTGGAACAATCATCATATTTTATATTGGATGCGTTTGACTGAGTAAAAGACTTCTTTCTTCAAGTGAGCATTTTATTCTGTTAATTGTAGAAAGCTCTTACAGAGACCTCTTTGCAAATGATGGAATAAAACCCTTCCCCTAAGACAGGGATTCCTAAGACTTCCTATACCTTGCAACAAAATCGTGCACCCACAGCATTAAATTCGTTTAGACTCCCATTTAGAGTCCCAGAGCACTCTAATGCAATTTTTATGAAGTGTCTTTTATTTTGTACTTGGTTCCTCTGTAATAAATGAGTCATTGATTTTCAAAAAATTTTAAACGTATCCAGAACCTTTTTTTTTGGTTTTTGTTTTGAACAACCACTCAGCCAAAACCAGTAACCCTGTCCTCTCTCGCTGCTGCTTTGCTATAAAGATAGCTTTCCTCTATATGGATCACAGTGGTTCCTTTGACAAGAATGAACAACTCTCAGCCAGCCAAATGTGTGTCTCACAAGTCTTTCTAAAATGTTGCCCAGCAATTATTTTTTAACACTTGCGTGCTGTGTTCCGGGACGGCCTGAAAACAACAATAATAAAAAAGGAACTTAAGGGACAATCTCAATTCTCTTTGTGATTTATGGGGTATTCTAATCTAGAGTTCCTTTGGAAGGCTTTCCTTGTGAGTTTAAGTGGGGAAGGCAACTGGAGCCTCACCATAAAACTGTGGTTGGGTACAATAAACCCCTGAGGACTAGTCAAAGACGGATTCACTTGATGCCAAATTCTTTTCTGTCATCCAAGAGTGGCCAATGAGACCAAGGGTGGGAGTGAGAACTCACCAGGGTTTTCAACAAAGCATTCTAATAAATTAAAAAACAAACAACCTTTGTTAGAATGAAAAAAAGTGTTTGCTAATGCTGGCTGGTTAGAGCGCCCTCATGTGTTCTCAGCGTGGCAGTATCATTTTAGGGCTTTCAAAGGGCATAAAATGCTCTTCTAATCACTCTGCCACCATTTAATGGCATGCCCTTCCTTCCCATTTGTTTCCAAGTCCACAATTGAAGCTCCTTCTTTTTTAGGTGTTTGTTCAAATTTTCAGTGTGACAATTATTTTTATCAGAGGCTGTAGGCATAAACGATCTCATTTTCTGGAATCTACTTATACGTGTGTTCAAAATTGCTTGCTGAATTGGTGTTCATTTAAATCTCAATTCCTGACAAAAAGTGGAAATAATCCAAATGCCCATCATCTGGTGACTCAGTAAATTGTGGTAATCCATACAATGGAATATTACTTAGCAATAAACAGGAAAGAACTACGGCCATATGTACCAACAAAGGGCTGCATGTTACAAGATTCCATTTATGTGACATTCTGGAATACTGGCACAAATCAGATCAATAGTAGCCAAGGGCTGGGGGAAAGGGAGGTGAGATTGGCTGCAAAGAGGTCCAAGGGAGCTTTCTGGGGAGATGAAAATGTTTATATCTTATTTGTTGTTGGTTACCTGACTGTACCTATTAGTCAAAACTCACAGATCTGCCATTGGTGGTATGATGTTTACTATAGCTCCCTTCCCAAAGGCATCAAACTGTACCCCCAAAAGAGGTGAAATTTACTGAATATAAATTATCCCTCAAGAAGCCTCACATAAAATGTTTTCAATTCCTTAAAGAATCACCATGGGCTTCTTCCCAAGTATAAAGCCTCAACCCTTCTGGGTCAGCCTCTTGGCCTCTTTTTCTTCACTCATCTGAAAAAGATACCACGATGAACTCTTGCGAGAGTCTGCAAGTTCCAGCTCAATTCAAAGCCCCAACAGGGCCAGACCACATTCCAAACAGTCCGCTCCCTGACTCTGCCATTGTGCCCGAGAGGGTGTGTGCAGTGACACGGAGCCTCCCGGCATTTGGTTATTGAAAAGGAAAACATCAAAGTTCCAGGCCAGTGCTAGCGGGGCTACCGACACGCGGGAACCCCTTGAGGGGAAATGAGATCTGGGCCCTGAAGGCAGATTCCTACTGTCAGTTTGCTGGCTTCCCTCCGTGAAAGACAACAACCAGTTATTCCTGGGCAGAAGCTGTTCCTTACCCAAACTATCCATTAGCCACAATACTGAACGTTCCATCCCAGGAAGCACCCTCTGTCTGATTCTGGAAAACAGCTTCAGTTCAGTGGCTCCCAAGATAGTCTAGCCACACTCGTTCCCAACAATGATGGCCCACAAGTGTTGATCCAGGCCAGGGGTTTTTGAACTTTACTGGGCTCAAGAATCACCGAACTTGCTAAAAGAGTAAGAGTTCTCACCACACACACACACAGACACACACACAAAAGGTAACTATGTGAAGTGATGGATGTGTTAATGTGATTGTAGTAATCATTTCACAATGTATATGTACAATAAATCATCAAACTATCACATTGTACAACCTAAATATATACAATTTTTACTTGTCAATCATACCTCAATGAAGCTGGAAAAAAAAAAGAATCACCTAAGTGGTATATTTTCTAAATGCCAGTTCCCAGCCTGTACTCATACCTGAGATTCTAGTATAATAGGTCTGGGAATGGTCCCTGGAAACTACATTTTGAATAAGAACCTCAGGTAACTAAGGCAGGAAATCTAAGGACCACGCTTTAAGAAATGATGATCTCGGCTTAGAAAAACTCATGTGGGCTTTTGTTTTCACTGGGAAAGCAGAACAATTTACGTACTCATTGGAAATGTTTGCCCTACCAAGTGGTTGAATAGCACAGTGATAAAGAGTAGGGCTCTGGAGTGGAGTTCCTGGGTTCAAAGCCCACCTCCGCCTCCTATTACCCATGAGATCTGAGAGAGGTTACTTAATCTCTCCACAGAATCTGTGTAAGAGGGAGTAAGATGAAATGAGTGAACACTTAGGAAACACTCAGAATAGTGTCAGTCGGCGTTAGATAAACATCAGTTATCATTCCGTCCAGATCAATAAAAACTGAGGGGAATATTGCAAACCGTGAACAAAGAGAGTTACTTCAAAGAGCTTTTCATTTAAAGCTTGGACATCTCCAAATACTTCAAATGGTAGAGGGAAATGTAACCACTTTATGTACCCCAAGTTTCCTACATCTTAATTTCTTTGCCCTGTTTTAGATATTAAAAATATAAGCTGAAAAAAAAAATAAGCTGAATTTAGCAGTACCCTTCTCTTTGACTGATTGAGGAGCTTAAGATAATCACATCTATTAGCTCGTTCATCTTTACAAGTTATGTATAATCTTCAGTGATTCTTAAACAGAGATGCAAATCAGAACCACGTGTAGAGCTCTTGTAAAGTACAGATTTTGACTCAGTAGAGATTAGGTGGGGCCCAGGGAGTCTGAATTTCTAAAAAGTTCTCTCTGTGATTTGATTGTACATTCCAGGTAGAGAATTACTGTTTTAGGTGAAGGCAAAGGTAATCCACCTCGTTTTACAGCTTAAGAAACAGAGACTTAAACATGTTAAATACCAATGCCAAGGTCACTCAGCAAATCATTCACAGAGGCAGGAGTTGGATTTTGGTCAGTAATTCTAAGGCCAGTAATATCCTCTCCATTACGTCTCTCACTGTAGACGTTACTGGTACAGGGCGGGATAGGCATGGTACATTTTCAGTCCCTCATTTGCTTATGAAATAGTAGTCTGATCTGGATTCATAGGAACTTTAAATTAGAAGTGCTGATCTGGGATTCCGATTCCATCTTTTCCCCTCTTACCCTCACATCCCCGTTTACTGATCATTCCCTTTAAATCCCTGGAAGTGTCAAGGAGAGACAGCTCATGTGGCGCCTGGATCAAATCCCTATGGGAATTATGATCATGAACTTGAGGATTCTTTCTTCTTCTCCATTCTTAGAGCATAGGAAACTCCAGGGACCACAGTTTCATCATGAACAAATCCAAGATTAACTGGCACATAAAGCTGGGGAAATGAGGATCCGATAAGATCATGAGCCTAAGAATGTTATTCTGTAAATCATCAACTAACGAATCACTGGGACTTGAATCCAGCAAATATCCGAAAGGCCATACAAGTGGCTGAAGGCTGTGTCATTTTGGTGGCCTCTATTCTGGATTGAGGTTTTTGTGGATTCCCTTTTCATCTTGGGACGTATGTGTGACCTATAAAGTCCCTCAGAAACCATTTTCTTTAATGTATTATCAGAGAAGAAAATCTGTCAAATTAAAATCTGCAGTGCCGCAAATCAAGTGAAATCATTCTGCTGAACTTGAGCCATGGAACCAAACTGGGGCAGTGTCATTTCACTTACAAAATGGCCCGGAGTCCCTGCTTTCAGACCTTCACACTTCACCACCCGCTTGCTATGAAACAGACCCTTTTATTTAGTTACTTCTTGGCATACACTATCTGCTTTCCTTTCAGATTTTCTGTTCCCCAAATTTCAATATCCCGCCTTTGCATTCTCCTCCTGCTCTTATTAAAATACTGTTTCTTTTTTAAAAAGATCCCTTTTAATCAGATAGCTCCTGCTGGCATGAGCTGTCAGGGGTATTCATTTCGGTGGACTCTGGCCTCATGCTGCATTACCTTGGCAACAAGATTTAGAGGCAAAGGCCCAGCCCTGAACTTGTCAGAGTCTCCAACGACGTGAATTCAGCACATACTACTCTTTAGCATATCTAGTTGTCATGCCAACTGCTAACAATAATACCCATCTCTCTCTTCTGGGGTTTTAATTCAATAACTTTTCAAATTGGTTCCTTCTGTAAATTCGATTGGTCTGAAAATGTAATATACGAATGTGTGCGTGTGTGCATGCACTTGTGTGTTTAACCAGTCACTAATGGCCTTCCACTAAATGACTGGAGATTGGAAATACAATTTAGGTCAAAAGTTCATCAAAAAGCAAAGAAGACCAGTGCTGGATCTAACAAAAGGAGCCTGCAATTTTGGGATTCCTGACAAAGAGACAACTAAACAAACTCTCAAGAGCTGACTTCTGCCCTCGGATGTATGTATGTGACTTCCACTGGAATATTTGATAACCCGAGTAGCTGTACCCCTTACGTATTTAGATTTGTTTGTTTTTGTTTTTTGAGGAAGATTGGGCATGAGCTAACATCTGTGCCAATCTTCCTCTATTTTATGTGGGATGCCACCACAGCTTGGCTTGATGAATGGTGCCAGGTCCACGCCCAGGATCTGAACCTGCGAACCCTGAGCCACTGAAGTGAAGTGCATGACCTTAACCACTATGCCACCAGACCAGCCTAGAATTTTTTTATACTTGAATTTCATTTTTCTCTAAACCAGAAAGTTTTGTAGCAACCTGTGCCATTAGAAAGTCTCTTAATCCCCTAAGGACACTCAGACAAGACACTGCATGGAGCTAAGGGGCGACAAGTAACCGGGGGTCAGGGTTTCTCAAACTTACTTATTTCAATACTTCCTTCCTTTTCCTTGTGCCAACTGTACAATTATTTACTTATTGTTTTTCTCCTTTAATTGACTTATTTAAATACATAAATTTAGAAGGGAAACTTTATATCATGGACCTGCTACTCTAGTCTTCTAGACTCTCTGCCACTGGGGACATGGTTATTCTTAGCTTTCAATAACTAACACATAGAGTGTTGACCATGTGGTAGGCACCACTGAAAATGCTTTTCATATACTAACTCACTTAAACCTCACTGCCACCATCACAGCAAGTATTTTTATCATCCCAAGTTCACCGAGGAAGAAATGGAGACACGGAGAAGTTAGGCAGCATGTCCACAGACCCGCAGCCAGGAAGCGTCAGGACTGAGGTTTGAACCCAGCAGTCTGGTTCAAGAGTCTCAACTCCATATATGGCTTCACTGGATTCTGCTGATTGTTTGAACCTCTTTGCAAAGTTTTATGTAGGAAGCACTGATTATCTAAAATCACAAACTTCTTGAAGGCAGGGACCATATCTAACACCTCTATCTCCTTCTTAGTGTCCAGTTGAGTGCCTTTCACATAACAGTTACTCAGAAATATAGTTAGCTTGTTAAAGAATGATCTAGGAGACTCTTAGAGTATCAAATTCAAGGCCACTTTGAAAATATCGTTTTTAAGTTAGAAAAACAGAGGCTATCCTGACCTCAACCTGCAGATACCTAAAGTCTTCTAGAGACCAAACTTGTTGAGAACAGAGGCTGTGTTTCATGCTGTGATGGATGTTCTCTGTTGGCCACTAGAGACACTTCCCAGCCTTTCCAACTGTGCTCTCTGCCCAGGACACGTGGCTTTTACAGACCACACCAGCCAGCCTCTCTTGCCCTCTGGCTTTGTGTTGGGTTGGGTGGCACCAGCAGAATGAGAGAAAGCTTGGGGTATTTATTCCCTAGCTCACTCCTTGCTAAGGCACTGTTGGTAGTGTTTGCTTCCCTCTACCAAAGACCATTGGTTCTGTTGAGCAGCTCTCTCGTACAGCTACAGGTCTTGCTAGGATGTAGAGTACTAGCTCTCTGCTAGTACTGGTTCCAGGGTGCTTCACCATTCTTTATTTCTGTTCTGTAACTGAACTTTTTTTTTTTGTGCAGGAAGATTCGCCCTGAGCTAACACCCACTGCCAATCTTCCTTTTTTTTTTTTTCCGCTTGAGGAAAATTAGCCCTGAGCTCACGTCTGTGCCAATCTTCCTTTATTTTGTACGTGAGCCGCTGCCACAGCATAGCCGACAAGTGGTGTAGGTCCATGCCCAGGTTCTGAACCTGCAAACCTACACTGCCAAAGTGGATCATGCGGAACTTGAACAACTAGACCACGGGGCTGGCCCCTGAACTTTTACTGATAGTCCCTAACGGGATCCTGGCTCTTACATCTGTCATCTGGTCCAGTGCTTCTCACGTGAGAATCACCTACAAATCTTGTTCAAATGCAGATTCTGATTCAGAGAACTGGGATGGGCCCTGATAGTCTGCATTTCTAACAAGCCCCCCAAGTAAATGGATGCTCCACAGGCCACACTTTCAGTAGCAGAAATCTAATAGGTGGTCTACAGTTGTCATTTGATAGGTATTTTAAGTTGAATAAAAGAATGCTTAAATGAATGGCTCAGATGCAATGCTGCATTTGTCAACATTGGTGAAGGAAGCGTGCCCTTGCCACACTTGTCTTGTAATAACTTACCCCTGAGGTCCCAGTGTGGCTGCAGCAGCCCACCTGGTCATACCATGAAGCTCACAGCCGGCTGGACGTCCTTATCCTTGTCTTTCTCATTGCCAGAGCAAGCTTGGTGACTCTCATCAACCCTGGTTAATGCCGTTTATTAAAAACGGCAACTACCACAACTATCCCCAGCCAAAACTGAATTCACACACATGAATATATTTTGTTCTTCAGAGAGAAAAGTAAAACTGAAAATTTATTTTCAACATCAGACTTGATCCCCCAAGGGATAATCCTTGCTGAGTGAAAGATGGTAGAGAAATTCATGGTTTGCCAAACAGTAAGTCTTATTTGCTCAGATTCTGTATAGTCTTGCACAAACAGGTTTACGGGCAAAGTCAAGCTCTAAGGGCTCATTCAAAACAAGACCCAGCTCAAGGCAAAGTACACTTAACTGTGCTGAAAGTAGATAAAGCTGTCAAGAGACCCGAATTCCCTTTCACATTTAGCAACCCACACTTTTTGAACACCTACTAAGTGCCAGACATGGTATCTCTTTGCATGCCATGATCATGTTCATAGTGAAATCTTACTAATTTCAAATCTGAATAAATTGAATATTGTGATAATTTGGGCAGATGCTAACTACCTTTGACTATTTTTTCATTAACCATGCAAAAAGTATTTATTATGCCAATTAATAGGTCAATAAGTTTGCAAAAAACTAAGAGAATAACTGATTTTTAATAGATTTTAACCATAGAGTCACTAATTGATTAATAATGTGGATTGTTGTGCTAATTAAAAGCATTCTTCTAAATGCAATGTGATATCCTAGCTTATATCCTGGAATAAGAAACTATGAAATCTGGATGAAGTGTCAAGTTTAATAATAATAGTAATATTAATATTAATAGTTAATAGTAATAGTAATGTGCCAATGTAGGCTTCTAGTTTTGGCAAATGTACCATAGTAATGTAAAACGTTAACATTAAAAAATCTGGGTGAATGAATGGCCAATAGGCACATGAAAAGATGTTCATCATCACTGATCATCAGGGAAATGCAAATCAAAACTACACTAAGATATCACCTTATCTCCATTAGAAGGGCAAAAATAACCAAAACAAAAAGTAACAAGTGTTGGAGAGGTTGTGGAGAAAAAGGAACTCTCATACACTGCTGGTAGGAATGCAAACTGGTGCAGCCACTATGGAAAACAGTATGGAGATTTCTCAAAAAATTAAAAATAGAAATACCATATGACCCAGCCATCCTACTACTAGCTATCTATCTAAAGAACTTGAAATCAGCAATTCCAAAAGTCCCATGCACCCCTACGTTCTTTGCAGCGTTACTTACAATAGCCAAGACATGGAAGCAACCTAAGTGCCCATCAACTGATGATTGGATAAAGAAGATATGGTATATATGTACACACACACAATGGAATACTACTCAGCCATAAAAAAGGATAAAATCGTCCTATTCACAACAACATGGATGGACCTTGAGAATATTATGTTATGTGAAATGAACCAGATAGAGAAAGACAATCTCTGTACGACTTCACTCACATGTGGAACTTAAACATGTAGACAAAGAGAACAGATTAGTGACTACCAGGGAAAGGGGGTTGAGGGTGGGCACAAAGGGTGAAGTGGTGCACCTACAACATGACTGACAAACAATAATGTACAACTGAAAATTTCACAAGTTTGTAAACTATCATGATCTCAATAAAAAGATACAAAAAAATCTGAGCGAAACGTATATGGGAATTCTCTAGACTATCTTTACAAATTTTCCATAAATATAAAATTATTCCAAAATTTAAAATTTATTAAAAAAAGTCTTGCACATTCATGAAGTCTGATTCTTTAAGAACTCCTAGTAGCAACAACAGAAACTATTTATTGAACCCATACTCTGGTTGGCACAGTGCCAAGTGCCCTACACATGTGCTCACGACAACGTTGTAAAGTAGGTATTGTTAGTTATCCTCATTTTACAGGTAAGGAAAACTGTTCAGAGAGATTGAGCAACTTGCCCAAAGAGCCACAGATAAAAATTGATGGAGCTGGGATATGACAAGTTCTGTGTGATCCCAAAGCCTGGGCTCTCAGCAACTCCACAACTCCACTGTTGTGCCTCTCCTAGTTTGAATTTCTCTGTGTAAAAGAGAGTTATCACTTATTCACATTCACACTCATCTTTTAATTGAATTGGTGAAACACAATGATCTGCTCTGCATCTTTAAGAAGAGTATCATTTTGAAAGTAACCAAGTTTAACACAAGGTCAAGTCCTTTACCTTTCTGCTTTGTTAAACTGGGCTCTAAGTTTCCTGGAGCAGGGAGCAGGGAGGAGAGGCTGAAAGAGGCATCTCTTCCAAGGAGCTTGGAAGGCTTTCGGAGCCAGGCAACTGGCTCTTCCCCCATGGCTCCTGTCTTCTTTTGCCCATCATGTGCTCACCTTGGGATGCTGGGCCCAATGCCCAGGATTCTCCCAGCAATTTCCAGTCGGGCTTTGGCCATGGATGGCTTGCTCAGAAATGGAAAAATGTAGCATGCCATGGCACAGTATGTTGTCCAGGGTCAAGCATGCCAGCTCTATATGTAGAGACAATAACTGGCTCCCTTAACACAGTTACTGGAGATGCGCTAGAATGGCCTCTGTCTCCAAATATCACTCCTGGTCTAGCAAGGTGCCTGTGATTAACCAATTCGTGTTAAATGCAGTGCACCATTTGTCATGGACATAGATTCTTCTCACAGCACCTCCTGGTTTTGCCCAGGTACACCCCTTGGCACATTCCACGGGTCTCTGTCTCCTAGGGGGAGTTTGGCCTGGCTTAATCCATCATTCATTCATTTGTGAAAGGACAAAAATGATTACACATCAGAGTTCCCACTCTTTACCCCTCTTGACAGCCAAAGAGGATAGCGTATTCATGAATCATTTTGCCCTTTGAGAAGGATTTTGTCATTGCCAGACAAACGGTTCTTCGGGCTTTCTTTCTTTTTTTTTTTTAAAGATTTTATTTTTTTCCTTTTTCTCCCCAAAGCCCCCCAGTACATAGTTGTATATTCTTCGTTGTGGGTCCTTCTAGTTGTGGCATGTGGGACGCTGCCTCAGCGTGGTTTGATGAGCAGTGCCATGTCCGCGCCCAGGATTCGAACCAACAAAACACTGGGCCGGCTGCAGCGGAGCGCGTGAACTTAACCACTCGGCCACAGGGCCAGCCCCTCTTTGGGCTTTCTTGATACAGAATCAGAAGGGAAGCAGGAGAAGGGGAAGAGACACATTAACCAGCAGGATATCTTTTGGAGAAGATTGTGGGGTGGGGGCAGTTTTAGTGAAAGAAACACAAGAACAGGGCGAGGTCCATAAGGAGAAGTGGAGCTTAAAGGAATGTCACTCTACGCTATTTTTCTCATCTAGATATTCAGAAAAATGTAGATAAAGAACAAGTCTTGAAAGGATTAAAGACTTGAACATACCTGAAACTATAAAACTCTTAGAAGAAAACACAGGCAATAAGCTCCTTGACGTTGGTCTTGGCAATGATTTTTTGGATTTGACACCACAACAAAAAGCAACAAAAGTAAAAATAAACAAGTAGGACTACATCAAATTAAAAAGCTTCTGCACAGCAAAGGAAACCAACAAAATGAAAAGGCAACCTACGGAATAGGAGAAAATATTTGCAAATGATATACCTGATAACAGGTTAATATCCAAAATATATAAAGAACTCGTACAACTCAATAACAAAAAATCAAATAATCCAATTAAAAAATGGACAGAGGAACTAAATAGACACTTTTCCAAAGAAGACATACAGATGGCCAACAGGTACATGAAAAGGTGCTCAACATCGCTAATCATCGGAGAAATTCAAATCAAACCACAATGAGATATCACCTCACACCTATTATTAGAATGGCTACTATCAAAAAGACAAGAAATAACAAGTGATGGCAAGGATGCAGAGTTAAGGGAACCCTTGTGAACTGTTGATAGGAACGTAAAATGGTGCAGCTGTTGTGGAAAACAGTATGGAGGTTCCTCAAAAAAATTAAAAATAGAACTACCATATGATCTGGCAATTTTACTTCTGTATATATATTTGAAGGAAATGAAATCACTATCTAGAAAAGATGTCTGCACCCTCATATTGATTGCAGCATTATTTACAATAGCCAAGACATAGAAACAACCTAAGTGTCCATTGACAGATGAATGGATATATGTATATATAATGAAATATTATTCAGCCATAAAAAAGAAGGAAATTCTGCCATTTGTGACAACATGGATGGACCTTGAGGGCATTCTGCTAAGTGAGATAAGTCAGACAGAGAAAGACAAATACTAAATGATCTCACTTATGTGTGGATTCTAAAAAAACTGAACTCATAGAAACAGAGAATAGATCAGCAGTTGCCAGAGGCAGGGGATGGGCGGTGGGTGGGAAATGGGTGAAGGTGGTCAAAAGGTACAAACTTCCAGTTGTAAGAAAAATAAATTCTGGGGATGTAATGCACAGTATGGTGATTATAGTTAACAATACTATATTGTATATTTGAAAGTTGCTGAGAGAGTAGATTGTAAAAGTTCTCATGATAGGAAAAAATATTGTAACTATGTTAGGTGATGAATGTTCACAAAACTTACTGTGGTGATGGTTTCCAAATATATACATATATCAAATAATTATGTTGTACACTTTAAACTAATACAATGTTATATGTCGATTATATCTCAATAAAAGTGAAAAAAAATCATTCTGAAACAGGATAACTCGGGGATGATGGATCTCTGAAAATTCTTAGTGGTCCAATGCTGGGAGCCCTTAACCTGTGACTCGACCTTGCCCAGAAGCAAGAGCTCACAGGATGACAGTGAACAAAAGAAATGGGAAAACTAAAAACGTTGAGAGACTTGGCATTGAACATCAATGGCTGCTAACAGCACAAAAAAGAGAAAACTAGGCATTAAGTCTCCTCTGATGGAAGCAAACACTATGAAATAGTTTTGACTAAAAAAAAATAAAACCCGAATCTGACTAAGCCTTCAATGGTAAGTTCCAATTTTTAGGAAATATGGGAGTTAGGAAGCAGTGAGAGGAATACTTCACACCATGCCACAGGGCTGCAATCAGCGAAATCCAGACCGAGGAAACTCTGAAGGAAAGAAAGACGTTTCTTCAATAAAAAAGTTGCATGGGGGAAAAAAGGAAAATAGAGGGAGATCCTATTGACTTTTTAAAAAGGCTGTTATTGCCATGTGTGGATCTTATCTGGATCCCAATTCAAACAATCTATTACAAGAACGTAGACATTCATGAGACCATTGGTAATTTGAACACTTATTGGATATCTGATGATGTTAAAGGATTCCTATTAATTTTTTAGGGGTGATAACTGTATTGCAGTTTTGTTTTTAAAAGAATCTTTATCTTTTGGAGATACATGCTGAAATAGTTAGAGATGAAATGATATGGTTTCCAGTATTTGTTTCAAATAATATCAGGGGAAGGTGCAGGGAATCTGCAGGGAAATGGACCACGACGTAAGTGTTGAAGATGATCACAGGGCTCATTGTGCTTTCTACTTTAGTATGTTTGAAATTCTCCATAAAATACGAACTAAACAAGAGAACATCACTTCTGTCACTGTTGTTTAAAAAAACCCATGTCTCACTTTTCAAGATGGTATAAGCCACTTCTTAAAACTTATTTCAGTAGTACTTATCCAACTTTTTAGTCTTAGCAGAGTTGCATAAGGGACCCATTCTCCATTTCTTCCCATTCAAAGACAGGATTTGGGTGGGGAAAAAAAAATAAAGAAAAGAAATATCACTTGACACTGTTTTTTCCTTCTAGGTATTCAGCAAAATGCAGATAAAGGACCAGAGGGCTGGACTTTCTTTTTGGTTGCCAGACAGTCTTTCTTTGGCCAAGTCCCTGCCTGCTCTGAGACTGGACCAAATAGTGCCCAGCTTCAACAAGGATGCATGTACTCACCACCAACCTCCTTCTCTCCCCACCAGCCGCCACTCCCCTTCCGCCAGCTCTGATTTCTGCAGGTAATACTCTGCTGAGCTCTGCCTGAGTCTTCATAGATCTTCCAACCACCAAGTCAATGCACACTTCCAGCCCTTGCTTACGTAACCTCTCTGCAACATTTGTTGGTTGCCAACCCTCTATAGCCATGTCCTGTGAACTGATGATAATCCCTTGGGTTCAAGGCTCCAGGTGCTTTCTAGTCATTATTTACTTAATCTTCACGACTTTAGGAGGGAGGTTTATTTCCCACCCCACCCTCAGTTTTGCTAAATGAGGAAGCTGGCTCAGAGAAATTAGTAACTTATCTAAGTTCTTAGAGCTAGAAGATAAGAGAAGTAGAACTTGAGTCCAGAATTATTTAACTCTGAAATGTTTGTTATTATTATTATTTAATAAATGGTTTAATAAATCATTATTATATAAATATTTTATTATATAATGTTAATTATAATACTGTAATTATTAAATTATTGTTATTTATTAGTATTATGCCACTGGCTTCAGCTTTCAGATTTCACTAACTAGAAAAATTTTAAAAACCTTTTAGGGGTTCCAAATATGTGTGTGTGTGTGTGTATAGTCTTTAGGACATTTAAAAAATGCCTAGCTACAATATATCATCACTATCATTTAATTAAAAAAAAGATTCCCCAAATGTACTGACATGGAAGTATCTCCAAAATATATTGTTAAGTGAATAAAGCAAGATGCAAGATGCTACCTGATGTATTAAAAATGAGTTTCCCTGCTGGCCCAGTGGTGTAGTGGTTAAATTCACACACTCACACACATTTCAGCAGCCCAGGGTTCCCAGGTTTGGGTTCTGGGCACAAACATATACACTGCTCATCAAGCCATGCTGTGACAGCAACCCACATACAAAATAGAGGAAGATTGGCACAGATCTTAGCTGAGGGCCAATCTTCCTAACCAAAAAAAAAAAAAAAAAGTTTCTGTAAATCTATCTGCTTGTATATGCATAGAGCATTTCTTGAAGAATGAGAAATTGGTAACAGTCGCTGCTTCTGGGTTTGGGAACAAGAATTCTGGGGTAGGAGGGAGATTTCCCATATTGTCAATGTAGGAAATTTTTGTACATTTTGAATTTTGTGCAAGGGGCATCATATATCAATGATTCAAAACATAAGTAAGTAAATTGAAAATAAATCTCTAAAAGAACAGATGTTGCTAGGGTCTAAATGTTTGTGTCCCCTCGAAATTCGTATGTTGAAACCCTAGCCAAAAAGGCGATGATATTAGGAGGTGGGGCCTTTGGGAGGTGCTGAACAATGGGACTAGGGATTTATAAAAGAGGCTCCCTCTGGATTCCTAGCTCCTTCCCCCATGTGAGGAACAGGGGAAGGTGATGGCGATGAATCAGGAAGGGGGTCCTCAGCAGCAGCTGCCCATGCTGGAACCTTCATCTTGGACTTCCTAGTCTCCAGAACTGTGAAGAATAAATTTCTGTTCATAGCTACCCAGTCTGTGGTATTTTGTTATAGCAGCCCGAACAGAGTAAGACAGGCATTTTAACATCTCCAGAAAGATATGGCTAACGAATCACAAAATAATTTGAATAAATTTACCTCTACCCTTATTTTTCTTTTTGACATGCGTTGGTGAAAACTTGGTGAGAGTCGGATGGGAGACCCCCCCTTACGACAGGCTCACTCACCCCTCCCTGGGAACGCATGCAGGTGATGTCCTGAAGTCTTCCTGCACACACAGGCAGGGGCATATCTTGGAGGTCCCTTTTAAGTGTCCCAAATTCAAAACAATTTTCCCAGGAATAGAGCATCAGTGGGGAAGTTGGGCCTGGCTGGGCTCCACGGCGTAAGATTAGGAAGCTGGATTTGAGCAGTCCTCGTCCTGATGCAAATTCTTGAATTTGATTGCACTTCAGAGTCATCTGGGTAGTTTGCAAGAACAGCACCTTCCTAGAGAGTGTGTCTCAAAGTAGGGCTGGAAATCTGCATGTTAAATAAGTTTCCTGGGGATTCTGATGCACTATTTGAGAAAATGAATAGCCCAGACTCTGTATCCTTATGGACTGAGGATGATGACTGGGTTTTAATACTAATTCAAACTTTTCCTGAAAAAAGAAAAGTGAAGGCCTTCAGATTAGTGACAGTCAAAAGTCAAACAGAAGAGTCTCCCTCCCCCACTACGCCAGGGGTCACACAGGATGTGTCTCAGATGGAGTCTGCTGATGCAAACAGGATCTGGAGAGAAATAGCAATTTTTCCTTTTCACTCTGAACTTCCATCCGACCAGTTCCGGAAACAGTCTTGATTAGAGCATAATTGATTTGGACTCGGCGAGCAGAGCAGCCAGGCCTGCACACGGCCTTCCTGCGCGGTGCAAGCTGTGCAGTATCATCTGACTCTTTACTGCATTAAAAACAATATGATATGACATGTGCTGGTTTTCTAACAACGTTTGCAAGCTAAGTAAGATTATCTAGTCAGTGACTCTGCCAACCGTATTTTAGACAATCAGCAGGGCGTTTCTATCCAGCCCCCAATGACAGCAAACAAACTCGAGGCATTTTAGTTGCATAAATGCGAACGCTGGTCACACAGGATTTGGGGTCTTTTGCCGGTCAGGAAATGATCATGTATTACTTTCAAAGCTGAATCAGTTATTCCAGTTTAAACAAGGATTCTAAACAATCTACTTTTTTGTTTTTTTCTATAGCACACATCACAGAGTGACTATAATTCAGATTTATCAGAGATTGAAAGGCAAAACCAAATAAACAAAAAAACCCATCGTACCAGAAAGCTGGAAGGAAATGAGTTGAGTCAGAGAAGAATTCCAGCGGGGACTTTTTGGTCAGTGGGTTAGAATCCTTACTTTCAAGTAGTTATTTCCTCTTTTTGCCCCAGTCTGTGTCAAGACCCCGCTGAACTGCACATGGGCCACCAGCCAACCAAGTAACAACGGCCAGTCTGGAGCACCTCTTAGATCCACGCCATAAAGTCTACTCCTTAAATTCACTGTTCCTCCAAGATTAAGTCTGCACATTCCAGTTATTCAGAAAAGTGAGAATACCAACAGTCCTATACACGTTATCCGTGAATTTACAGCAAAGTGTAGGCATTCTGCTGTGAAATATTCAGATATGTAAGATGTTTATTCCATAGCTCCAAGTGGCTCAGTTTTGCCAGTGTGCCATTACATTTTGTTCTGTGTAGACCTGAAACCAATGTCCTTCATGCTAAAAAAAAAAACCAGAAATATTTTCTATTAGCTTCCGGTTTGGATTTTTTTTATGATACAAAATAAATGTGTCTTTGACAACTTTTATTTAAACCTTTGTATTATGGAAAGTTTCAAAGATCATATATAAAAGTAGAGAGAATAATAAAATGTTATCCAAGTTTAAACATTTATCAATTTACGGCCAATCCCTGCTTCTACCTCTAGAGTATTTTGAAGCAAATACACATCATATCATTTCGTCTGTCAATGTTCAGCATGTAGCTCTAAAAGATAAAGGTTCTTTTAAAAACATAAACACAATGCCATCATCATCCTTTAAAAATTAATATTATCTCTTTAATATCAACCAGTATCCAGTCCTCCACTGATTTTTAAGCAGAAATCTTACAGAAAGTCATACTGATGAAAATCTCACAATTCCCGCCTTTCTACAGGAACTGTGGATCTCCTCCCACCTAATGCCCCAAGGCAGGGATGCTTAAGAATCAGATGCACAAAAGTTCTTTCAAGGACTTGAGACTGAACTCATGTGTCAAAACCTCCCCGGCTGCAGAGACCGGCTTGGATTCTCCGGCACTGTTGACTTTGGTCTGGATGTTTATCCATTCATTTTTCAGACCTCCAGTCGCTTGTTTATCTTGGCCATCCCTTTCCAGCCCGAGACTTCCCACACTCTGCCATCTGGCACCCTCTCTGGTTTCATTCCCACAGCCCCGGCTCTGAGCGAAGACCTCAGCGGAAGCCCAGATCCTGCAAAAGGTCCTGAGCACTGGACCCAGGCTTCTGTACCCTAGTCTCCCTGCAGGAAAGAAGGAGGCAAAAGGTATTTTTGGAGAGGATTTTCAAGGTTCATTACCAAAAGAGTACAAATCTCTCCATTGTCAACTGATAGGTTCACAGTCAATAAATTTCTCAGTGCCTTGGAGAATGTCACCTCACAATGATAAACTTAGAAATCAAGTGTTAGAACTGTACCTGGTGGTTCCTTTTTTTTAATCCATCATATCATTGAATATTCAACTTGCATCTTTAGACCTAAAGATAGATCTCTCCAGTCAAGACAGCAAATTTTTTAGCTATGAAGACTTAAACGTTATTTAGATTAACAGAGCATTTTTGATGGTAATGAGAGTTTTTAATCAATCCCATGCAAACCGAAAAACTAGGTTGCTGATTTCTAGCAAATAAGTTTACTTGCCAATTTCTGAAATTGCCTCCCACTTTTTTCCTGTCCTGGGAATCGCACCTGACTTGTCAAAGTTCCCAGTCCTTGGAGGCTCTGTTGACTATTCCTGTCAAAGAGCTTCCTTCTCTAAATTCCAACAAGAGTGACACCATCTCCATCACCACGACGCCTTTAACACTTCCTGAGAACTTACTATGTGCTGGGCAATGCGTTTTGTCCTTAGTGGACTATCTCATTTACCTCCTAGTGTATTATCTCAATTAAACAGCTCCAGGAGGAGAGACATAATTTTATAACTGAGAAGAATAAGGAAAGATTAGGTAAGTACCGAAGGTCGCAGGGACAATAAATGACACAACTGGGTTATAAGGCTCAGAGGACCTCCCATCAATCTTTTAGCTGTGTTGCCTTTGAAGAAGTCATCTTCTACCTGGGTTGTCAACAACATGTTTATGCGTATGTGCCGTCTCCTTGAAGTAGTCTATGTAAAATCATTAGCACAGTATCTGGCAAATATAGCTCCTTAATCTTGATAAATGTTAGCTATTATCATTGTTGTTACCCGCAATTTTTTGCTGTGTGGCCCAGAACAGTCTCATTTCCATGCTGAGTGCTGTTGTAGATGCAGAAGCATAAGCGTCTGGCCTTATTGTCGCCAGATGTAGCAAATAAAAATGTAGGCTGCAATTCTTGGGACACACTCATACTAAGAAGTTATTTGTTGCTTCTCTGAAATTCAAATTTAACTGAGCATCCTGTATTTTATCTGGCAGCCCTAGCTGAGGGACTTAACAGCATCAAGAGAGATGACCACAGCACTACGGAGCAAGAGGGGCGTTCTCTGCTCAGCCATATGGTGCTGATTAACTTTGTTGCAGGAGTTCTGAGAAGGGAGGGCACAGTGAGGGGCGCTGGGCAACCAGAGAGGGCTTCACAGAGGAGGTGGGGCACTTGAATCAGGCAGAATGGGGGATTTTAAAGGCTTCTAGGCCGTAGAAAGGATTAATGGAAGCAGCAATAGACAAAGTGGCTTCTAAAATGTGTCTATTATGGAGGTAAATTCACAAAACAGAGCTGGAAGACAGCGAGGATACCCCTTTAAGGTGCTTTTGAAAGTGCATGAGACAGTAAGTTGTCCAAGACGTTAACCCAGATGGGTCTGAGCAGCACAGTTCCTGAAAGGCCTGAGGTATCCGCATTCCTGCTCTCTCGTTAGGAGAAGTGGAAGAAACACAGATCTACTTCTGAGACCCACTAGGCCCCAGAGAAAGGCAGTTGAGATGTGCTAAGAAGTGGGAGAGTCTGGCAGCTGGCCCGGTGGCGCAGTGGTCAAGTGTGCACGTTCCGCTTTGGTGGCCTGGGGATCACTGGTTCAGATCCCGGGTGAAGACACGGCACCGCATGGCACGCCATGCTGTGGTAGGCATCCCACATATAAAGTAGAGGAAGATGGGCATGGATGTTAGCCCAGGGCCAGTCTTCCTCAGAGAAAAGAGGAGGATTGGCAGATGTTAGCTCAGGGCTAATCTTCCTCAAAAGAAAAAAAAAAAAGAAAAGAAATGGGAGAGTCTGAACTTTGTTGGGGAAAAGACAAAAGAGCATAACTACTATCTTAGAGACACTCCCTCAGAAGCAAAGGGGCTGCCCTAATCATCCCATGTGCAGACGCACAGTTATAAAGATCCGGATGATGCATTGCGCAGCTGCAGAGCTGGGTTCAGTGCCTTTAGGTGTCGCGCACTGGAAATACATGATATAATTTTCGTAAGAATCCTATTTTATATTGTAATCCTCATTGCATGGAGGAGGAAACAGAGGTTCAGAGTGCTCAGATAATTCACTGCAGATCACCCAGCTGGCAAGCGGCAGAGCCAGGGTTCAAATTTAAGTCTGCCAGATTTCAAATCCTATTCCCTTTCTCCTCCACTACCCTGACGTGAGTCAGTTTTCTGCCAGCCATTTTTAAGGAAAAACTCCTGTTGTCTTCCACTTATGGGACAATGACTATGTTGTTACCCCTGGTGGTGCGTTTCTTTGGGCTCAGATTGGTAACCAGCGTCCTCCTGAGGACTCAGGTTTTCCTTCCAACAGTGGTGCATGTGGGTGAGCCTTCATTCCCATCCTTGTGCCCTTGGGAGAGAAAATTCTCCTCGAGTGCCGTCATTCAGATCCCTCAGGCATCTTTTGCTGGAGTCCTAGGCGGATCCTCAACACCTCTGAAGCCCCCTAAGAGGCCTCAATCTGAGTTAGTGACTCTGGAAGCCCCACCTCCCCCGAGACTCTCTCTATACGGTGTCTCCACCAAAGAAAGGAGAGGAATAAAAATGCATCTAATTAAAATAACTTTCCAGGTGCAGGGAACAAAATCCAGGCAGATTCCAGGCCAGGGCAGGCTAACCACTAGCTTTTGCAGATGTCTAGAAAGGGCCCACTTATGACACGAAGTAGAGGGAAAGAAACTTCCAACCATTAAGAGCCAAATGTTGAAGTTGAAGGGCTATGAAAACAATCTCTCTAATTTATTGGAACATGTTTTTCTAGCAGCTACGAGTTAGAGCTGTGATTGCCTCCTGCAGGGATTTGTGACCTCATCCTTTCTCCCCCACCCCCCTCAACTGTAACTATAGGGTTTTCCCGTTGTAACCTAACATATGGTTTGCAGCAGGAAGTGCGAAATCCCAGGAATGAGCAGAGGCTCAGGTTTCAGGCTCTGAGAGACTCAGGTGAGCTACAAGGAATGGCCTTTGTTTCCTACGAAAACAGAGTTGAAAAGAGTGTTTAGTGATCCCTTGGTTTGGAATGAGGTAATTAATTCTCCAGAAACTCCTTCTGGTTTCCTGGGCAACAAAATCAATGTGTTGTTGCATAGAGAAACAGGGAATAATAAATTGGTTTAAATAACAGATTTTCTTTCCTTTTTTTTTTTAAAATAAAGATTTTCTTCCCACCAACCAAAATATAAAACAAAACAAAAAGCAAACAAAAAATTCAAACAACACACACAGCACACGTGTGCACACACCCACACCCACACACACAAACTAAACTCTCCTTCTTCATCTTTTGACTCAGCCTCACTCTTTTTAAAAATTTTAAGTTTACTGCTGTGTGAATATTATTGTGTTTGAGAAGATAGGGAAAGAGAAAGGCAGATCAAATCCCATGCATAATTGTACTCAGAACAAGAGAATCTTGGGCTATTCTCACTCTGAATGGGGTGATGGTACGGTCAGCATATCAGAATTCCTAGGGGTGTCAGAGGGAGGGAACCAGGATGAGATTTTTGTTTATCAAAAAGCATTGAAGATTAAAAAAAAAAGACTGAGATACTGGCTTAGGCCGCCTTAGCCTTTTTTTCCATTTCAAATCCAAGTAAGTAAAGTTTTGCTTTTTAATGACCAATTTAAGAACTAGGTAAATAGTGTGGCCTTCTTGGAAATCCTATTCACAGCACTTTCTGAACTCATGGTTGAAATCAAAGCCTGTTTTTCCCGCCCCGTCTCACTGGGGCAGTGGCAATTTCTCACAGCGTGGCCTGAGAACATAGACACCAGGACCAATTGTCTGGTTTCTACCCCGGCTCTCCCACCTTCTGTGTCTCATCAAATTCAAGATGCCATTGACTGTAAAACACATCATTATTTTAAGCATCACTAAGAAAGAAAAAAAAGCTACCTACTAAATTATGACACAATGCTGATATGCCATTGATTCTAGGGTATATCCTAATTTCAGTGACATTAAACTGTGACAAAAATTTGTCTTATAATTGGTGAATTTTGGCACTTGTTTAGGAAATGTAATCTTTCTCTAACTGAACCTCTCTCTGTTTCATCTTCCCACTTAAAAAGTGAAAATAATAATGGCACCTACCTCATAGGGTTGTTGTGAGGATTCAGTGAGTTGATTCCTGTAAAATACTCAGAATGTTCCTTGGCACATAATTAGCACTGAATTAACTATCATTATTATTCAATATATGCCGCTCAAATTGACAAATACCTGCTCAAATGCAGCCTGGAGATTTTCATGGCTGTCATTTCTGCCAGGGGGAAAAACAGCAGGGTAACACCCCCGCATTGCAAACTGAGATCTTAGAGAAATAAAAGCAGGCCAAATTGAGAGAATGGTAACAGATCGTTCCTCTCTGCCGTGGTCTCTGGGTGATTTCTTCAAGTACACCCTGGTTCCCACAGAAAAAGCGCCTGGCTTGTCTGGTAATTGTTCGGCTGTGGGAACAGTTTCTGCATTCATGATGCTCTTGTGGATTCCTTTTGCCAAGTTTTTTGTTGCTCCAAGCACTTCCTGGAGGCACCTCAGTCATAGGAGGATTCCGACCTCAGAGGGATGCCAGACAGGGTTTGATGCAAACAATTCGTGGTCTGCCTGGGCCAGATGGTTCCACACAGCAAGCACTGTTCCTTCATTCACAAAAAGTCAGAAACAAGCTGATTTCGCCATTTTGGCCCTAACAAATGGAAAAGTGAACAACCGTATCATGATATATAGGCCCATGTTGATGTAAACCATTTTTGCAAATAAATGAACATAGGTGCAGATGAGAGTTCCCAAAGCAGTTGCCGCTCCAGTGTAGTTGACTCAGAGTTAAACCCCAGAAGGGCAGGGCTCCAAGTCCACATATGTTTTCCAGACTCTTGGAAACTCTTGCATTTTGTTGTTGTCCTTAGCCTTCTGCTATTCCTAACTTCTTCCTGAGGTCATTGAAGAAACAGATACTTGGATGATTAGAATGTAATCTAGCTGGCACTAATTTAAAGGCACACGTCTGTTTTTACACCCAACCAAGTTTGATCAAAAAAAGAAACTATGTGGAAGTTGGCTCTGAGGCTTAGGATGCCTGGCTCCAGAGTTTGAGAAAAAGCACTGGGCTGGGGTTTAGGGGACCTAAGTCCTGGCCTCTCTTTTGGATGACCCAAGGTTTGCTCTTCACCGTTGTCTGGTTCTTAGATTCTTCATCTATAGAGTCTCTCTTAGCCTTAAATCTCTATAATGTAAGGAGCTTGGTTCTGTTGAGCACCTTTAAACACCACATGACGGTTAATTTTATGTGTTAACTGGCTAGCCTACGGTGCCCAGACCTTTGGTTGACTACTAGGCTAGATGTTGCTGTGAAGGTACTTTGTAGACATGGTCAACATTTACAATCAGTTGATTTTAAGTAAAGCAGAGTACCCTCCATAACGTGAGTGGGCCTTGTTCAATCAGTTGAAAGTCTTAAGAGCAAAGACTGAGGTTTCCTGGAAAAGAAAGAATTTTGCCTCAAGACGGTAACATAGAAATCTTGTCTGAGTTGAAATCCTGTTGGCCTGCCCTACATATTTCATACTCAAGCCTGCAACACCAGCTCTTACTTGAATTTCCAGCCTGCTGGCTTTCCCTATGGATTTCAGAGTTGCCAGCTCCCGTAATCGCATCAGCCAATTTCTGAAAATAAATCTCTCTCTCTTCTCTTTTTCTCAATATATATGTTTCCTGCTGGACCATCTGCCCTGACTCATCTTGCACTTCACCTTCCTACCTGACCTTCTCCGTTTCTGGATTATTTTTCTACACATGAACTTGCCTCACCCCTCACTTCTATATTTCTAGCTTCACTCTTGTGTTTCTCTCCTAGATGACCATGATTTAAACTTTCTTTTTGGCCCAGTTACTGTTTATTTCCTGAAATCAAACTTCCTTTGATCTGCCTCCAACCCTGAGGACTCACAGACTGACCCTGAGGGACCTGGACAGGTATGACTGAACACACCCAACTCTCCACACACCCACCGCCTCCACGGCTTTTCGTGCTTCAGCGGCTTATAGCACTTTTGCTCCACATACTCCTGCTCGGAAACCACATTCTTTACACAGTGTTCTCATATTTTTACGAAGGGTTAAAAAGCAGCTGGACTCATTTCCGTCTCCTGGGTGTTGTATTTCTTATTCATGTCACAGAAGATACGTGGTTATAGGAGGACTTGTTTGTTAATTAAAAGGGAGTGTGTATAATTACTTTTTGCTCATCCATCAGGGAGATTTTTAAGAGTAAGTATAGTTGTGGGTGAGTGTGTAAAGTTATTTTACAGCAAATGTTTGCAAAGCTCTTGGAGATCCATGGAGGGAGGTTGCTTGGCCAATGCCAAGAATTATTAGAAGCACAGGCTTTTCTATTATTGACCTTACTCTAGAAGACTCTTATCACACACTAAGTGTTTGCTTTCATAAGGGGCACCTCACAGGAAGTCTAGGGCATATTATGACTTCAATGCATTGCCCATCTGTTGCGGTCTAAAGGGTCCTATACATGGTCTCAGTCTGCTATGTGTTGAAGACATTTAGATATTTTGCTCTCCCTTGGACTCTAGTGGAATCAGGCTGAGTTCGTGTTATATAACACCACTGTTTCACTCTGTAACTAGCAACTTCTAAGGAGGAGGCAGCAGGGGGAACAAAGCCACCTGACCTTTGCCAACTCCTCCATGCTCTGCCAGTGCACCTGCAGAGAGCTCTGAGGGCTCGGCCTGGAAGAGAGACCGCTTATTATGTTTCATTGTGTAGATGACACAGGGCCTTTCTAGGACAGGCTGGGCTGAAAAAATTTCTGCTTTGTTTCTTGGCCAGGTTTTATCCAAGGTCTCCTAGGGCTGAGGGCTCATTAAGCAGCTGCCTTGCTGAACCCCTGCCTTTCACTTCACCTGCTTTGAGAAATTTGATCAACTCAGACAGAGACATGAAATATGCAAAGGAAGCTCCCAGCAATCAGTGTCTCTATAGCCTGCAGGGTTAAAATAGGAAAGTGTCACATGTTGGTTACGCCTCAGTAGCACTTGTCCACAGTTCAAGTCTGACCCACTGGTGTGCTAAGTCAGAATGAAGTTTTGTCACTATTATTAAGTTCAGGATAAGCATCACTCTCTCCTCCATTGCCTGCCACTGCTAGGGTGGGAGAGGTTATCAGTTAGAGCCCTTTCTGTTGAGATAGAAACTCAATTCAAATTGGTTTAGGTGAAATGAAATGTATTGGATCGACTGACTGAAATGGCCAAGGCTGGGCTGGCTTTAGGAGTGGCTGGCTTCATGGTCAAATGAGGTCATCAGGACTTGGTTTCTCTCCATCTCTAGGCTCTGCCTTCTGTTTGATTGGCTTCATTTTCAGCTGTCAGGTGGTGGGCCCCAGCAGTTCCAGACTCCCCCTTGTGGTAGCAAGATGGCTACAATAGTTCCAGCCTCTAGAGTATAAAGCAGAGGTCAGCAAACTTTTTCTGTAAAGGTGCCGGATAGGAAATACTTTAGACATTATGGGCCATACAATTCCTGTTGCAGCTACTCAACTGTGCTATTAGAGTGCAAAAGCAGACACATATATGTAAATGAATGAGAATGACTGTGTTCCAATAAAACTTTATTTAAAAAGTTTTATTTAAAAAGGCAGTGGGGGGGTGGTGCCAGCCCTGTGGCCGAGTGGTTAGGTTCGTGTGCTCCACTTCGGCAGCCCAGGGTTTCGCCAGTTGGAATCCTGGGTGCGGAGATGGCACTGCTCATCAAGCCATGCTGAGGCAGCATCCCACATGCCACAACTAGAAGGACCCACAACTAAAAATACACAACTATGTACCGGGGGGCTTTGGGAGAAAAAGGAAAAATAAAATCTTAAAAAAATAAATAAATAAGAAGGCAGTGGGCTGAATTTGGTCTGTGGGCTATACTTTGCAGATGACTGGAACTACAGAGCTATTGTTGGAAAATGGCTGCCCAGGCAGGGACTAATCTCCCAGCTTCCTTAGCAGTTAGGTATGGCCATATGACTGAGTTCTAGCTAATGGAACATGAGTGGAAGCTATATGGACCATTTCCGGGTCAAAGCTTTTAATAAGCACGTATGCTCCTTCACGCTCTCTTTACCTTCTGAGACTGGATGCAGCTGATGAGGAAGTTTTAGAAGTGGTAGAGCCACGGGATAAAGGAGTCCAATTCCTGAATCACCATGTGGAGGGGAGGGGAGTCACCCAATGACAAGGAACAGCTACCTTGGACTGTTAGGTGAGTGGGAAATAAATTTCTATTTTTCTCGACTCAGTATACATTCTGGGTCTGTTTTTAACAGCATTCATGTACCTTAAGTAATGCAGAAATTGGTGTCAGAAAGGAAGTGCTAATGTAAGAAACACCTAAAATACGTGGTTGTGCAATGAGAGACAAGAAAGTAGAGTAGGCTGTGAAAACGTTGGTCCATGTTATGCAGTAGCAAAGTATTTGTTAAAACTGTTACCAGCGGTCATTTGAAAGGCAGACCAAGACGAACCTGTAGCTCCAGGGGAAGCCAATAGAAAGAGACAGAATGTTAGTGTGTGTTAGAGTTGAGTTCCTTGCTACTTATAACAAGTTATTACTAGAAAAATATGATCCCTGGCACTAATTGACTAGTTTATAAGCAGAAATAAAAGGGAATGAAGAGAGCCCCCAAATGTGGAAAAGCCTGTTGATTCTGGATCCCAACTGGTAAGAGATAAGACTGGAAGAAAAAAAATTAAAACCCCAGACTTGGAAAGGACAAAACCCCATTAGGAATTCTCGGTTAAATATAGCAACTCAACCCCTGCAGCAAAGATCAGATTAAGGGTGTAGCCTTTCCACACAAGTCTATTGTTCAGATGGCCTCAAGGTAGCTGCCATTAACTTAAGAGAAAGCTATGGAGACAAGGAAGCAAATAATTTAGGCTTCAGAACTATGTCCAGGAAAGAATTTTGCGTGTGGTTACTGGCACTTGGAATTTACTGGAAGCAAATGAATGAGAAGCTTACAAAATTTTTGAGGGAATTTTGTTAGCAGGGAAGTCACAAGCCTGGATGAAATAATCTTTGATTAGTCAAGCCTTACCCTTTGGTCCTAAATTTGCACCAGCAGAAAGTGGACTATGAAGGCTGTAGAGTCTTCGAGGAGGGCAATTCAGAAGAGGCCAAAAAGGATAATGGACAAGGAAGGATGTCTAAGAGGGTGGAATAAGGGGCCTTAGAAAAAAATAGACAAGAAATTTTTCCCAGAGAGCAGATTAAGAGACTGAGCAAGGAATTTACCCCTCTTATCAAGCAGACGGTCTTCACACTGCCCGCCTAGAAGGGTTCCATCATGCTGTTAACCAAGGATTTTGTTTTTCCCATTCTTCTTTTTTCTAAACAGGAGTCTTAATGCAGTTATCAACTCCCTATTCTACCATGGTACAGTGGATGTGTATTAGAGGGGCAGATAACTGGTTTTTTAGTTAACAAATGGTTGGACCATGAGGAACCACATATACACCTAGCTGAGAAGATGGTGCATCCTCAAGAATCCCAGGCTTTGAGGTGGATATAGTGACTAAATGGAGCTTTGACTTGTCTTCTTGGAGGAAGGCATGAATGTTGGCTCTCTATGTGGGAAGAAGAGTGCAAACCGATAGTTAGTGTCTGAAAGGGTTGACTGTGATAGATTGTCAGCTATTTACTAGGAATCCATTTCCTCTTCTTCTTCCTCCTCTTTTTTTTTTTTAAAGATTGGCACCTGAGCTAACAACTGTTGTTGCCAATCTTTTTTTGTTTCCTGCTTTTTCTTCCCAAATCCCCCCAGTATATAGTTGTATGTATATACTTTTTAGTTGTGAGTCCTTCTAGTTGTGGCATGTAGGACGCCTCCTCAACATGGCATGATGAGTGGTGCCATGTCCACGCCCAGGATCCAAACGAACGAAACCCTGGGCCGCTGAAGCGGAGCGCGAACTTAACCACTCAGCCACAGGGCCGGTCCCCGCTCTTCTTGAATGCACAGCTGGACCATACTTCCCAGGCTACACATGTAGTTAGATGTGGCTACATGAGTGAGTACTAGCCAACAGAATGTGAGTGGAAGTGATACAGGCCATTTCCAGGCCAGGAAGGTCATGTGTCTTCTCCTTGCTTCATTCCCCTTCTGCTGGCTGGATACGGACAATGATGAGGTCCTAGACCCTAGGGGATAGTGCAGCAGCAAGCTGGAAGGAGCCTGGGATTCTGAATCATCCCATGGAAAAGAGCTGTCTTCAGACTGTTGAGTAATCAAAAAATAAACTCTTACTGTTTTTAAGCAATTATAAAATTTCTTTGTACTTCTTACCACAGCTCAGCCTGCTTAATCAAGACAAGAAGCAACATGGTCTGTCCCTGTGTCTGCTTAACCTTTTCTCTCTCTAAAGACTGGATTTCATTGCTCCTCTGAGTATAACCCAGATGTTAGCTGGAGCTTCCCTTTTCCTTGAGTTCTAGGTGAAACTTGAGTGAACTCTCAATTCCTTGTCCTATTGATGGGGATTTTAGGCCCGTTAATTCTAAAACTGCAGATGAGCAGCAGGCTCCAAGGAGCACAGTTTGCTTGCCCTTTGAGAGACATTTGCATTTGTGAAGGAAATCTCCATGCCTCCCTCTCTGTGCCAGGAGGAAAGGGGGATGGCCTTATCTCTGGAAACTCTTAATGGGGAAGGCAAGGACTTAAGTTGGTTACTGTCTGGCAACCTCATGTAACTGATTTAGGGTGGTGGCTTCTGGCCTTTACTTAATCCGATTTGATTCTTATCTAAAAGTTGTGGGACCACCCAATGGCCAGACCCCACCTGCACTGATACCATTTTAACTTTTTTACATGTTCTTTCCTTTGTCTTGTAAAGAGATGGCTCACATACCTATGCCTTAAATTTAGCTTTACTCTCCACCCATGTTTGCAGCAGTAGCAGCAGCATGCCGGCACCAGCTCTGCCTGCCCATGGGTCCTGTCCCCATGCTGGCAGCAGCAGTGGCTCCTCTTGCCCGTGGGCCCTGTCCCCACGCAGCAGCCTGACTGCCCATGGGTCCTGTCCCCATGCTATTCCACACTATTCTCTAAATAAAAGAGCACTGCTGCCAGATCTTGAGAGTCCAAGAAATCTTTCTTTCGACTCCTCGGCTCACCGACCCTGCATCGCTATGGGTTTCCAAAGCTGTTTCCAAGACGTCTCTGAATTCCCAGTGGAGCTTCTGTTCTTATGGATTGCTTTCCGTCTTGAGTTCTTCAGCTCATATGGTCTCTGTTCCACAGGGACCAGACATGAAACTCAAACACTTCTGACTCACACACACACACCCCCCTCACTCACACGAATTATTTATGAGCATAAGAGATTGTACTGAGAAATGGGTGAGGAAGAAATGGAGGAAGAGCTTATAATCGTGGTAGTGCAAATCTTAAATGAAACAGTAGGTGTCACCATTCTTAAAACATCCACCACTGGTGAGGTTCGCTGGCCCTTCATTTCACCTAGTCTGAAATTATCTTCTTGTTGTTTACTCATCTCTCCCTCTATTTCTCTCTTTCCCCTTTGCTTATACCAAGAGGCAGACAAAAGCTCTTGGACACTACGTACAGATTAACAGTTTGGGCCCTGGGAAGACTAATAACCAGATGTCTTTTCAAATCAATATTTGAGGGGAGGCAGTGCCCTGCTTGGGGTGCATGGGAGCGTCTCACTGAGCCTCTGCTCTGTTATCCTGGGCAATTCAGCTCTGGCCCCAAACGTGCACAGCTCACTGAGTTAAATAGGAGAATTGTTTAGCTCAACCCACCCTCCTAGGAAGTTGTTGTTTTAAAACCAATTATCTGATTTTGCCCAATCATGTCCCTGGTGGCTCATCCCAGTCCATGCAGCATATGAAACTATCTGTTACAAACTGGCCCTTCTCTTTCTGAGAGAAGTTTTGGTAAACTCAAATTTCCCATTTCCTTCATGTTTCCAGTGGCATTTTTATTATCCTAGTGAGGTTTCAGTGCTGCTTACAGATTGGCATTCCAGACAGTGGCCTACTAGCTTCCTCCTAATACAGCATTGCTCAACTATTCTCTCTCCATTTTAGGAGAAAAACCAAGAAATATTTCCCTTTGTCTCAAGCAGTGTGACTTCCCCACTCCTCTGATGTCTCAGCACCAACTGATGTTTGCTGTTGAAGGATTTCCTAAGTAACTTATCAAGGTACCTTCCCAAACAAAGATAATTCTTTTCCTACAATGAATTATGGTTCCAGCTGGTGATATCATAAAAATGTTTTTCATTTTGTTTTACATGGACATGATGGAATGTGGCCATTTTAGCCCTGGAACTTAATTAACTTTCAGCTCCAGCAGAGTAGTCATGTATAATTTTATGGGTTGTGTGCCAAGCAACTCTAAGAGTACCTTTTATGCTATAGTCTGTGTGATTGGTAATTGCTAGAGTTATGTAGTCCACAACCTGTACAACCACATGTTACAGCCCTGTCTCAAGGACCACCCACCACCTAACTGGCTATTATCTCAATGGCCTAATTTCAAATTCCTGGGAGAAATGGACATCCATTTTGGGTCAGTTGTCCATTCCTGCCCAATCAGATATGCCCAGGTTGGAAACATGTTAAAGACACATGGATCCAGAGTTCCACTCTTTTTTTAGGAGATTATATGGAGAGTATGGGAAACGATTCTGAGAGAACGGGTTGTATGGGAAGGGTAGACATCTCCAAAAATGGCATCTACTGAAAGAATTTGGCGTTGGCATTGCCAAGGGCCAGTGATAGATAAGATGAATAGCCAGAGGATGCACATAAATATAATCAAGCCAATGTTTTTAAACTGTGAGCTATGATCCATTAATGAGCTGTGAAATCAATTTAGTGGGTCACACTTTTTAAAGACATAAAAATGAAACAAAAGAGATTAGAAAATATCAGTATATGAGGCAGCTAATAAAGGTAAACATTGTTTTGTGAAATTATGTTTTAGTTATTTATTTGTATGTACTGGATCAGTATATGGAGTGAGGATTGTGGTGCAAAAAGATCAAAAACCAAATCAAAGTCCAGACCAGACAGTGACACTCCCTCCCACCTGCCAGCCCACAGATTGGATGCAGGCACCCTGGGGACATTTATCTCAGGAGGTATCTCTGGGCCTTCTTCCCCAGATGCTCCAGCCATCTCATCTGAACTTCTTAGCTGATCCTTTGTTTTGTATCTTTTATTTTTTTGAGGAAGACTGGCCCTGAGCTAACATCCATGCCCATCTTCCTCTATTTTATATGTGGGATGCCTGCCTCAGCATGGCTTGATAAGCACTACATAGGTCCACGCCTGGGATCTGAACCTGTGATCCTCGGGCCGCTGAAGCAGAGTGTGCGAACTCTGCACTGCGCCACCAGACCGGCCCCCTGTTTTATATCTGGTTCTTGATCTCCACCCATCCAGGTCTCAGACTTTCTTCCTCTCAGCTCCATGCCCAGGCCCAGTTCTGGGACTCCAGCCTGGTTAGACTCCCTTGCATCCCCAGGAAAGGAAAGTTGGACAAATGACAGCAGTCAGAGTCTCCAAGCCCAGCCGTCTCTGGTCCACTTACCAGTAGCTCCAAGCATTCTTTGGTTCCTGAACCCACTGTTATCTTGGCAGACAGTTGGTCAGAATCTTTATCCTGCAGACATAGGGCTTCTAGTTAGTTGTGCTCATCAGGGGCCAGTACCCAATGGCAGGGGGTAAATCCCAGAGACTCACTTGCTCCCTGAACTGCAGCCCATGGCTACCTTTGCCTAATTGAAACAATGGGGCTTTGCTTAAACTTTTTGCTCTGTACTCTCTGTGCTGGGGTTCTGCATGCTGCCTGGATCTTGCAAGCTAACTTGTCCTTGGAACTGGACAATATCCCTAACATCTCCCTCTTCCTACTGATAGGCACTGGTTGGGCCCTCTGTCTGAGTGAACTGATCACCAGGATCACAACCCTATTGCCTGCCTGTCTTCCAGTGTCTCTTCCCACACACTGCCCAAGGAAGTCACTTAGAAGCCAGCTGAGGACAACAGTTTTCTACATCATGTATGTGCCCAGGACTATCCTCCTACGACTTCTCCCACTTGTAGATTTCTTCTCTGGAGTCTTGAGCTTACAATCCCTGATCCCTGCCTTCTGATCTTTGATTTCATTACTAGTTTGGAGGTCCTTCTCTGCATCTGTGGCCTTAGCTCACTTATCTCCTTTGTCTTTTTTTTTTTTTAAAGATTTTATTTTTCCTTTTTCTCCCCAAAGCTCCCTGGTACATAGTTGTATATTTTACTTGTGGGTCCTTCTAGTTGTGGCATGTGGGATGCTGCCTCAGCATGGCCTCACGAGCGATGTCACGTTCACACCCAGGATTCGAACGGGTGAAACCCTGGACCGCTGAAGCGGAGTGCACGAACTTAACCACTCGGCTACAGGACCGGCCCCTTTCCTCTGTCTTTTGAACTGGAAGCCTTGGAAGGACATTTACCACTCTTTCAATGGTCCTCCTCACATTGAGTTGCCAGATTTAACAAACAAGAATACAGGGTATCCTGTTAAATTTAAATTTCAGATAAGCAATGAATAATATTTGCAAGTCCCTTGTAATATTGGGGACATACCAAAAATTTATTCATTGTTTATCTGAAATTCAAATCTAGCTGTGCGTCTTGTATTTTATTTGGCAACCCTACACCTATAGTTCCTTGCTGAAGGAGTGATCTTAAGTTCTTCCTTAAGCGCAGGTGGGTGATTCTGTACCATAGGACCCCAGCTGTACTCCACCCCAAAGTTGTAGCTGAGTGGATCAGGGATGAGCACTTGTCTTAAGGGCAGCTAGTCCATAGGCTGGCCTGAAGCTACAAGGTAGACTTGTACAAAAAGGTTTTGCACAAGAGGGTTAATAGTGATTAAGTGAACCAATCAGATGTTCTCTCTCAGGGCATTTTTTTTTATTTTTTTTGAGGAAGATTAGCACTGAGCTAACATCTGCTGCCAATCCTCCTCTTTTTTGCTGAGGAAGACTGGCCCTTAGCTAACATCTGTGCCCATCTTCCTCTACTTTATATGTGGGACACCTACCACACCATGGCTTGCCAAGTAGTGCCTTGTCCACACCCGGGATCCGAACCAGTGAACCCTGGGCTGCCAAAGTAGAACGTGTGAACTTAACTGCTGTGCCACTGGGCTGGCCTCTCAGGACTTTGACCTCAGTAAGAGAAAGTGAGAGAGTCAGTTGGTAAGAGGAGCACCCCCCCACCTCCCATCTCTTGCTGCCATGTGAATCTCCAGACACTGGAGCCTTCTGGAACCAGCTTGGAACTTCGCAGCCTGTATCTTGTGCCACTGCCTGCCCCTCCGAAATCCCCATTCCAGCATCTTCTCATCCTCATTGACCTAGTTCTAGCACAGTGCCTGGCACATGCCTGGAGGTGAATGGATGCATGCATGAATGTCGGCCACGTCTTTCGGGTTGAGGTGGTTGTGCTATAAGGAGTTAGAAGCTCTGCCTCAGTTCTGGCTCTGCATCCTCCTGTCTACGTAACCTTGGGCAAGTCACTTGAGTCCTCGAAGCCTCCATGTTCTCTTTTGTACAGTGAGGGTGGTATTATCTAACTCTTAGGCTGCTGTGAAGTTTAAAACAGCAGATGTGTGAAAGCCTATACAGAATAAGCCCTCTGAAAACATTTAGTGCATCTGAGTACGGGAAGTCACATTTTATATGAAGGTTGCGCTTTATAAGACCTCATGTAAGTAAAAAACAAACAAATGTCACAATGCCAGACTCCTCCTGGCAAAGGAGGGCAGCCATTTATGTTGGCCAGCTGGCAAGAGAATAAGCAGAGTTTCCAATTCACTGGGCTCTCAGGTTGAAAATTTTGCAATTTTGAACAAATTTTAAATTTTAGAGTGTTTGTATTTTCAAAATTTTAAAAAATGTCTTTATTATTACTTTTATATTACACATTTTTAAATATACCCCAATCAAATTTGCTTAAAATGCACCAAACTCAATGATTTGTGAGAGAAGAAAATGAAAAATGCACATTGTGATGTAAAATGGATGATTTTGCACGGTCCTGCACAGCTGCATGTTCCCGTGTCGCATTATCCTCTGGATCTGCTCAGCATTCACTCTGGAATTTTTAAACTGTCATAACAGTGTGCTTTCAAAATAATATGCTCATGCACCCCCACCCCCAAGTGTGTAATATTGTCAGGATGTTTTATCTGGTGCCATATATCTTGCACATGACGAATCTATTTCCCCAAATGAACCATCGCGTATGTCCACACTGTCTGTAAATTCTGAATCCTGACATCTATGCTGTTACCCTCTGACGTTTGGATTGGCCTGAGTTGGGCATAATTGGGGGGCGATGTTTTTAAAGAATGAAGGGAATGTCACTCTTTTCTTCCTGTTTCGTCCCCCCTTGGAGAAAGTGATCTCAGGAACACACAAGACTTAACTCTGCTGGAAAAAGCCCCAGATGCTCTCCCCAGGGTACCAGGAGATTAAGCAGGCCTGATCTGTAAGCATCCTCACTCCAGGGGTGATAACAAGGTCACTCTGTACTTAGGTTTGGCTTTATAATAATACATCTGGCATCGATAGAGTTTCCTTCTTTTCAAAGTGCTTTCCTATTTATGATCTCATTTTGCCCTCACAGGAGGAGGAAAGGGAACTGGTTCGGATGAGCAAACCTGCTTTGGGGCTCAGCAAGTCGCTTCACCTTTCTTAGGTTCAGTTTCTCCATCTGTGAAGTGGTATTGTAATTGCTGTTGGGTGCTCATGGTTGTATAATGCAAGTGTGCCCATGAGCTGAGCGGGGAAGTACTTTGGGAAATCCAAAAAGCTGTAGACAGAAATGTGCTGTGATAATAAAAGTTATTTACATACTCTGGACCTTGAAGAACTGAAAGGAACTTAAGAAACAACACAGTAAAGAGGTTTTCAACCTTTATTTTGTGAAGACCCACAATGATCATAGGCATGGACACGACATACGACTTTGGGAGGCTCAGATTTTTGGTCTGTCCTTTCAAGAGACATTTAAACCGTAGTTTGAATGCCATTGCTAGTGTTGGCTCTTTCTCCACCCCCTTCTCTCTCACACAAGAAAGCATATCAGGCTGCAAGTGAGAGAGATATTATTGTAAGGGTAAACTTGATTTCACTCAATTTATTTTCCAAAAATGCAAACTTAGGATCCTTATAGGTAAAACAATGCTGACCCAAACTGACTTGAGCAAAGGATAAAATTTACTCACTCGTGTAATAAAAGAATATCCAGGAGCAGATGCTTCAGTCATGGTTGGATCCAGGAGCTCATATGGTTTCATCAAGACCTAGACTATTTATCCATCTCTAGGTTCCGCTTTTCTTTGTATTGACAGTTTCAGACAGAGTGTCTTCATGAGGGATAAATGGCTTGTGGCAGCCTTAGGCTTGTATCCTCAAAGCCAAGCACCCTTCATGAAAAAAGAACTTTATTTTCCCCATAGTTCCAGCATACATCTTAAGATTAAGACTCATTGGACGGACTTGGAAGCACTGTCTGCTATCCTTGAATCAGCCACTGGGTTTGGGTTAATGAGGTATGCTAATTGGCTAGGACTGTGTTTTCTCTCTCTCTCTGCACCATGGGGGAAATGGAGAATGGAGGTGTGGTCAGCCTCATCTGAACCATATACACTAAGAGTGGGTGTGGAGTATTTCCCAAAGGAAAATTGAAGGGCTGTTACAAAAACTAGGAGAATGGAAGCTGGGTGGGCAAAACCAACAGATGTTCACTAACAAGATACTTAGACAATTATTAGTAAGAAATTACTTACAACACACATTGCAAATGGGTTGTGATTTGCCAGTGTGTTAGAACAGTGTGATTGAAACCTTTCAACCCTCTCATTTTCCAGATTTCCTTGGAGCTTGATGAGTTTGTTTTGGGCATAACGAGTTGAAGTTTTGTTTGTAATTTTGGTACCTCATTAGAGGTTTTCTAAATGTCAGGAGCCAGCCTAAGGGCTCTTCTCATGAGTCTTCCAAGAAAGAAATTGCCACTCCAAAGGTGAGGAGATTTCTAAGGCCTGCTTTATATAGATAGCATCCGTACTTCTTTCTGTAGAAAAAACACTTACAAAATTTAACACCTCTGATTTCCTAACTTTTTCATGACTCAGGGGCAGTAGAGGGAAGTGCAAGTTTTATCACCTGGATTTAGAGGCAAGGAAATTGAAATAGAGAAAGAAAACCAGGCTCACGTGTAGGCAGCATGACTAGCTACCTCCTTGGTATGACTTGAGGAGCTTCACAAGGCTTACTATTTCTGGAAAGCTCTAAAACAGTCTCTGCCATTGAAATGCTATCTTAATGAGAGGTGTGTAGTTTAACTGCATCAAGACATTATGTTGGCTGGAGGCCAACACATAATTAATGCATTTTTAGGGGTCAGTTCAATTTAACAAATCGTTATTGAGTACTTATTACTAGTTGTATCATGTAGGGTGATTTTGTTTGCAAGTAACAGAAAATCCAGTTCCAACAGTCTTAAAATATAAAAGGAATTTATTGACAAGCCCAGTGGTAAGGTGGCCCTCAGGTGAGGCTTGATCTGGAAGTTCACCAAAGACCCAGTTTCTTCTCTCTTTCTTCTCAGATTTTCAGGCTGTCTGCTTCATCCTAAGACTGGTTGCCTTATGATCACAGGATGGCTGCCAGAATGTTCTGAGAGCTACATGCTTCCTTATTTACATCCATCAAGAGAAAAGCAGTTGTCCAATGAGTGTATGAGGGTGAGGCAGTTTTTTCCCAGAGAATATCTTCTCATATCTCACTAGCTCAAACTGGGCCATGTACAGCCTATTCCTAGACCAAACTTTGTGGCCAGGAGGATGGAATATGCTGGTAAACAAGGACCATACCTGCACCATCTTCCCTAGATGCACATGGGCTGGATGTGGGGGGGAGAGGTTTTGCCTCAATGGAAATCAGTTTTGGGCTGGAGACATGGATGTGGTAGTTAAAGACGTGACAGTGGAGATAAGTAGATTCAGGGTGAGTCCCGGGGCAGTGCAGGGTGAGTGAGAAGGAGCCCTGACTCCTACAAAAGTGGGAAAAGGAAGGGGGCTTAGGGGGATGGAGAAAGTGAGGAGAACACTGTGTCAAGAAGGCCAACAGGAAGAGCAGCTCATGACGGAGGGGTTGTCTCAGAGGCCAAGTGACATGAGGCCTCAGCAGAATCTGTTCAGTCCGGCAGCCGGGAGGTCACTGGTGGCCCCTGCGGAGGGATGCAGTGGGTGAAGGAGAGTCAGTGAGGAAAGAGGTGAAGTGAGGTGGAGGAGGCAGTGACAGGGGACCTCACCCTGCAGAGCCTGTCTCTCCAGGTCAAGGGGAGAGAGAGCAGAATTCAGAGAAGAAAGAGAAGGCTCTCTTTCTTGACAGGGCCTGAAAGAGGTTAAGTCATTTTTGTATTGGGCTGTTTAACTGGTTGACGCTCCTTTCCCTGGATGGGGAGGGAAGATGCGGGCATAGCAGGTAGGGGCTGGGGTCTACTACAGATTGTGAACCACAGCATATAAACCCCAAATTCTTCCTTCTCCTAGACTAGTAAGGACTGATGGCACCCCAGGGCCCCCATCTATAATGCACCCAGGTACCCAGGTACCTTCTTGCTCTGCTCCTCTACCTGGGCCAGCCCAAGGGCATCTTCCAGGGTAGCTTGGGCACTCTGAGAGATGGCGAGTATCTCCACTCCTCTCCACTTTCCACTTCACCCTAAAAAGGAAGGTACTGGGTCCCCTTCAAACTTCATACAAGGATGCCCCAGACTGCCTAATCTGTAGACTCCTTGCCACAACATCCAGGCTCTCCAAGTCCTCTCCCTTTCACTCCTGTCCTCATCTTGCAACTCAGTCTTCATCTGTTTCAAAATCCCTATTTGACCTGCGGGAGCACCTGTGCCTTGGGAGGATGGAAGAACATTCTTTAAGAGGCGTTAGCCCCTTTCTGTCTTCCATCTTTCTGCCTCAATGGACTCACAGACCCTTCTCCTTTCTATCTCTTGCTGATAGTGTCCCTGCTGACCCCCTCCCTCTCTACCTGTCCCCTTGGGAAACACCCTATACTGATGGGCAGAGCCTAAGGACAAGCTGCCGTGACTGGGCCCATGCCAAGTTGTCCCCAGCCTAGATCCTTCTCTTTCTACCTCTGCTGTTTAGTCAGCACCTCAGAGAGGAAATCTCAATGAGGGTGTTTCCGAGGCTTGGAGAAGGGAAGGGAGAGTTCACGGCTTCACGGGAATGCTCTAGTTAACGCCTCTAATTAGCACCCAGAGGTGCTCCAGCTCCCTTTGGCCTGTGCACTGTAATTGTCTCATCACTCTGCCTCAGACCTGGGCGTTCACTGGAAGCGTGAACCACTTCTGAGGTGCCAGAGGAGGATTCCAGGAAATGCGGGAGGCCTCAGAGGAGTTTAAGCACTTGGCTGGGGCTAAAGCTGCCCTCATCTGGGTGCCAGGCACTGGCTTCTGCAACACGGGAGCTATGAGCTTCTTCTGTGGAGTCATATCCCACCCCACATCTCCTCTCTATAGTGAAGCATCAGCTACCTCGGGTTCCAAGTGCTCCAGGCCTTGCATTCCACCTCTGCCTGTTCTGAGTAACAACTGATTTTAGCATGAGACGAGCTTGCTCTGTGCTCAGCACTGTGTCCCAACAGTAGGGACTCAAAAGCAGATTTTTTCCTACCTTTACCTCCCTCCTGAGGGTAATAGTCCAGCTCCAAAGGCAAGACTTAGCAAATAAAATATTTAGAGAACCAATCAACTTTGTATTCAGTTCTGGGACGA
The DNA here is from genome assembly GCF_041296235.1 of Equus asinus. NCBI lineage: Eukaryota > Metazoa > Chordata > Mammalia > Perissodactyla > Equidae > Equus > Equus asinus. The sequence continues at coordinate 21,490,210 of NC_091791.1, forward strand.
ATAAAATCAAGGCAATACAGGGAGTCAGCATAGTCTAGAGCTGTGCTATCCAATATGGCAGCCACTACCCACAAATGGCTATTCAAATGCAAATTAAGTAAAATTAAATAAAATTTAAAACTCAGTTTCTCAGTCATATTAGCCGTAGTAAGTGCTCTCTGGCCACATGTGGCTAGTGGCCACCATATAGGACAGTGTAAAATTAATGTTTTTACTTTGCAGAAAGTTCTATTGGGTAGCGCTAGCCTAGAGTGACAGAGGCCGACTCAGAGAACAGCTATGGCTCTGGCTGGGCCTGGAAAGATAGTAGAATTAGATGGAAGAGGAGGGGAATGGTCTTCCAAGTGGGAGAAACTGTGAAATGATGTTCAGAGGTTGGGATGAACCTGGAATGTTGGGGCCACACCCAGGGAGAGGACTAGCTGGAGCAGAGTTCCTTCTGAGGAACTGTGAAAGCTATCATCACTCTGCTAACAGGCGCAGGCAGTAAAAGGGAGAAGCCCATCCTCCTCCTCTCACTTCTCAATCCCACATCCCATCCTTCATACTTAGTCTACCCCATGGGGAGGAGAGAGTTCCGACTGTACCTTGGGCTCCTCATCTCAGGGGAGCGGCAGCTTGGCATCATAACTAGTTATTTGCTCTGTTTGAAAACACTGCTGGGGATGGACTAGGATGGGAATCTGGACCTGGTCTTTCTTCACTCGATATTAGAATCACCAAATACTAGAGCAGAACAGAGCTTGGAGCACATCCAGTCTTCCCTATTACAGATAAAGGGATTATGGCCCAATGGGGACAGTGACCCCAAGGTCACACAGCTCAGCAGTTAGTAGAACCAGATCTCCTAAAAGCCAGGATTCCTTCTCCTTCCAGTTCATCCTACTGCTTCTCTGAGAGATGGGCTGGACCTGCTTTTCTTTAAGCTCTGTGCCAGTCTCCCCCGCCCCCATTCCCATTCCAGCGAAACTGCAGCCCCTTAGGGCATTTACAATATGCAAAGGTCTTGAGGCACAAAGGAAGGTCCCTTTGAGGAACTGGAAGGTGAGGCTGGAGCCTAGACAGAGGGGCATTGATGAGGTGGAGGGTTGGCCAGAGCCTTGCCCAGCACAGCAGCTTAAGGCTTTTAGACCTTTAAAGCCTTTTTGCCATTGACAGGCCCTGAGAACTGGTGATCATGGCAAATAACAAAATCTGCTTTAGAGATTTTTAATCTATTACATTTTTTTTTATTGCTTAACACCCACATGATTCCAATTCCACTTAACTTCAAAGAAAGGAAGAAAGACCTGGTGGTGATGAGGTCATTCAATAGAAACGTTTTGTTTTACTCTCTCTCCATTTAAGAGCAGTTCCTCCTTTGCTCTTACTTCCTGAAGCCACTCCATGGCTTCTTTGTGCCAGAGAGGTGGGGGAAGCCATGGGGACAGGCTGTTTTTACAGCTGTGCTGAACTCCAACCCGAGAGCTGTCCATCCCACTCCTCACACACTTGGGCAACTCCAGTGAAGAGCGAAGGGATGTAAATCACGCCCTCCCACACGTGTTCTGAGCTCATTTGTCTCTGAGCCTCACCCAGGGGCCTCTTAAGTTCTGACTATTAAGCAGTGAGCAGAAATTGCCAGGAAAGGTGACTCTAGCATAACAGTAAGGGCTACCCCATGGGCAAATCTACGCTAGTGTCTACAGGAGTGCCTTGCTTTAGACAATAAGGGCATTGACAAAACCCTAGACTGATGGGACCACACACTGGTCAGGGTCACCACCACATCTTATGGAGGAGGAAACTGCTTTTCTCATAAGCCTAGTGAACTAGATGGTCTCCAAGGGCTCCTCCAGTTTTGACAGTCATGAGTTTCTGAAGATGTGTAGATATCAGATTTGTAAAACGCGCTGTGGAAGCTCACCAGTAATAACAGAGCTAACATTTATTGTATTCATTCTGGGCTCCAGACACAGTGCAAAATGCTTTTCTTGTGTTCTTTTGTTTAGTCTTCAGAATAAGCTTTAGAGTCACCAGTTAGCAATTGATTAGAAGAGCTGATGTGCTGCACCGCGGAGCACAGTAGACGGCACTTTCTGGAAAGGACCAAAACTCAGCTCCTTGCACCTGGAGGGGTGAAGGGCCCCAGCTCACAAGACTACATGCTGTTCCCAGACCTTTCCTTGTGGCGACTTGTGCTCTGAGGCAACACACTGTCTTTATTTCTCTTTGAAATCTGCAGAGGACTTGCAGCATCTGCTGCTTATTCTGTGAACTTAGGCCAAAGGGAGGCCCCACAGAGGCCCCACAGCCTCCTCCTCACTCTACTTTTTGCAGCACCCTGGTGTTCCTGTTTTGATCATCTGCTCTCCTGACAAGCCCTCCAAGCCTGCAAAAGCCCAGTTGTGGACCAGCATTTGTCTGTCTGTCCGGTACCTGTTTTTCTCTATTTTAACCAGGGCCATCTAGAGTAGGAGTACTCCTGCAGACAGCAAATGCACCACCACCTCACATATGTCTCAGTTATCTGGACTGAGAGTCCTAAATTCAGATACTTTAAGGAACTAACCAGGTAGCGTGATGAGCGAGGCCCACCGGGTGGGCCCTGGGTGGTACTGCTCAACTCTAGTCTGTGTTCGTAAAATTTAAGCAGGAACCACTGGCCCAATGGTAATTGATTTTTTTGGGGAGAAATCTCTTCATTTTTACGAGTTGGCAACTATTTTAAGAAAATTGTAAAATACCATGTAGGATAAGCTAAACATAACTGTGGGCTAGACTCATCCCTCGGACACCTGATTCACAACCTGTGACAGAGGTTTTCACTTGCGTGGGTTTTAGCGGTAGGAATTATCCAGGGAATCACTCAATTCTTCACTTCACTTGGTGTGTGTATGGATGCAGACCTTGCTCTTCAAATTATAACTGCCCAGTGTTTGGTAAGCTGGGTTGAACTGACAAGAGCGATAGAGGGGCATCCCAAGACCTGGGTTCCAGGCTTATTTTGCAAGAAACCAGTTGTGTGGTCTCGCTCACCTGAATCTCTTGGTTTGAACATCCTCACTTATAAAAAGGAAGCATTGGTGAAGGGATCCTTAGGTTCCTTCCAGCTCCAAAATTCCATGCATCTATGACTTTAATTTCAGTGATTGAATTACTTCCTTTTGTTTGTATCTAAAATATCCAGAATAGGTGCTTAGAGACTTCGGTTTATGGTGCACTATGGAGACAAATCTGATTTATTAGAGTAAGGGGGAACTTTAAAGTATAATTTTTTCAAATGGCTCCCCTAAAAGGAGAGGCTAAAAAAGAGTTCACTCTGCAATGAAGTGCCACCTCACTTCCCCTGTGGCAAAATTCATTGCGAATTTCATTTGAAATCTGGGGAGAGCGGATGGAGGAAGAAGGACAAATGTATCAATAAAGAATAGTAAGAACAGGTAAGGAGTAAGGATGCGGAGGAATTAGAGCACGGATTCATTGCTGGTGGGCATGTAAAATGGTGCAGTCCCTTTAGAAACTAGTTTGGCAGTTCCTCAAAATATTAGACATAGAGTTACCATATGACCCAGCAATTTCATTCCTAGGTATACATCCACGAGAAATGAAAATGGATATCCACAAAAACACTTATACATGAATGTTCATAGCAACATTATTTATAATAGCCCCAAAGTGGAAATAATCCAAATGTCCATTAAAAATTTTTAAAATTTATTTTTGACAAATAAAAATAATATATATTTAAGGTGTGTAATGTGATGTTTTGATATATGTATACATTGTGAAATGATTATCACAATCAAGCTAATTAACATATCCATCACATCCCATGGTTACTTTTTCTTGTGTGTGGTGAGAACACTTGAGATCTACTCTTTCAGTGAATTTCAAGTATATAATACATTATTAACTATGTTCATCATGCTGTGCATTAGGTCTCCAGAACTTATTTATCTTATAACTGAAAGTTTGTACTCTTTGATCAATAACTTCTCTTTTCTTCCACCCCCCAGCATCTGATAACCACCATTCTACTCTATGTTACTATGAGTTCAACCTTTTTTTGAGATTCCACATATAAGTGAGATCACGCAGTATTTGTCCTTCTGTGTCTGGCTTATTTCACTTAGCCTAATGTCCTCCAAGTTCTTCCATGTTGTCTCAAATAGCAGGACTTTCTTTTTTTTAAAGGTTGAATAATATTCCATTATGTGTATATATCACATTTTCTTTATCCCTCCACCCATTGATGAATACTAGGTTGTTTCTATATTTTGGTCATCCTGAATAAAGCTGCAGTGAACATAGGAGAGCAGATATCTCTTTGAGATAGTGATTTCATTTCCTTTGGATATCTACCCAGAAGTGGGATTGCTGGATCATATAATAGTTCTATTTTTAATTTTTTGAGGAACCTCCATACTGTTTTCCATAATGACTGTACCAATTATATTCCCACCAACAGTGAACAGAATTCCCTTTTTACCACATCCTAGCCAACACTTATCTTTTTTTAAATAATAACCATCCTAATAGGTGTGAGGTGATACCTCAGTGTAGTTTTGTTTTGCATTCCCCTGATGATTAGTGACGCTGAGTACCTTTTCACATAGCTGTTGGCCATTTGCCTGTCTTCCTTGGAAAAATGTCACCCATTTTTTAATCGGATTTTGTTTTTTGCTATTGATATATATATGAGTTCCTTATATACCCTAAATATCCATTTGAGTGGATAAATAAAAAATGTAGCATAGCCATACAATGGAATATTATTCTCCAATTAAAAGGAATGAAACACTCATACATGCTACAACATGGATGAACCTTGAAAATATTATGCTAAGTGAAAGAAGTCAGACACAAAAGGTGACATATTGTATGATTTTATTTATATGAAATGCTCAGAAGAGGCAATTCTATAGGGACAGAAAACAGATTAGTGATTTCCTAGGCCTGGGGAGGATGGGGGAAATGACAAGTGATGCTAAGAGAGATGAGCTTTCTTTTTGGGGTGATGAAAATATTCTGGGGGCCTGCCCCGTGGCCGAGTGGTTAAGTTCGCGCACTCCGCTTTGGTGGCCCGGGATTTTGCAGGTTCAGATCCTGGGCGCGGATGTGGGACTGCTCATCAAGCCATGCTGAGGCGGTGTCCCACATAGCACAACCAAAAGGACCTACAACTAGAATATACAACTACTTACGGGGGGGCTTTAGGGAGAAGAAGAAGAAGAAAAAAAACAGGAGATTAGCAACAGATGTTAGCTCAGGTGCCAATCTTTAAAAAAAAAAATTATGAAATTAGATAGTGGTGACGATAGCACAACTCTGTGAATATGCTAAAAACCACTTACTTGTCCACTTTCCATGGATGAGTAAATTATCTCTCAAGAAAGTTGTTTTAAAAAAGAATAATAAAGCTAAGAAAGACTTAAATGAAGGGATGAATGAATAAAAGGTGAAACAAAGATTAATTAGAAACAGGGAAAAGAATGTTATATAACCAGGTTAAGTTAGTAATATATCTTTTTAGAGAGCCTCATTTTATTCTGAGAGGAGGCTGCTTTTAGCAGGCAAATTATGATTAGGGAAAGGGATGGTTAGCAATCAGAAATTGTGACTTTCATTCTTGGCTATGCTCCTGCACACAACATTGTTTTTCTGAGTATTTTTAGGCAGTGTTTTGAAGCTCAAGCAGCCTGATACTCTGTTTTTCAACTCCATTTGTTTGAGTTTGGCTGATTTGAGTTAGTAATGAGGATGCATTATGGCAAGGGACACTCATGACATCAGTACCAACAGGGCTGTCAAAATTCCAGAGGCCTTGCCAGGCCCCAGTGAGTTGCCCCATGCCTTGCAAAATCCAAATCGCAAAACAGGAAGAGTGGAGGACTTGCTAGCTGGTGCTCCGTTTGGGGGATTCTGTGTTCAAGTGCCAAAGGTGAAAGTATTCTGGCCAGAAGCAGTTGATTTAATTCAACTGTAAGGGCAATTTCAGTGGAACCCAAATCCAGGCCATGCTTTGTCAAATTCTCTAGGAGGAGGAGTCGCAAACTAGGATGTCTACAGAGGTCTGGCAGGTAAAATAGAAGAGCCTACCTGGTCAAATGGAGGACTCCCTGTCCCACGTGAAGGGGGAGCAGCGCCTGCTCCATTCGTGTTGCTTCTTGCAGCATAGAAGGACGGACTAGGGTTGCCCAACCAACCTTCTGATTTTCCAAAGGAAGCTGAAGACATGCATTTTTAAATAACTAACTTTTCCTTTCTAAGTGTTTCTGTCTAATTAGAATAAAAAATACAACCACCCACAGAATGGGAGAAAATATTTGCAAATCATATAGTTGATGAGGGACTTGCATCTAAAATATATAAAGAATGCTTACAATCCAATAATAAAAAAAACCTCTCAATTTTAAAATGGGCAAAGGATCTGAATAGACATTTCTCCAATGAAGATATACAAATGGCCAATAATGACGTGAAAAGAAGCTCAATACCTTTAGTTATCAGGGAAATGCAAATCAAAACCACAATGAGATACCATTTCATATTCACTAGGATGACTAGAATCAAAAAGAAAGATAATAACAAGTGTTGGAGAGGATGTGGAGAAATTGAACCTCATACACTGCTGGTGGGAATGTGAAATGGTGCAGCCACTTTGGAAAACAGTTTGGCAGTTCCTCAAAAGATTAAACATAGAGTGTCTACATGACTCAAGATTTCCATGCCTAGGTACACATTCAAGAGAAATGAAAACATATGTCCACGTAAGAACCTATACAAGAATGTTCAAAGCAGCATTAATCACAATATCCAAAAGTGGAAATAACACAAATGTCCATCAACCGATGAATGAATAAACAAAATAATATTCCACATAATGGAATTATTGGCAGTAAAGTGGAATCAAGAGGGGCCAGCCCGGTGGTGCAGCGGTTAAGTGCGCACATTCTGCTTTGGTGGCCCGGGGTTCGCTGGTTTGGTAATATATCTTTTTAGAGAGCCTAAAAAAAAAAAAAAAAAAAAAGGAATCAAGTACTGATACATGCTCCAACATGGATAAGCCTTGAAAATGTTATGCTAAGTGAAAGAGACAAGTCACCAAAGACCATGTATTTTGATTCCATTTATATGACATGTCCAGAAGAGGCAAATCTGTGGTGATAGAAAATAGATTAGTGGTTGCCTAGAGTGGGGAGGATGGAGGGAAATGAGAAGTGACTGCTAAAGGTTGTGGGTTTCTTTTTGGGGTGATGAAAATGTTCTAAAATTGATTGAGGTAATGGTTTCACAATTCACAATTCTGTGAATATACTAAATACCATTGAATTGCATACTTTAAAGGAGTGAATTGTAATGGTATGTGAATTATATCCCAATAAAGCTGTTATGAAAAAAGAATATAGTAAGGGCCACACAAAATATATCTGTGAGGTTGCCAACTTCAGGTTCTCTGATGAGGACTTGATCAAATGCACACGAGGTCTGGAAGGGGCTGATCAAAGCTGAATTCTTAGGAAACCAGAGAAAAGGGTGATATGCAGGTTCTAAAGTCACGTGTCTATTTAGTGATAGAGCCAGGGCTGGAACTCGTCTATTTTTTTTTTTTTTTTTTGAGGAAGATTAGCCCTCAGCTAACTACTGCCAGTCCTCCTCTTTTTGCTGAGGAAGCCTGGCTCTGAGCTAACATCCGTGCCCATCGTCCTCTAGTTTATACGTGGGACGCCTACCACAGCATGGCTGCCAAGCAGTGCCATGTCCGCACCTGGGATCGGAACCAGCGAGCCCTGGGCCGCCGAGAAGCGGAACGTGCAAACTTAACGGCTGCGCCACCGGGCCGGCCCCTGGAACTTGTCTGTTGACCTTGACTTCTAGGCCATGCTACCTCTATCCAAAGCCCAGCTTTTAAGACATAATCAGTAAGGGATTGTGAGAAGTCAACATCAGGAACAGCTGGATACACTCTCTTCCCTTTCCCACATTTTACAAAGGTCCTTCAAAGACTTCTCGAGAAAAGGATAAAATATGGTAAAAAGGAATATTCCTTGAAGGAAGAGACAAACATAGGGCTTCCCTGAGCCTTTCTTCCTATAGCATGGGAGGGTCTTTGTGTTTCAGAGTCACTTTGTATGTTTCTTATTCATTTACACTCAGCTCATCAGTATGTTGTTTGTGCAAGAATCATTTGATGTCCAAGAAACCCTCTGGGCCTCTTTAAGGTTTTTCAAAAATTTGAATCAGAGAACTGAACTTTGCCAAGAGTAAATGGAACTCAGATATCAAAAGGTCTGAGTTCAGTTTTCATTGAATACAAAGGGTGAGTGGATTCTGAACTGAGGCAAATGCATTCTCCCACCCTTAATTTACAGTACATTGTTTTGGCAGACTCTACAATCCTGAAAGTTGGCTTTTCTTCTCCCATTCCTTTCTAGGGTGTAACCACAAGCCTATCTTTCAGTTAACTTTACAAAAAATATGGCCATATTGTAACAATTTATGAGAGCCTCACTCATCACTGTTTCTATAGCTATCAATTTTATTAGAACAAATTAAAATGTTTGAAAAGGTTAAAAGTCTCCCCTGAAGTTGTAGTTTTGTTTGCTATCCAACGAGAATTTGTGCTTTTTAAGTCTTCTCATCTAGAGGTTTATCAAGAGATGTTGCCCCTCTCCCAATCAATGGTCAGGCCATCAACCAGTTAGCAAGTTGAATACTGGAAGACTACTATTGCTCGTGGTGCTCACATTTGGAGGATGGAACAGGTCCTTCATTCTGTCTTCAAAGGAGAAAGGGTCAGAGAAATGATTAGTACTTTGAGTTTCCTTTAAGTAAACAAAACAAATCTTGAAAAAAGCCAACAATGCAGAGCAAAATTAAGATCGCCTTAAATTCTGCCACCTTGAGATAAGCATTGTTAATCTTTTGTGGATCATTTTCCTTTTATTCTAAAAACTGTATCTATCAGTATAGGTATGTATATATATATATATATAATTACAAAAATAGAATATTACATTGTTTCATAATCTACTTTTCCATTTCTTAGTTCATGATTAATTATCAATATTAATAAATTTATATCTACTTCATGCATGAAATTCAGTTGTACAGATGGAACATAACTTACTTAAATGATTCATTGGGAGTCTTTTGATTGCAAGTGACAGAAAATCCGTGTCAAACTGACTTAAACACAAAAGGAAATTTTTTGGCGGACATCTGAAAAGTCCAGCGGGAGATCTGGTTTTAGGCATGGCAGGATTCAGGGTTCAAATAATGTTCTGAGATTCCTGCTTCTCTTCCTTTCTTTTTGCTCTGCCGACTGCTGTTTTGGTGCCATCAACATGTTGCATGTAGAGGCAGCTATTCCAGAATATATGCATCCAAGTTCTTGCCTGGCAGAGGGAAGCAAGCCTCTGTTCCAGCACTCACTGTGAAAATTTCACTGTACTGGTCCCATAGCAATCTCTGAGCCTATCACTGTGGCTTATGCCTGGGTCAGAATAGATTCCTGGAATCCAAGTGTTTCACCAAGACAACATAGACTGAAAATGAGAGCGAGAGGGAAGGAGGAGAAGATGGGTCCTCTGATGGAAATAGGAGGATGGTTACCAGAAGGAGAATGGATGAATGTTGTGTGACCAAAATAACAGTTCCACAATTCAAATACTTGGACATTTAGAACTCATTTTACATTGTTTCCTAGGGCTTTCGTAAAAAAGTACCGCAAACTGGGTAGCTTAAACTGAAATTTATTGTCTCACAGCTCTGGAGGCTGACGTCCAAAATCAAGGGATCCTCAGATTTGGTTCCTTGTAAGGGCCATGAAGGGAAATCTGTTCCACACCTCTCTCCTAGCTTCCTGTGGTTGCTGGCAATCTTTGGCATTCCTTGGCTTGCAGATGCATCACACTGATCTCTGCTTTCATCTTCACATGGCCTTTTCTCTGTATCCAAATTTCTCTTTTTTATAAGTACACCCGTCATATTGCATTAGGGGTCCATCCTACACTAGTATGACCTCATCTTAAATAATTACATCTAAACAACCCTATTTCAAAATAAGACCATGTTTTGAGGTACTGGGGGTTGGGGTTTCACCATATGAATTTTGGGAGGACATAATTATACCCATAACATGTTTTCACACACTTAATATTTCTGGCTACATTTAAAACCCATCCAGTCTGAGTTTGAATGATGAATCAGGTTGCCTCCCTCTTTCCACTGCATGGATGACGTGACCTTTGGAGTTCTTTCCTTATGACTTAGTGATTAAGTGTTTGGGGCTAGGAATCCATCCTGCTGCCTGAGTGTCCACCACAGTCCCACCACTCACTAGCTTGCCGACTTTGGGCAATTCACTTACCCTCTGCAAACCCATCTTCTCAACTAGTAAAATGAGGATACTAGTCCTTCACTCATCGGGTTGTTGTGGGCTAGGCACATGGTGCTCAGCAACTATTAGTCAACGTGCTGCTCCACTTTCTCAAACACGTGAGGGCTGCAGAGCCAGGAGAAGAGCCTGACATAACCCCGGTGTTCTCACTCTCTGGTGATAATTCAACTCAACTTCTCCCCGAGGTTCTGCAGAAAGAAGTTCAAGACGGGGAGCAGTGCTTTGTCATCCTGCAAACAGGAATTCAAATCCGGTTCAGGGAACACAGAGTATTTCTCTTTCTCTCCTAAAGCCAGATGCTATAAATTCTGAGACTCCTCCCAAGCAGTGTGATTACGAAATACCTGTTCCCTTTAGGTCCCACTTTATCTATCTGTCTGACATCTCCTTTTTTCTCTTACAACTTGATCTTTCCCATCAAGTTGTGGGCTGGAACCAATCATTTTATTTACAACCTCTCTTTTTGGCTCCATAAATTTGAGGAAATGAAACAGACGGCTCCTGCTTTCCAAGGCACCACATCTTTTAGTTCTTCCGTACTTTTTCTACCAGGCCTAATTTAGCTTGTCCAAATGCTTATTGAATAACAACCAGAACTTTGAGCTCTTCGAGGCAACAGAACGTATTTGACACAGGTGTATTCACCAAAAGACTTCACCAAAGTCAAAGTGAGAGCTGTAGGTCACCTTTAAAAATGTGCTCATTTTCATTAGCAAATATTTCTTCAGTGCTGACTCTGCCAAGTGCTGTTCTAAGCACCAGGGACATAACAACGAACAAGAGAATCACTGTCCCTACCCTCGAGGACTGCACATTCTGGACATTCATTCATGCAGAAAATATATAATGAGCACTTACTACATGTCAAGTATTGTTCATCATTAAACAAAACAGACACAATTCCTGCACTGATGGCCATGTTGTGTGTGTGTGTGTGTGGGGGGGTGCAGAATACAATACATATAAATAAATTTTTATCACGTTAAAAGGTGATAAGTGCTATGAAAAAAATAAAGAAGGTAAGAGGGATTAGGAATGTGGGCAGAGGTTTACAAATTTTTTTGTTTCTAACTTTACTTGTTATTGAGGTCACATTGGTTTACAACATTATGTAAATTTCAAGTGTACATCATTATATTTCAACTTATGTATCAACTGCATTGTGTCCACCACCAAAAGTCTGGTTGCCATCTGTCACCACACAAATGTGCCCCTTTACCTCTTTCACCCTCCTCCTACCCCCCTTCCCCTCTGGTAACCACCAATCTATCTTCTGTACGTATGTGTTTGTTTGTTGTTGTTGTTGTTTTATCTTCCACATATGAGTGAAATCATATAGTATTTGGCTTTCTCTGACTTATTTCACTTAGCATAATGGCCTCAGGTCCATCTATGTTGTTGCTAATGGCAAGATTTCGTCTGTTTTTTTTTTTTAACAGCTGAGTAGTATTCCACCGTGTGTGTGTGTATACATATATATTACATCTTCTTTATCCATTCCTCTGTCAATAGGCACTTAGGTTGTTTCCAAGTCTTGGCTATTGTGAATAATGCTGCAATGAATGTAGGGGTGCATAGATTGTTTTTGAATTAGTGTTTTCTTGTTCTTTGAATAAATACACAGAAGTGAAATTGCTGGATCATATGGTAGTTGCTTTTTTAATTTTTTGAGGAATCTCCATACTGTTTTCCATAGTGGCTGCACCAATTTACCTTAGCACCAGCAATGTAAGAGGGTTCACTTTTCTCCACATCCTCTCTGACACTTGTTATTTCTTGTCCTTTTAATAATAGCCATTCTGGCAGGTGTGAGGTGATATCTCATTGTGGTTTTGATTGGCATTTCCCTAACAATTAGTGATGTTGAACATCTTTTCGTGTGCCCGTTGGCCATCTTTATATCTTCTTTGGAAAAACATCTGTTCAGATCCTCTTCTCATTTTTTAATTGGTTTTTTTTTGTTGTTGTTGAGTTGTATGAATTCTTTATGTATTTTAGATACTAACCCCTTATCGGATATATGATTTGCAAATATCTTCTCCCAATTGGTAGGTTGTCTTTTTGTTTTGTTGGTGGTTTCTTTTGCTGTGCAGAAGCCGTTTAGTTTGACGTAATCTCATTTGTTTATTTTTTTCTTGTTTCCTCTGCCTGAGGAGACATAGTCAAAAAAATACTGCTAAGACTGATGTTAAAAACCATACATCCTATGTTTTCTTCTAGGAGTTTGATGGTTTCAGGTCTTACATTCAAGTCTTTAATCCATTTTGAGTTAATTTTTGTGTATTGTGTAAGATAGCGGTCTGTTTTCATCTTTTTTTCATGTGGCTATCCAATTTTCCCAACTTTATTTATTGGAGAGACTTTCCTTTCTCCCCTGTATATTCTTGGAGATTTACAATTTTAGATAGGGTGGTCAGGATAGGTTTCATTGAGAAGGTGATGCTTGAGCAAAGACTTCAAGGCAAGGTGAGGGAAAGGTGAACAAGGGAGCTGGGATATTTGGGGGTAGAGCAAGTCCAAAGGCCTTGGGGCATGAGCATGCCCAGCTTTTTCAAGGACAGCAAGGAGACCAGTTTAGCTGGAGCAGAGTGAGCAACAGAAGGAAATGGGTTAGGGGCAGATCAAGTAGCGCTATTAGCCTGAGTGAAATGAACCATTGGAAAGTGCTAAACAGCAGGGACATGATCTCAGACTTCAAAGGAGCGAAGTGTATTCAGGCTAGACTGTGAAGTGCCAAGGGGCAGCAGGGAGGCCAGTGTAATCAATCACGCGGGTAAGGCAGTAGTGACTGCAGACCACAGTGAGAACAGGTCGGGTGGTGAGAAGCCATAGGACTAGGGATGGATTCTGACGCCAAGGCCAACACGATTTTTTGACACACTGAATGTAGGGTGTGAAAGAAGAGGCAAGGATGACTCCGGGATTTTGGCCTGAGCATCTCAAAGCACGGGGTAGACCCTTAATGAGATGGTGAACACTGTTTGGTGGAGCATGCTTTTGTTTTGTTTTGCGTTGGACGGGGAGCCCGGTTGGGACATGTTAAAGTTTGCGGTGCTTATTAGTTATCCAGGTGGGGTGGGCAGCCGGATTTCGAAGCTGCCTGGAGAAGTGACTTTGTGCACATCTCTAAAGCCTCAGGAAGTGAGACCCTGCGGAGGTACTTCCAGAAGTGGCCACGTTCCCCTCCCCTCCGCTCTCCCCAAGGACAGAGCATCCCTGGAGGGCAGCTCGTCGCGCAGCATCCCCTTCAGCCGGCAAAGCCCTTCATTTTCCTCTTTAGGGAATGGCGAGAAAAAAGAACAGAAACGACGTGCCGCAGCAAGGCCACCCCCCAACTCGCTGTAGGGAAACGACGCCCGTTAGGGTCGAAGGGGAAACCGACTCCCTGCCTCCCGCCCCGCGCCGCACTAGCCCGGGCGGTGGGCGGGGCCTGATGGGGGCGGGGCTGCGGCTCGAGCGCGCGCTACAGAGGGGGGCGTGGCCGGCTCCTCGAGCGCATGCTCCCTGCGCAGCGGCTCCCTCCCTCCTGCCCCTCCGCGGTGATCAGCTGGTCTGTGCTCCCCTGACGTGAGCCTCTGCACGTCACCGCCGAATGGCAGCCTCCAGAAAGGCACCGCGAGTAAGGTGAGGGGACTCTGCCGGGGAGCCGGCTTCCGGGCAGCGCGCGGCTCCCGGCCCGGGCGCGCGTGTTGCACCCCGGAGGGCAGGGACGAGCGGGTGAGGAGCGGCGGGCGGCCGCCAGCTGTTGGGCGAGGGCCCCTGCTTGCCCGAGCCCCCGGAGCGGGAGCAGGGAAGGGAGCCACGCAGCCCGGCAAGTTCCGGTGCGTTTCCGGCGGGGCCGCAGGCACCCCCGGCAGCCAGAGCCCGCCTCCCGGGCGAGTGTCCGCGGAGCGGCGGCCGTCGCCGCCCCCGGCCCCGGCCCGGCTGGAAGGCCCTGCCGTTGCAGGAAGTCGGCCCCTGCTCGCAAGTGCCGGGGTCCGGGGAGGTGGGTGAGCCCTTGCCCTCGCTCCACTTCCCCGGGAATCTAACCCTCACATTGCGACCCGGACAGTACTGACACGTGCAATTTGCTTTACTCATCTGTTACCGCCACAGAACCAGGCAACCGCGGGCCTCTCCGTACTCAAATGGTTTCAGAGGCTGTATAAAGAAATACTTGGGCATAATCTCCAGGAAAATCTCCCCGGTAACCTGTCCTGGGTTCTCCCTGGCTACAGAGAGGTCAAAAGGATAATGCCCGGCCTCACATTTAAACACGTTTCAGTCTCTTCAACCCCCACAACCACGATATACTTATCAGAGCAGCTAACAAAGTGGGAGACTGAGAGAGACGTTCTGAGTTCACAAAGGCCAGAAGCCAAACTCCCCGGTGATCCACACGGGCTCAGCCATCCTCTGACCGCTTCAGACTTGAATGAACACGCTTGGCAGCATGGCCAGCTCACTTACTGAACACAGACCATGGCTTGTCCCTTTGTTTGTGAGTGGACAGATCCCAAGCTGACCTTGACCTGGACTTGACCTTGCTACACATGTTAGGGATGAGTACAGAACCAGACCTGGCCTGTGGAAGGGTGTGAAGTATGGCAAATCTGCATGTAGAAGGAGCTGCCTGTATGTTAAATGCTGGAAATGGAGCCAGGCATGTGGATAATGATGAGTTAGGCCCTAGGTGGAGATGAACCCTTTGAGGACCAAGGTGATCTTTGCTGGATTTATAGAATCACAACGTTTTAGGGGCAGAAGGGTTCTTCAACATCAGCAGGTAGAGCCTCCTTAACCTCACACAACAGCCCCCTGAAAGACTGAGAGAAGAGAACCTGTTTGCCCCAGGCACCTCCCCTAGTGGCGGACTTTGAGTGCTATTCAATGTAAAATGACTCAGTTTAGGTGATGGGAACTGAACTCAAAATTGACAAGTAAAAAGGGGTTGAGCTGGCTAGTGCAGCTGAGTCCAGGAGACTGACATTGGCATCAGATTTGGCCTCTCTTGGCTGTGATTTCTTTAGTGTTGGCTTCATTCTCAGTCAGACTTTCTCCTCATGGCAGGTTATGATAGTTCTAGGCTGACAGCCCCAGCAGAAATAGAGCCTTCTTACCTAGTGGTTCGAGCAGAAATCCCACATTTCATTCTCACTGGGCTGACTTGATCCTTATGTCTATCCCTGAGCCAGTCATTGTGGCTGGAGGGATGGATTGACCAGGCCTGGGTCCCAGAACTTCATGGGTGAATGCGTGAGACTCATCTCAACTCTGTGGACTGAAAATGGAGAAGAGACATTCTCAAAAGGCAAACTGATCAAAAGGAGGAGGGATGGATTCTGGCTAGGCAAAGACAACATCGCCCGCTTCCCCACCTTAGAACTTGTTCCATTCTCCCCTTGTCTCACCTCATGAGGTGTGAGTGAACACCTTAGTCCTTGTTTTGCCCCATCCGGAGCAATAGACATGTGTGATTCTCATCTTGGACTGGGGGAGGGTAGAGGATAACCAGAACCCTCGTGGGATTTCTTTAAAAAGAGAGAGGGAGAAAAATACGCCTTAACTATTTTATGCAAAGATTGAACAGGAGGTTCTCTGCACACTTCTTTCCTCTTCACCACCTCATGGCACATCATGACCTTGAGAAGGTATAGGCTAGAGAAGCCCTGGGAAGGGGAAGAGCACGGAGCTGGCCGTTGGGAGGCCTAGACTCTAGTTCTAGACCAGCTCTGTCACCAAAAAGCTGTGAGGCCTTGAGCAAGTTGTTTGATCTCAGTTTCTTTGTCTAAAGGAGGGAGCTGAGTTGGATGGTCCCTGAGGTACATTCTAGCGC
The DNA here is from genome assembly GCF_041296235.1 of Equus asinus. Classification (NCBI taxonomy): domain Eukaryota; kingdom Metazoa; phylum Chordata; class Mammalia; order Perissodactyla; family Equidae; genus Equus; species Equus asinus. Next base: position 21,506,409 of record NC_091791.1, read on the forward strand.
TAACATTTTATGACAGCTCTGCTTCAACTGAGAGCCTGAGAATGTATCTGTCCAAGTAAGTGAAGGGTGGATGGATCTTGGACTCTAGAGACTAGGTTATGATAGGAGCAGGACAGCTGATGTTTAGCTGCTTCCTGGCTCCTTTGATCCTGACAGGAGGGGAAGGTGGTGATGCTCGCAGAGAGAACTTGAACTCACATTCTCTGGGAGCATCACCTGTCAGCCCTGATTTCTGGTCTTGGCTTTGCAGCTGCTGAGGAGGATGGGCTGTGGCAAGTTATCTTTATTTCTTCTCTTGTAAAGGGAACAAATAGAGCTACTTCTGAATAATCTCCCTCCAGCTCTTTGTCCTATGTCTGAACTAGTCACTGGGGCCAGTTAAATTTGAATAGATACAGAAAATGACTTCCTTGGCTTATAAACGTGCATATGAAGTTGAGGGAAATCAGGTGAAAATGTGATTTGTTTCTCTGTCCAAGAAAAAGTTTTCTCATTTTGTAAAATGTTATAACAGCTTTATTGAGATACAGTTTATATATCACACGATTCACCTATTAAAATATGCAATCCAGGGGTTTTTAGAATATTCACAGAGTTGTACAACCATGACCACAGTCAATATTAGAACATTTTCATTACCCACAAGGGAACCCTGTACGCATTAGCAGTCACTCCTCATTTCCCCCTACACCACCTCAGCTCTGGGCAACCACTAATCTACTTTCTGTCTCTATGGATTTGCCTATTCTGGACATTCCATATGGAATCATAGAATATATGGTCCTTTGTGGCTGGCTTTTTTTACTTAGCATAACATGTTGTAGCATGTATCAGTACTTGATTTCTTTTTGTTGCCAAATAATTTTCCATTGTTTGGATAGACCACTTTTATTTATCCTTCCATCAGTTGATGAACATTTGGATTGTTTCTACTTTTTGGATATTGTGAATAATGCTGCTATAAACATTTGTGTACAAGTTTCTATGTGGACTTATGTTTTCAGTTTTCCATACCTAGGAGTAGAATTGCTAGGTCATATGGTAACTCTATATTTAATGTTTTGAGGAACACTGGACTGTTTTCCAAAGCCACTGCACCATTTTATATTCCCACCAGCAATGTCTGAGGGTTCCATTTTTCCACATCCTTGCCCATACTTGTTATTGTCTGTTTTTTTTAATTTTTTTGAGGAAGATTAGTCCTGAGCTAACTACTGCCAGTCCTCTTTTTGCTGAGGAAGCCTGGCCCTGAGCTAAGATCGTGCCCACCTTCCTCCACTTTATATGTGGGATGCCTACCACAGCATGGTGTGCCAAGTCGTGCCATGTCCGCATCCGGGATCCGAACCGGCGAACCCGGGCCGCCAAGAAGCGGAACGTGCAAACTTAACCGCTGTGCCACCGGGCTGGCCCCTTTTCTCTCATTTTCTGGGTTATCTTTTCTCTTTCTTAATGATATCCTTTGAAGCACAAGTCTTTAATTTAATGCAGTCCAGTGTATCTATTTTCTTTTGTTGCTTGTGCTTTCGATGTCATGTTTAAGAAATCGTTGCCTAATCCAAGGTCAGGCAGTTTTATGCCTATGTTTTCTTCTAAGAAATATTTATGTCTATGATCCATGAGTTAATTTTTATATATGGTGGAGGATAGAGGTTCAACTTCATTCTTTTGCATGTGGTTATTCATTTGTCCCAGCATCACTTGTTGAAGAGACTATTTTTTCCTCCACTGAAGGGTTTTGGCAGCTTTGTCAAAAATTAGTTGACAGCAGATCTGAAGGTTTATCTCTGAACTGTCATTTCTCTTTTATTGATCTATAAGTCTTTCCTTATGCCAGTACCACACTCTTTTGATTACTGTAGTTTTATTAGTTTTAAAATCAGGAAGCGTGAATCCTCCAACTGTTCTTTTTCAAGATTGTTTTGGCCATTCTGGATTCCTTGCATTTCCATATGAATTTTAGGATCTGCCTGTCAACTTCTGCGGAGAAGCTAGCTGGAATTTGGTAGGGATCCTATTGAATTTGTAGATTATTTTGGAGAGTATTGCCATTTTAGCAATGTTAAGTCCTTTAATCCATGAACATGGAATGTCTTTCCATTTATTTAGGTCTTCTTTAATTTCTTTCAACAATTTTTTGTAGTTTTTAGAGTATAAGTTTTATACTTCTTTTGTTAAATTTATCCCTAGGTGTTTGTTGTTTTGATGCTATTGTAAATGAACTTTTCTTAATTTCACTTTTGGATTGTTCATTGCAAGTTTATAGAAATACAGTTGATTTTTGTATATTGATTTTGTATCCTGCATTCTTGATGAGCTTGTTTGTTAGTTGAAATTTTTTTGTGTGGCTTCTTTGGGATTATCTGTATTCAAGATAATGCCATTTGTAATTGATATAGTTTTACTTCTTCTTTTCTAATCTGGATGCCTTTTATTTCACTTTCTTGCCTAATTGCCCTGAATAGAACCTCCAGTACAATGTTGACTAGAAGTAGCAAGAGTGGACATCTCTGTCTTGTTCCTGATCTTAGGGGGAAAGCATTAAGGATGATGTTTGCTATGGGTTTTGTCATATTCTTGGTCAGATTGAGGAATTTCTCTTCTTATAGTTTGAGTACTTTTGTCATGAAGAGATGTTGGATTTTGTCAAATGCTTTTTCTGTGCCTGTTGAGAAGATTGTGTAGTTTTTGTTATTTATTCTATTGATATTGTGTGTTACATTAATTTTTGTATATTGAACCAATCTTTCGTTCCTGGGATAAATGCCACATAGTGATGGCGTATGATCCTTTTTATATATTACTGGATTCAGTTTGCTAGTATTTTGTTGAGGATATATGCATTTATATTTATAAGAGATATTAAAGTGTTTTACTTTTTAATGAAAGAATATGTGATTCCCCTAGTAAAGAATATCTTATTCTGTCCAGTGAAATTAAAGTAGCAGCCTTCTGAGAGCAGGACTGGAGTGATTGGTGAAAATGTCTTGTATGCTGGTTTTGGCTATGTGGTAAACTGAGCTAATGTGGACCCCTCACCATCTACTAACTCATAAAAATGTGGTAAAATTATAACAAAATTATCTTTAAGTTCATGGCTGAATAAAATCCAAGACCCTTTCTGTAGCCTACAACAGGCTCCTTATTATCTCTCTAATTTTGTCTCCTAACCACTTACCTTCACATCTCCCAATACATCCAACTGTGTCACACTGGCCTCTTTGCTTTCCCTCAGGTATACCACACATACTCCTGCCTTTGGGCCTTTGCACTTGCTCTTCCTCTTTTCTGGAATGTTCTTCCCCTAGACATCCATATGGCTTGGTCCTTCAGTTTTTTTAAGGTCTCTGCTAAAATGTCATCCGTTAGCAAAGAGGTCTTGCCTGGCAACCTCATATAAAATAACCTTTCCCCTTACCTCTCTGACACTCTCTTCCCGTTGCCCTGCTTTACTTCATTTCATGGAGCACATACTCGCTCTCTGACAGACTGTATTCTTGTTTTGTGTCTCTTGCCTCTTTTCCTGTATCCTTCCCTCCCAGCATCCCTCCCTGCCCTCCCCAACGTAAACCTCTTGAGGTTTTGTTCCCTGTTTTGTCTAGAATGGGGCCTGGATTATAGAAGATTCTCAATAAATATTTGTTGACTGAATGGACCTGAAAGAAAGACATAGGTTTGTGCCAGAAATTTAGGGGAACTTAAAGCCTGATTGGTAGCTGGTAAGCTGAGCCTGGGGAGGTTATCAGACACTATAGGTCTTCATACCTGGGTCCAGGACATCAGATTATCCCCGTATGAGGACAAGAAATTTGTGGGCAAATCTCCTAGCTAAGAAATTAAAGTGAAAATTAGTCTCAGAAACAAATAGTAGTGACACTGGTTCTTGTACATTCCAGGGCGCATCTCATTCTCATAGGTAAAAGTCTCTACTAAAGATAAGCTTTTAATAAAAGATTACAGAACACAAGGAATGACCCACCAAGATGGAGCCAGCAGACCGAGCAAAGTTGAGGATTACTATCCCAAGACCTTCTAATGGAAACTCTGAAATGAATTATAAAATAAGGGCCTCAAATAATTAAAGCTAAGAGAAGGAATGGGAGCCATAGTGAAAGAATAGGACACCATGAAGAAAGAAGAGACTGGTTTGAAAAAGGACCAAATAGAACTTGTACATGTGGAAACTTTAGTCATTGCAAATAAAATCTTTTTAGACTAAACAGGAGATTAGGCATAGCTAATTCATGAATTAGAGACTAGGCCTGAGAGGATTTATGTGCCATGCTGATGTTTTATGTGAAACGTTTTTTTTTATTTTGTTACCGACACTGGGGTGAGAGGTCTTCCGACTCACAAGGAAAACTGCTAAGTCAAGTCGATGTCCTCTCTGACTAAATCTTGCCACGTTTGCTGTGGTCAAAGTCTGCAATATCCTGTTTTTTCCTCTTCTTAAGGGCGAATCACCAGGATTTTCTGCTGAAAAATTTAAGAATAATTGAACCTAACGAGGTGACACATACAGGAGACCCAGGTGTGGAAACAGGTAATAATTTTGCCTATTAATTAGATGGAACATCCCAAAAGGATTGTAGGTCCCCCCACCCAACCCCAAACTGGAAGAGAAAAGAGGGTAAGGGATTAATAATTGATCACGGCTGGGGGTATATCTGGAATTAAAAACTATTTTGTCCTTTGGCTTCCTGGGTAGTTGGTTACCATTTCTGTATATTTACCACTTTTTTTAGGTAGTATGTTAGAGAATTATACTTTTTGCACTTCCTACTCCTGGGGTGGTGGTGGTGGCAATAGGTTATTATTGAAAAAGTCCTATTCCAGCTTTTTAAATCTCTAATATAATCCTTTTATTGGCTACCTTAGAGATTAGCTTTCAATTTGCATCATAAGATTATGAAATGAGAAAAGTTTATAATGTATTATTGTGCTTTGTAAGTTGAATGTGCATTCAGGAAAATCTTTTTGGGGGACCTTTCTGGAATCATACCCTTTTCCCAGAACTGGTTAGTTGTCTCGTTGGGTTGCCAGAAACCTGAATTCTGAAAAGTGGTGTATTACTGTATTTCTACCCCTCTAAGCCAGTGCTTTTCTATGGATTACGCAGGAGAACCACAGCGTTTCCTTTTAGCTGACTGAAAAAATTGATCCCTTGAAGCACATAAGAAGCCATGACTGATCTCCCTTTGGAAGATCAGTGCTATCATTACATGCAATTTTAGGTCCTTTTCCCTTAAAATTATAGATGTATCCAACACATTTTGGGCCATATTAGGTGGGAGGAGAAGAAGAAGGAAGAAGGAGTGGGAAAAAGAGGAAGTAAGGAAAAGGCAAAAGTAGTAGAATCGTTACATTTAGAGTTTGAAGAGAACTTCTCTTTCTTTTTATTATATATGAAGAAATAGAGGTTCGGGGAGCTTCAGTTGTCTGAGATTGCATCCTAGCCAGAAACTGGAGCCTACTTATTTTGATTCCATAGACCTTAGAAGGCTTTAAGAGAGTGTTATGTCCCCTTTATGTTATGTCCCCTAGATAGTAAGGTGTGATAGAGCATGGACTTGGGAATTGGATAGACTTTGGGTCCTGGTTCCTGATGATCCAGTTGACTTGGGCAAGTATTTAACTCCTGTTCCTTTGTCTGTAAAATGGGAATGGTGAAACTTCCTTTGGAGGATTATTGTGAGAATTAACCACTAATATATATAAAGCTTTTGGCACTTGCTCACCACCACTAAAGCTATTGTTGCTGGAAGAGCAGCTTGGCATCTGTGCATGTGTTAAGATGCTGAAATTGGAGTAAACCAGCCCCTTCTATTCTTATAGCAAGGCATGTAGGAATCTCAGCTGGTGCTTCAGATCCAGATTCAAAGAATATTTCTTGAGCTCCTCCAAAGTGCTAGATGCTGTGTCTGGTGCTTTCACATGTTGTCATGTTAAATTTTCCTAGCCCACCCAATGAGGTAAATAGGGTGTGCTTTTCATGTACTTTTAAGCAGTGAAAAATCTTTATTGTTTAGGAAGTTTAGGAACTTATTTCTAAAAGCAGACCCACATATGCAAGAGACTTTTAAATGAGTCATTCTCTTTAAAGCATGATTTAAAAATACCTGGCAGTGTATGGGCTAATGTTACATCATGGACTAGGCTTGTTGCTCTTGGCTTCCCATTTTCCTGCACACCCTGATTAGCTCTTGGCTGCTTCTAACGTATCTGGAAAGTAATGGGAATGAGCAGATGCTATAATATGGCATCTTCTAAAATTCTAGCTTGCTTCTTTCACTGAAGAGTCATTACAGTTTATTATGTTGAGTCTGAAAAGGTCATAGACATAAAATTGTGACATTCATTCAGCCATCTTTGTATGAGCATATGTGTGTCAGGTGCTGGGCTACATACGTGGATTTAGAGATGAGGATGACATGGTCCCTGTCTTAAGGAAAAGCACTATATACACCTGTTGCACTATTTATCACATTGCTTTCATGGTTAGTTGATTATATATCTAACTCTAATAATTGCAAGCATATAACATTTAATTTGTGTTTACTGTTTCTAAGTTCTTTACTTATAATAACTTATGTAATCCTCATAAAAATTACCCTACTGAGGGTTGCCAGCTTCAGCTTTCATCTTCTCCATCTTGGCTGCCTTTTCAACCACCGCTACCTCAATGACTGGGTCTTGTAATTGGTTCCACGTTGTCCCCTCCTCAGCGCTTGCTGCCCACCCATTCAGTCATTTTCAAGGCTTGTTGTCCTTGTGGCTACAGCTGCCTCAGCCACTTTTGCCCATTATATCCACCTCAGTAGTAGTTGTCTCCACTGCCACAGCCCATTGCCTCAGCCACTGCCTGTTGCTGTCTTCTCTGCCTTTGCTGTTGCTGCCACTGCCCCTTACCACATCCTAGCTGTTGGTTGTGGTATTGGGAGTTCTTTCATTGTATCTGATAATGGTGACGAAGAACTGGCTGCATTTGACCAAGGTCACCAACCAAATGTGAAGAGCATGAGATGAGGCAGAAGGAGCCAGGGAAAGTGTTGAGTGTTGATTGGGTCATGTGGCATTGTGGAGGGAAGTGTGAAAATACCACTGTAGTAGAGTGAAGCTGATGATGCTGGTGATTCTGAGGAGGCCAATCAAGAGGAGGAATGTGATAATGAGGCAGGAGATGGTGACGAAGGTCGGAATGTAGTGATGAGGAGGCAGGTTATGGTGACCAGGAGGCAGAGGATGTCTTTGCCTGGCTCTGTTTGCGTTTGGTGGTTTTCCGTTTGTAATTGAAGGTTTTGTGCTTGCCATTGGTTCTCTTGACTTTATTGATGAAGTCAGTGACTGATAATGTTGATACATACTACAGTCAGTGCTGTAAACACCCAGTGAGTGCCATCAAAATCCTTAAGTCAGAATGTGCTCAAATAGAAGCCAAATTCTATAAGGAAATTAATGATCTTGAAAGAAAATATATTGGCTTCTACCATATATTTGCTTTTGAAAATTCCAGATGCTCAGGCTGCACTCCAGACTAATTAAATCATAAGTTCCCCAGGTAGTTCTAATGTGCAGTCAAGGTTGAAATACTGCTCCAAAGTACGTCTACATTTTGGCTTGATTCTTTTTAATGTTAACTTGCTCAGAAATGTGGTTTGGAAATACAAGTCTATTCTGAAGCTCCTGAAAGATGTCATAATAAAGTTTTCAGATGCTGGCAAGCTTATGAGGTCACAATAGGCTTCATTTTGAACCCACTGGAGGAGATGTTGACCTACAAACTTCAGTCAGATCAGATACTTCTGATCCCTCTTTCTAAAATAGGCAAGAAATTACAGGTTCAGTAGATCAGACAAAAGGAAAGGATGCCCCTCTGAAAAGTATTCAGCAGCAGCTGTAATGCAAGGAACATGGACGTGTTTGAGTTGTGAATAGGACCGTTTCCAGTGACTCTCTCTTTGAGTACTTCTATCCTTCAGAGACTCCTGAGGTAGGGCCCTGAGGCTGGCAGCTACAGCTGCTCTTGCAGATTATGATTGGGGCACTTTTTCAATGAGTCCTAGGATCAGTATGGTACCTTACAGGGGAATCTGTTGGAGATAACCATAATGACTGAGGCTTCTGTAGCTTAAGGTGCTGGTGGTGATGGAGAAGCAGCAGATGAAAATGTTAAAGAAAAAGAACCAAAAAAGGATCTGTACCTAACAGAGTACAAGCCACAGTGAGTCAGAGTGTCAGTCCTTGAAGACAACTTGTAGTATAATGGTCTCAATGTAACTCTCCATTTCTTACAGCATAGTGCATTAGGATGTTTTTGGTTAAGAAAAGTATTATTTATTTGTTTAAAAAATGGGCTGGCAAATTCAAAACACTGATAACACCAAATACTGGTGAGGATGTGGACCAGTAGGAACTTTCATTCATTAATGCTGGGAATGCAAAATGGTACAGCCACTTTGGAAGACAGTTTGGCAGTTTCTTACAAAACTAAATATACTTTTACCATATGATCCAGCAATCATGCTCCTTGGAATTTACCCAAAGGAGTTGAAAACTTGCGTCCACACAAAAACCTGCACATGTATGTTTATAGCAGCTTTATTCATAATGGCCAAAGCTTGGAAGCAACCAAAATGCTCTTCAGTAGGTGACTGGATAAATAAACTTGGATACATCCAGACAGTGCACTATTATTCAGCACTAAAAAATTGAGCTATTAAGCCCTGAAAAGACATGGAGGAACATTAAATGCACATTGCTAAGTGAAAGAAGCTGGTCTGAAGAGGCTGTATACCATATGATTCCAACTGTATGGTTTTCTGGAAAGGCAAAACTGTGGAGACAGTAAAAAAGATTCGTCATTGCTGGGGGTTGAGGTGGTGGGAGGAGAGATAAATAGGCTGAGCAGAGAGGATTTTTAGGACAATAAAAACTGTTAAACTATTCTGTATGATACCACAATGATGGATACATGTCATTATACATTCATCAAAACCCCTAGAATGTACAGCACCAAGAGTGAACCCTAATATAAACCATGGGGGATAATGATGTGTTAACGTAGGTTCATGTAGATTATAACAAAGGTAGCAGTCTGGTGGGGAATCTTGATAGTAGGGGCGGCTGTGTGTACAGAGGGGCATGTGGGAACGCTTGACACTTTCTGCTCACTTTTGCTGTGAACCTATAACTGCTGTAAAAAATAACGTCTATTAAAAAAATGAGCTGGAAAAGCTCGTTCTACTTGAATTTTAATAGTATATGAGATGTAGTAAAATATGTATGATCATTGTTCTATAATTGGCTTTTTGTGAAGTTGTTATGTACTCATGGGACTATAGCTATGATCTAGTCATCTATCTATCTACCTATCTATGTCATATATCTGTAGTTATCACATAGTATTATTTACTGGAAATGTTCACTGATACCAATATTTTTTGAGAACTGGTTTTTTTGGAAGAACCAGCTAAAGTGATTTGATAGTCAGCTTGCATCATCTGTGCCTTCACCACCTAGAAGCTGTCTTTTGTACTTTTTCTCTTTTGATTTTGACTACTTAGAAATTAGTAAAAGTTTAAGGATTTCTAGTAGGACTACATTAATGTCCCTAACATTTTCTTTTTAATGATTTTTGTATTTCTGTTCCTATTTTGTATTTTCTAGAGCTGGTGACTCCAGCGATAGTTTTATTGGGATGATAGGCTCCTTGGCACCCCTGGGACTTCTTGGGGGCTCAGTTTGAAAACCCTGGATCTCCTCTGCTCTTAGTGAATTTTAGAGGAGAACACAGAGCACTGAGGACCTGGTCCCCTTCTCCATGAGGTCGCACAGCCCATTGATAGTAGGTATTCACTAGAGCACATGACTTAGACTTTTGACTTCTAGTAGACTGACCTTTCTACTAATCACTAATCTGTGGTTAGCTGTTTAACAAAAAATATAAAACATTTTTTAAAGCAGTCAAACTGAAGCAGTAAAGCACAAGAAGAAAATAAAAATCACTCCAAATCTCTGTACCCAAAGGTAACCACTAATTAACACTTGGGTGACTGGCCTTCAGAAAGTTCCCTCTGCGTATACACATACAGAATTTTCAGTAAGTAAGAACAATCTATGCATGTTCTTTTGTAATCTGTTTTTAATCACCCACCAGTGCTTTGGTTTTCTTGCTAGTTAAATAGAGGTCTGTATAATTTTTAATGTTTTCATAGTGTACTCTTGCTTGTATTGTAGTTCATTTAACCAATTTATGTGTTTTTCCCCATTTTTTATTACTATAAACAAAGATGAACACATACCTTTGTGCATCTGTTTATCTCCTTAGATGAAATCCTAGAAGTGAAAGAGGTAACTGATATTTGGAAATGATTATTAATAGCTCAACTTTTCTTGCCACAAATGGCTGTTTGGAAGTGGTATTTAAGAACTGTGAACTTCAGAGTTTCTGGCAGCTTTGCTTTTGGTCTGGTGGTGGCGTGGTCAGTTTGAAGACCCAGCTGGGGGTGGGGTAGAACATGGCAGATGCTTCTCTAGGGCTCCCTTTAAAGTAGTCATTGAGTTGCATGGGGCAGGCTGGTTTTGGAATAAACTTTCCTGTTGTTTCAGACAGCAGAATGGCTCCAAAGGTAACTTCGGAGCTGCTTCGGCAACTGAGACAAGCTATGAGAAACTTGGAGTATGTGACAGAACCTATCCAGGCCTACATCATCCCATCTGGAGATGCCCACCAGGTACTGAGTGGAGATGGGTCACTGATGGAACTCATCGTCCTCTCCTCTCTTTTCATTCTTTTCCTCCAGCCCCAGTGTGTTCATAGGATTCTAGTTGTCAGTCCACAACTAAGCATGTGTCCTCCAGGGCTTGGCACAGGGACCTTGTCCGGTAGATTCTCACACCGTACTTGTTGATTTGGCCCTGGCTTCCTTGTTTCCAGTAAATATAGCCAGCTTTCAGTAAATTGTGGGAGAATTAATGGACAAATAAAGGGACGGAAGTCTGGACCTTTCTGTCGTTGACATACTTTACCTCATCTTTTCTGTCACATCCTACCCCCAGCAGAATTGTCTGTCCTGCCTCCCTTCTCCCCATCCCTACTGTCTCATCCCTCTGGGACATGGCCAGAAGAGCAGCCAGAAAGTCATCATGGATCTCCATCCTAGCAGGATTTAGGGATGATTCTGTGTATCACTCCCACCTTTCCCCCAACTGCCACCTTTGATGGAAGCAACTCAGTAAGTGCCTTTTTACCTCTGAGAACACTAGTGATCGAAATGTGGGAGAGTTGGGTTTGGAGAGGTGGAGACTGCATGTGATGGGGCTGAGGGGCAGAAGGATGAAAGAATTCTAGTCTACTCTTTTAGGATGTTGTGTCAGCAGGTGTTTGAATACCTACACCATGGTCATGGTACTGCAGGGTTACAAAGATGAATTTAAGATTGAATTCTGCCTTCACTGTGCTTATGTTTAGTAGAGAGATGAGACAGTATACGAAGTGCTGTTCTTCCATAGAGTCATCATCTGTACATGTATTTTTTTTACAGCCTTTGTGTATGCCTTAGATATGGTACATGACACAAGGATGAAAATGGTCCTGGTCTCAAAGCATACAGTGTAGTAATGCAGTTAGGATGTGCATACACGTCTCTATTGCAAAGTGGAATGTGGAAATGGGATCAGTGAAAGCTGGACAGAGGTGTGAAACTTCGAGGGTGAGAGGGGAGGATGATGAGGGCTCCATGGGCAGGAGAGGCATTTGAACTGGACCTTGAAGGATGAGTAGAGTTGCATAATTAGAGGAGGGGGAAGGGATTCTAGACAGGAGGATTAGTAAGAGCAAAGGCAGAGAAGCAGGAAGCTTGGAGTGCTTTTCAGAAACAACATGGCAAGTTCCCCTGGCAAAAGCCCGGGAAATAAAGAGCAATAGTGGGAAATATGGTTGGTGTTCTAGGATTCTTTAGTTGCAGGTAACAGAAACCACCTGAAGGTACTTTGAGCAATAAAAATGGTTTATGAGGGTTTAGGGGCAGGGCCACTGCACTGGCACAACTCTAGGTTGTGAATGGTGGTCCCTTGAGTTGTGCAATGTCGGGGCCTCAGATAGGGTGTCTCATGGAACCCGAGGGCTGGAGTGCAGCTGGCTCTTATGAAGAACTTGGATGGGAGGAGTTTCATCTTTTGCTGCAGATCAGTTTCTCTCTTTCTCAGGCAACAAGGTTGATTGTAAATTGCTGGCCACCCAACAGTTCCCACATGTATATCTCTTTATTTCTCACTTTCAAGATACTAGGTTGAGCTAGAACCTTAATCCCAAATCCAGAGGCCTGGATGAGGACTTGATTGGCATACTAGCTTGGTGTTTACCCTTGGTCCTGGTTAGCATGTGTGTGTGTGTCTGTGTGTCTGTGCATATATGAGATAGCCTGTGGCACAGATGTGACTGATGAGGGTCCACCCTGATGAAGAGGGTAGCAGATAAGAATATCACTATAAGTTGAGCAAAGTTCCCAAAAGATGTCCACTTCAGTTGGCCTCCTTTCTGCCCTTCCCTAAAGGTGCCAGACCACATGGTAGTGACAATATCAGGCTGTTGTTAACCTGGGGACAGCATCAAGATTGGACTCCTGCCTGGAGACATGAGATTGCCTGGCCTTAGGGGCAAATGAAGGGCCAAAATGGATAACCAAAGGGATTGGGTGATTTGAGTCAACAGCATGAAGTTCGGGATGCTATGATGTTTAGAAGGATGTTCCCCAAATTGTATTCTACAGCATTCCTGTTGGGTCTTGTAAGCTCTTTTGCAAAAAATGTATTCAGTAGTCAAGAAAATAGTGAAATGAGTTGAGCCCTTTTTTTGTGTGGTAAGAAAGTTTAACATAAAATTTATTATCTTAACTATTTTAAGTGTTTAGTACAGTAAACTGTATCCATGTTGTTGTGTAACAGATCTCTAGAACTTTTTCATTTCACAAAATGGAAACCCTGTACCCATTGAACAACCCCCCCCCCCACCTCCACTGCCAATCACCATTCTACTTTCTATTTCTAAAAATTTGACTACTTTGGGTACCTCATGTAAGTGAAATCATGTAGTATTGTCTTTTTGTGACTGGCTTATTTCACTGAACATAATGTCCTCAAGCTTCATCTATGTTTTAGCTTATGATAGGATTTCCTTCTTTTACTTTCTTTTTTTCTTTTTTTTTAAAAGATTGGCATCTAGGCTAACAACTGTTGCCAATCTTCCTTTTTTTTTTTTTCAAGGATTGGCACCTGGGCTAACAACTGTGGCCAATTTTTTTTTTTTTTTTTGCTTTATTTCCCCGTACATAGTTGTGTATCTTAGTTGCAGGTCCTTCTAGTTGTGGGATGTGGGACGCCGCCTCAACATGGCCTGACAAGCGGTGCCGTGTCCGCGCCCAGGATCCGAACCCTGGGCTGCCGCAGCAGAGCACATGAACTTAACCACTCGACCACGGAGCCAGCCCCTCTTTTTTTCTTTTTGGAAGAAGATTAGCCCTGAGCTAACATCTGCGGCCGATCCTCCTCTTTTTGCTGAGGAAGATTGGCCCTGAGCTAAAATCTGTGCCCTTGTCCCTCTATTTTATATGTAGGACGCCTGCCACAGCATGGCCTGATAAGTGGTGCATAGGTCCATGCCTGGGATCCAGACTGGCAAACCCTGGGCTACTGAAGTGAGCATGCTAACTTAACCGCTACACCACCAGGCTGGCCTCTGGATTTCCTTCTTTTTTAAGGCTGAATAATATTTCATTGTGTGTATATACTACATTCTCTTTATCCATTCATCTGTTGAGAACATTTAGGTTGCTTCCACCTCTTAGCTCTTGTGAATAATGATGCAGTGAAGATGGGTGTGTAAATATCTCTTTGAGATCCTGTTTTTGATTCTTTTGAATATTTACCCAGAAGTGGAATTGCTGGATCATATAATAATTCTATTTTTAATTTTTTGAGGAATCACCATGCTGTTTTCCCACCAACAGTGCACAAGGGTTCGAACTTCTTCACATCCTTGCCAATGCTTATTTTCTGTTTTTTTGTTTTTGTTTTTGATAGTGCCATCCTAACAGGTATGAGGTAGTAGCTCATTGTGGTTTTGATTTGCATTTCCCTGATGATTAGTGATATTGAACATGTTTTATATGTTTCTTGGCCATTTGTATATCTTTGGAGATAGGACTATTCAAATGTCTATTCTTTGCTCATTTGAACAGTTTCTTAACTGCGGGACTTCTCAGGACCTTTAATATACTAAAGTGCTCTGTACAACTCCAAGGAGAGGATGTAGTATTCAGCATTTTCCAGACTCAAATGTCCATAGAATTCCGTAGTCATCTCAGAGGTGGTCTAGGGGACTCAGTGTTCCATGGAATTCCTTGGTCTATTGATCCACAATTGTGCTTTTCATATCATGATGGGTTTAACTTGCTCCTCAAAGAGGTGAGAGGAAGGAGTGATCAGTGTGTGGAGAGGACAGACCACTAGAAATGAGGGTTTTGCTTATAAAAGTGGGTGAAGGGGGAGATGAGAGAGTATGAGGTGTGGGTATAGGAGAATTAGAAGATTGAGCTGGAAAAGAGGTTTGTGGCACATGAAGAAGCTGTGAGGGCTGAGTACATTAATATTAGATTTAGTAGGCAGGGGGAAGGTGAGGAGAGACTGGTGAGGTTTAGGGTGCAAGTTGATAATGGAATTCTTTCGTTCACCTCTATTCTCTAGAATAAACGAACAAGGTTCACCATCTTCATAGGAACAAAATTTCACCTCCATTAAGGACTGGATGAGTAAGTAGGTTGGCCCACACAACTTGGGCCTGAGTCGTAGTAGGAGGCATAGATAGCAGAGGAGCTGGGCACCCCTGCCTACCCCCCATTTAAGAAGGGCAGACCCTGGCCTTGTCCTCAAGGAACTCCATTTTTCTTCTACTGCCTGAGCCCCTCTGATGGGCTCTTCCCCACCTCCTGTCAGTCCCAGGCCTCAGTCTTTGGACTTGTGCTCCATGTTACGTGGATTCTCTGTTGGATTCACCAGTGGTGCTTTTCATTTTTTGCTTTTCAAGCATCAGGCAGTTGCCCTGGGCTGATTTGATTGCAGCTGTCCTATCTCATTATTGAGCAGAATGGTGGTTCCTGTGGCTGGAGCACCTTATGGAGCAGTTGGTTTGGGGTCTTCTCCTAGTCCCTGATTGGTCAGGGTTCTCCAGAGAGACAGAACCAATAGGATATACAGATAGATATCTATATATAGAGAGAGATTTATTCTGAGGTATTGGCCACTGCAACATCAGTCGCCCTGGTTCTCAGGCCTTGGGGTTTGGACTGGAACTACACCGCTGGCTCTCCTGGTTCTCTAGCTTGCAGATGGTGCCAGTGATGTAAGTCTCCATCTGAGTCTGAAGGCTTGAGAACCAAGAATGCTGATAACCGAGGGCAGGAGAAGATGGATGTCGCAGCTCAAACAGGAGAGAACAAATTCGCTCTTCCAGCATCTTTTTTGTTCTATTTAGGCCCTCAGTGGATTGAATCATTTCTACCCAGGTGGTAAAGGTGATTTTTACTCAGTCTACCCATTCAAATGTTAATCTCTTCCAGAAACAACCTCACAGACACGTCCAGAAATAATGTTTTACCAGCTAGCTATCTGGGGAATCCCTCAGTCCAGTCAAGTTGACACTTAAAATTAACCATCACAGCCCGCTAGCACACTGTTGACTGAAATTGAGTCTCTCCTCTGAAAGGGGTCTCACGGGCTGTCTTGGAGCCCCAGCCAAAGATTCCTCATAGTTCTGCTTTACTTATGACCCTTCACCTCCAGCGGAGGCCTCATTGTACAGGAAGATTTGACCTGTGAGTATTGCTTGAATTATAAGTTAAAGGTTTCCCGTTAAGGGTGTGTTAGAAGCTTTGTAGTGTTGAATTTCAGTTTCAGTTTTCTTTTGTGAGGAGTCAGGCTACAGTCTATCTGTTTACTAGTAGGGGAGTTCTTGTACCCAAGCCAAGCCAAGCCAAGCCAAGCTTATCTTGATATTGGTCCTGGGTGCTGTTCCTGAGCCAACTTTTTTTTCCTCATCATAAGACTGGTTTTTGGTCCAATCTCCTGATTGATTTTTAAGAATTCCCTGTCTTTGACATTTGGGTGGGGCCTAATACACCCACCCACAGCAATTCCTTGTTAAACTTTGGGAATGGCAGTGAGGCTGGCCAAACCACAGGTGATGTTCCAGGCTTTCCCTCAGTGCTTCATCTCCTGGTAATGATCCTGGAATATCAGAGTTGGATGGCTCCTCCCTAGATGAGGAAACTGAGGCTCTAATCTCAGAAAAATCTTTTCCAGCAACATCCTGAAAACACAAAAAGTTAAGCTTGCTTCATATTAGCTGTCACTCTTATAGCAGAAGTCACTGTTTAGGCTTCACAAACTTATATTATTGTACTCTTGCTGTCCTCCATCCCTTCACCCCCATCATTTTTCTTTTTAATCTTTAACTGTCATTTCTATTGGTGTAGTTTAGCCATCTGCCTTGCAAGGTAGGAGAAGTTGTGTTGTGTTTGACTGGCGCGTGTTTCATGACTACCTGCTCCGGGCTAAGTATTGGGGCAAATGCAGAGGGCAGGCGGTTAGCATATAGGTAAACATGTGCTCTGAAGACTCTCTGGGTTCAGATGCCAGATTTGCCGCTTAACTAGCTGCTTGACCTCAGGCAAGTTATCTCAAATTCCTAAGTGACAGTTAAACTCTCTGAGTCTCCTTTTCTCATCTGCAAAAAGGAGATAGTGACATATCCACCCCCTTGGGCTTTTGTCAGGTTAAATGAGTTAATAGATGTAAATGCTTAAAGCATGTCTTTTACCGAATAAATCTCATTGTATTAGCCATTAGCCGCTATTATAGTTATTATTACTATTATAGAGGTGAATGAGGGAAAGTATCCCCTTAAAGAGATTAAAGAGTAGATAAGCCACGTCACAAATGCTAATACAAAATGGAAACTGGTAATTGTCATAGGAAAGGACTAGATCAGCGCTGTCCAGTAGAAATACGTGAGGCACACATGTGATTTTAAATATTCTCATAGCCGTATTAAAAAAAGCAAAAAGAAACAGTGCAGTTAATTTTCGTAATATATCTTATTTACCCCAATATGTCCAAAATTATCGTTTTAATATATCATCAATATAAAAAATTAATGAGAGATTTTACATTCTTTTTTTTTCTCCCCAAAGCCCCAGTACATAGTTGTATATCCTAGTTGTAGGTCGTTGCAGTTCTTCTGTGTGGGGTGCCGCCACAGCATGGCTTGATGAGTGGTGTGTAGGTCCACACCCAGGGTCTGAATTGACAAACACTGGTGAAGCTGAGTGCGTGAACTTAACCACTTGGTCTTGAGGCCAGCCCCTACTTTCTTCTTTTTTATACTAGGTCTTTAAATCTGATGTATATTTTGCATTTACACATCTCAATTTAAATATGAAATGTTCATTGCAAATATTTGATCTGTATTTAGATTTCACAAAATTTATAGTTGAAAAAATGGACTTACATACCCAAGGTGTTCTAAACATACTTAAAACTTTTCTAATAACTGAATTTGAGCACAGTTTTAAAATTCACATTTAAATTAATTAATATAAAATTAAACATTCAATTTCTCAGTCACATTACCCACATTTTGAGTGTTGAGTAGCCACGTGGTTGGTAGCTTCTGTAACGGACAGCACAGATTTAGTTAATGTGTGGACAGAATTCATAGGTGAGAGGGCACATTTTAAGCTGGCAGGATCAAGGAAGGCTTCATGGAAGAACTCTGTTTAAACTGAATGTGGAAAGGTAGAAGTTAGATGCTTGTAGATAGAAAGGTACAAGAAATACCATGAGCAAATCCATGGTAATAGGAGAATAGGAATAATGATACCTTGAAAAAGAAAGAAAAATAGGGGCCTGGTTAAGGCCACTCATGAGTGACCCGTGACTGGTCATGGGTGGCCTTGACCACCGGAGTCAGGAGTTTAGGTTTTTGTCAGATAGTAGGGACTCATTGAGGGTCTTTGAACAAGAGAGTGACATGATCAGTCAGAGGGAGCAGTGTTTAGTATGGCTTGGGGAAGGGAGACACTGGGAACTGAGAAACCTTTAGGAGACCATTTCGGGGTCCCAGAGTCAGGGTACAGAGGGCCTGGACTTGGGTGCTGACCTAAGGAGCAGAGAAGAAGAGAAGGGTTTGGAGGAGAAGCAGTAGAACACAGATGGAGTGTGGATCCTGCAGGCAGATGGCAGAGGGGATTGGGAAGTTTGGAACCTGAGAGTGTTTGTGCTGCCATCTACAGAAAGGAATGAGAAGTCTCCATTCCTTGTTTCGATTCCTGTGGAGAGGAGGGGCATAGTTGGGGTGACTGTTAAGTGAGTTTCTGCCAGTACTCTGAGGACAAGGAGGAAGGCTTCATGTGTGACCTGCCACAGCAGCCTCCTCAGTAATAGAGAGGCTGCTGTTCTCTGTGGCTCTTGTTCCTAATTGTTTCATTTCAGGCTAGATTCAGGGCTGATAGAATTTCTCCTATGGATAGGGGAGGGAGGGAGTTGGAGAAATGAAGGGGAATCTTGAATTCTTTCCTTTGTGTACTTTCCAAAACACAAATACACACACCCACACAGTGTTCCATGCTACAGAGAAAACGCACCCCAAATGCATAATTGCGCAATGACTTGGCACTTCAGGGGTCTGCTTCTCTTTGTGCTCTGCAACTCTAAGGGTTTTTTCTTTGTAAACTCAGCACAAGTGTTGTGGTATTAATGAGTCTGGGCCCGGGGGACTTTTACAGTGAGGATTTGTCCATTCTCTCTGGGAATCTGGATACTTTCATATATCATCTAAATCAAATGTTGAGATGTGTGGGTACCACTGGCCTCAAACCAGGAGAATCATTGGTTGGGGCTAGAGCTTTGCCAGCACCAACTTGCAGAAATCTGAATTCTTCATCCTCCCCATCTGTAAGGCCCCATATTTCCACTCTTAGGCTCAGCTTAGTCAAAGGGTCACGCTCTGTCAGGGGTGACTCTGCCAACTTGAGTTTTTGGCTGTTTATGGTTCCTCCTTCTGGAAGACATGAGTCAGATTTTCCCAAACTCTTTGGATCCTACTCCCATTCCTCCTGGAGTCGGCTTCCTGTTTTGTTTTGTATTTCTTTAACAGGCTCTCTCCTGGGGTAGAGTAGTGATTTTTATCCCAGAGTGATTTTATCTACTGTATTAATTAGAGTAATGCTAAGTGTGTTAACACAGCTCAAAGTTTCAGTGGCCTGGTATCATGGAGCCTTATTTCTTGTTCATGTAGCAGTCTAGAGTAGGTGTTCCTGATTGGTGGGTGACTTTCTTCTACTAGGAAGAAGGTGATTCAGGGATCCAGGCTCTTTCCATCCTTTGGTGCCACCATTCCAGCAGGAGGAAGGGGAAGGAGTATGGAGAGGGCATACCCATTTTTAACTTGCCCTGACTCAGAAATCATCTCCCACCCACATTCCATTGGTCAGAATGAGTCGTGTGACCTCAGCTAGATGTAAGGAAGCCTGGGAAATGAAGTTCTGGATGGGAAACCATTTTCTAGTAACTGTACACTAAGGAAATGTTTGGTGTGAATGTTTGGACAGCTGTCCGTTTTTCCCACATACCTTGACTAGGTTTCATTTAAGACAGAAGAAAATACCAAAGACTGGGAGTTACCTGATATTTAGAAACAGGTAGCCCTTGTCTTCATTCACAGTCTAACCTCTGGGACTTCCTGTGGACACACAGCCATTTAGTCATTTGGTTTTGTTTTTGTTAAGAACCCAATATGTCTGAGGCCCTGTGCCAGGCTCATGGCTTACAGGGGTGAAGGGTTGGAGAGGTGGAAAGATGTCACGCCAGCATGGGCCCTAATAACTTTAGACAGGCTTATTTTGACACTCAGCCATCATCCTTGCTTGCCCTATTCCATCTGCGTGTGGCCATGTTGACCCACTCTTCTTAAAATCCAGCTCTGGTCGTGTCATCACCCCCTCTTGAACTTTTATTCTGTCTCTAGAACTTGCAGGATAAAGTTCAAGCCTCTTAGTTGTGATGTGTGAGGTCCTTGACCATTGTCTTCAGCCTGCCTTTCCAAGAATCTCTGCGGCCACTCCCTTGAACTTTCTGCCCCAGTAATCAGGCTTATTAGCTCCCTGTCTCCCTACAGACCTCTTGCTTCTGCACTTTCTCACACCTTTCCCTTCTCTGGATTGCCTCCTGCTTCTCCTCTCCTATCTGTGGTGGCCCAGGTCAAAGCTCTGAGCTCAGCCTATCCATGGATTCAAGGCAGATCTGAGCATCCTTGAAACGATAGCAAATACTGTATTGCGTATTCAGCATAGTTTATGTGACTGTTTATTAGGGCTAACGTTTCATGGATATCTGACTTATTTTGCTGGCTGATTGTCCACTCTGAGAAGAAAACTTTCTTATGTTTCCTGTGGAATCTAACTCATTGCCTGGTGCATTACTAAAAGTGCTGCAGTTTATCAAAAGCTTAGTGTGTGCTAATTGCTTTATGTCACAACTCAACCCTCCAACGTAGGCATTATTATCATCCCCATTTTACAGATGAGGAAGTTGAGCCCTAGATTTACCCAGCTGGTAATGGGGGGAGCCAGGCTTGAACATAGGTTTGACTCTTGAGTCTAGGAGAGTCTATTTTGTGGTTGATGCAGGTAGAGGTAGATACGGAGCATACTTGTGTTGCTTGTTCTCTCAGAGTTCATAATCCAGTTGTGCAGACCAGATGTGCACAGTCTCTGTACAGAATAACAGGTTGCTTGGCAGCATGGCAAGGGCCTGGGCTTTTGAAAGTCAGACCTGAGAGATCAAATCTCGACTCTGCCACTTGGAGCACTGGTGCCTTGGGGAAGTAAGTAATTTACTCTGAGCTTCATTTTTTTTCAATCTGTAAGTGGGGAGGATGATACCTTCCAGATCTGCTGTTAGGATTAGAATTAGAGGAAATGAATATAGTTACTGGCAACTCATAGATGTTTAACACATCTTAGCCAATATTATTGGTTATCATCATCGAAGGCAGGTCATGGATAAGTGCCAGTGTGGATGGCCCTGTAAAATTCGGAGATGTGGGATGTCTCTGAAAGCTGGAGTGGGTTAGAAAGCTTTGTGGAAGAGGGCGCGTTTGAGCTGGGTTTTGAGAGGTAGCTAAGGCTTTTCTTTCCCTCCAAAGTTTACAGATGTGCTTTATTTGGCTGTGTATTATTGATTGTTTGAATTAGATGCCAACATTTAAAAGCTGGGTCATCTCTCATAACACACATATATTTAGCTGCTCCTGAAATACTGAAGGTTGGCAGTGTGTGGCCTGCATTCCAGCATGACTGGAATCATAGCTGAGTAGGAGCAGCTCTCTGGGAAAGATACCCCCTTGTCCTGCTTTGCTTGTTCGGTTTACCTGCCTGTATGCTAAGTCATTTAAGTTTGAAACCTCAGTTATAATCCCTTCTGGTCCTTTCCTATTGGATAATGTATTAGTTTCTTATTGCTGCTGTAATAAACTTAGTGGCTTATGACAACACAAGTTTATCATCTTATGGTTCTGGAGGCCTGGGGTCTACAGTGGGTCAGCAGGGCTTCGTTACTTCTGGAGGCTCCAGGGGGAGAAGCCATTTCCTTCCCTTTTCTGGTTTCTAGGCTTGTAACCTGTCCTCCATCTTCAAAGAGATGGCTAAGGTTTTAACTAGGTTGCAGGAAAAAGGCTCATCTCTCCTTCTGCTTGTTCATTTGTTCAGCAAATATTGGTTGAGGACCTACTTTGTGTTAACTGTGCTGTGTACAGGGACAGTGACAAACAAGACAGACAAACACCCTGATCTCATGGAACTTACATTCTGGGGAGTGGGAGGAGGCAGGGCAATACAATAACAATGTCAAAAAGTTCATCAAGAAGAGAAGCATCTAGAAAAATATGCTATACAGAGAGGTGAAAGAGGCCAGGTGGCTACTTGGTTGGGTAGTCCAGGCATATCTCTCTGCAAAGTTGATATTTGATCTGAAATGTAATGTTGAGAAGGAGCCATGCCACGTTCCAAGAGAGACTTTTATAGGCACAGGAAGAGATGTGCAAAGGCCCTGAAGCAGGAATGAACTTGGAAAGTGGGTGGTGTAGCTGGAGCATTGTGAGTGGCAGGAGAGTGGGAGGAGAGTTCTGAGAGGACAGCAAGGCCAGATCAAGTGGTGCCTTGGAGACTGGAGTGGGGTTTGGATTTTATCCTAAATATGATGGGAAGCCATTGGTGGGTTTTGAGCAGAATGCTAACATGATATGAGAGAGACAGATATTTTGAAAAGTTCACTCTGAGTGAATGTGAAGAATGGATTGTAGGGGCAGTGGTCCAGGTAGAGATGTGGAAGCTTGGACTGAGTGCTGGTATTAGAGATGGAGAGAAATGGATGGTTTTGGAGAAAAAGCCAACAGCTGTGCTTCTTTATGCCTTTTTCCTGTCATGCTACAACTTTGGTTCATTTTAGACCTTTTGCTCTTCTTTAGAGAGAATATTCCTGGGCTTTGCCAGCTTCAGGGCTGGGGGAAGAAGAGTGGGAGGCCTGGGCCCAGTGCTTGTTTGGCTTCTGCTGAGCCTGTTGGTGTGGAGGTGACAGCTTCAGTCAGCGATGTCTTTCTGGCATGTTGACCACTTAGGTCATGTCTAGACATTCTTGCCCCTGACCTCATCTTGATCCCAAACCAGACATGTCCACCTGCTGTTAATTCCACCTCCCTTTGGAGAAACCCGCTTCCTGCCTTTGCTGATGGGCAGCTCTAGGTAAATCCCTGTGGGTGCCCTTTGCCTCTGCTCAGGCTTGCCCATATAGGGGTGGGGCATTCCCCAAGAACTGTGTCCCTGAGTGGAAGAGTCCAACTGGGCCAAGATCAGCAGTATCTTCTCTGCTGGCCGTTTGCCAGCGTCCTTGCTGTGTGTCACAGGTGGGAGAGCCCCAAGCCAGGGGAGCAACCTCCTTGTTGGTTGCGAGTGTTATCTCTGTGTCTTTCCCATTGTGCACTATGATTTTTAGCACAAGACTTATTTTTACTTGTTTTTTCCCAGCCTCTTTGATGCTTTTTCACCATTCGGGAAGGAGAGGTTAATAATCTCTCTTCCATTGCGTGTACACAGCACTTTCAGGTTTCTGGTGAGCTGTTTTAAACATTAACCTACTGTTCCTCACAACTATCCTAGGAGAAGGGTGAGAACCCTCCTCCCGCCCATTTTTGCCTTTTTTTTCAGTCTTGCTCCCAGTGATTCTTGGGTTAATAACCAAATGAGGATTCTACAGTTCATAAATGATGCTGGTGACCATTTCTTTCTGTGTCCTTAGTGCTGTCCATTAAATGTCCCTGTATGTTTTGGGGATAAAACGTGTACCTGCTGTTGCTTTTAGCAATCTGAAATGACCTGTTTTAGAAACGAGGAACTGAGGCTGAGAGAGGTAATGAGAGTTGTTTCAGACCACGTAGCTGGGCTGCTAGAGGGCAGGTGTGGTCCAGAGCCCTGTCAAGATTCTTTCCTGGCTCTTTTAGCATCTCCAAGGTTACTGGTCCTGTGGCTGGTGTGAGGCTGTGATTGCAGCTGCCTTGGTAAAAGGGGCATTTCTCACCTACACGGCAGGAATGAAACTTGGGCACCTTTGTATTCCTATATCATGTTGGCCAAATGCCTTGGGGTCTATAGCAGTGTCATTCTCTATGAAACATTCTTAATCTTATAGCTTGGGAGAAACCTGCTAACAGTAGAAAGAGCAGTGGCTCTGGTCTAATCAGACCAGATCCTGGCCCTGGTATTCGCCTGTCAGAGGGCAAGTTACTTACTGATTCTGTCTTCACACTTTGGTTTTCTCATTGTCCTGGAGAGGCGTTATGACAATGAGAGATGATTTGTCACATGGGGACAGCATGGCCTAGGGCTTCAGACTCGAGGCTTTGGAGCTAACTGCCCAGATCCAAATCCTGCCTCTGCTGCTTACTAGCTTATGACTTTGGGCAAGTTACTCAACTTGCTGTGCCTCACTGGCTGTTACCAAAAGCTGCACACCTGGGCCTCCTACCTCTGCCCAGGAATGAGAACCTCCTACTTTGTTTAGTCCCTAACCCCCTTCCATTCAGAGGCCAGGGATTATCAGCTGGGAAGGACCTGGATTTGGACATGACGTTTAATTTTGCTGAAGCCTCCTGGGTTGGAGGAAGTGTTTCCCCTGGTTCCCTAACAGGAAGGGACAGGGTCAGTGTGGGAGCAATTGGTGATGCTGCTTTGGATGGAGACAAACAGGAAGTTCAGAAACAAGCTAATACCTGATTAGAGAATTATTGACACTTAAAACAGAAATACAGCCTTACTTTTCAGAAAAATAACAGATGCCTAAATGTCAGTGGCAAAGAAGGGAGAAGGCTCTTGGTTTGTTTTTTGAGTAAGATCCCAGTGAGGAAATAGAGGCTAAAGGCTCAGCTCTTTTAGCCTGTAATTAATAGGGTCTTCTGCTGTGTGCACTAATTTTTGTTTTCTAAATGTTCAGCTTGCCTTTTCAGCTAGACTGTCAGTTCCTTGAAGGCAGGTGCCAAGGATTCACCAGCCTTCTTAGTCCCTGCTGGGCCTATAGTTGACACGTGACTGATTAAGGTCCAATTTGTCGTCCTGTTTGTTTTCCAGAGTGAGTACATTGCTCCGTGTGACTGTCGACGGGCCTTCGTTTCCGGATTTGATGGCTCTGCGGGTGAGTCGCTAAATTCGCTCTCTGTTCTTTATATACTTTTGTTCAACTCCCAAAAATAACTGTCCTGAGTTTCAGCCTGTGATGTAGAACCGAAAAGAAAATGCAAACGAGACGTTCCCCATTGAGCCTCTGCAGAAAGGTGTGAGTTCCCAGCATCCCCCATCTCCCTAAGGTCACCTTTTAGTGACTCTTTTCTCTATGCCTTTGCTTTTAAGGTTTTAAAAAATTTTTATTTAAAAAAATGTTTTTGAACTTTTTGTTGGATATAACATACATACAGAAAATCATATCAAATAAACTGAATATACCCGTGTAACTAGCATTCCAAATAAGAAATGGGACACTAACAGCACCCCGTAACACCCACCTTAGCTTACTGGTCCTGTGTAATTCTCCAAGTGCTTGGCTTTGGTTTTTCTGTTTTCACTTTCAGTTTAGATGACAAAGGTTAATGTTGGCCTACACTGGTGCCCCGTCCTAACTTTTCCAAAACTCTTGTGCCCTTGAGATTTAGGGTCACTTTCTCCCCTCAGACTCCCATCCCTGAAGCTAGGTAGGCTTGGTGAGTGCTCCTCTCTCTCACAGTTAGCCCACTGCTTCCTTTGATGTAAGTGGTTGTGTTGGTTGGCCCGTCAGGATTGGTTTTGCCTGACACCTCTGCTGAGAGCCCTGAGTTCTGCCAGGTCCCTGGGAACTGAAGGCAGGCAGATGTGGGAGGCATGAACTTCCTGCTGGTGACTGCAGACTCACCGTGAACTCTCACAGGGTCTGGTTGGTCTGTTTTGGGAAAGGCGAAAGAGCCCCTTTAGGGTGTCTGGTGGAGCAGATCACTGTGATCACTGCACAGGAACCATTTCCACCTCTGTCTTGCTGATTATGAGGCCATTTTGGCCATACGTCTGCAGTCCTCTGTTCTGGCCTTGACTCATGCTGTACAAGTTGGGTACTAGGCTGTCTCAGGACTATTTTCTTCAGAGCTTGACCCACACCCGGTTCTCAGTGGTGGTGTCTTTTCTTGCCTGGAGGTTTCCCTGGAGTCAAGGCCCCATCTGCCCCACTAGAGTAGTGGTAGGAGGCTTGGAATCACACAGGACCTGGTGCCTCTCACTGTGCTTGCCCGCCTGCTGCCATTTTATGCAGCTTCTGGGTGATTGTCTGAAACTTTTCTCTTTTTTTTTGGTCCCCTGCTCCAGGCACGGCCATCATCACAGAAGAGCATGCAGCCATGTGGACTGATGGACGCTACTTTCTCCAGGCTGCCAAGCAGATGGACAGCAACTGGACGCTCATGAAGATGGGTGTGTAGAGGCATGGCCAGCCCAACCTTAGTTGGGCAGCTTTAGGAAGGGACCCTAGAGCTCCTCAGGGTGTCTGGATCGTAACCCTTGTGTGAGGTCATGGACCCTTTTAAGAATCCAAGGTGTCTTAGTGTGCTTGGGCTGCCATAACAAAATAACACTGGCTGGGTGGCTTAAACAACAGAAATTTATTTTCTCAGTTCTGGAGGCTGAAGTCCAAGATCAAGGTGCCCCCATCATCAGGTTCTGGTGAGAGTTTTCTTCTGGCTTGCAGACAGCTGCCTTCTCACTGTGTCCTTACGTTGCAGAGAGAGAGAGAGGGATCTCTCTTTCTCTTTTTAGAAGGCCACCAGTCCTGTGGAATTAGAACTCCACCTTGTGACTTCGTTTAACTTTATCTCCCAAAACCCTTGTTTCCAAAGAGAGTCACTTTGGGGATTAGAATTTCAACATATGAATTTTGAGGGGACACAAGGCAGTTCGTGGCACAAGGAAAACCAAGAAAATGGTGTGCATGCTTGTATATACACACCACTGTGTGTTCAATTTTGGAAGGTCCTGGTTCAAGATACTCATTTTAGTGAGGGGAAGCCTAGGGCCAGAGAGGACAGTTGATGTGCTGCAGGTCGCACAGCTTGCCGGGCATTTGACTTGTGCGCTGGGGGCCTTTCCACTGCTCTTTGCTGCCTCGTGTTTCTGAGTTAGATAAAAATGAGGGGCCACTGGCAACAGAAGCTAGGAACTTGTCCCCCTGAGGATCTCTGTCAGGTCAGGACTCGCTTCTGGCAGCTCAGCTTTGGCGAAGAGCAGTGTGCAGGACAAGAGCAGGGGTCTGGAACTTTCTTGGGCAAGTTACTTCACTTTCAGTGCTTCAGTTTCCTCATCTATAAAATGAGGTGATAACAGTAAGTAGCACATAAAGTGGTGAGGATTAAAGAAGTAATATTTGGAAAGCATAGAGCTCAGTGTTTATAAACTAATAAGTGTGTGTGTGTACTCTGGTTTTTCGTTTAATTTTGTGCTGTGTGTATTTTTCCTTGTCTTTAAGATAGTCTTTAGATACTTGGTTTTAGTGATTGTACAAAGGTCTCTTCTTCCTGAATTTTGAACTTGAGGAACAGAAGATGAGGAGGGAAAAAAGGGGCTACTAGGCTGAGGGAGGAAGAGGAGATGAGGCAAAGCACCTCATGTGTCTTCTTTGTGGTAGGAAGTAATGAGGAAAGCAGGTTGTCACTAGACTCTCAGTTCGGGGACAGAGGACTGTTGACACTGAGATGAATTGAGACAGAGATGCAAGCAGCTAGCCGACTGAGGGTGTGTGTGCACCCCACACTCTCCGTATACGTAGATATCTGTTGTTTGTCTCAGGGAGGAATTTGGAATGTTTTTGTCCTGGCAGTGGACGGATTTTAAATTTTTATTTCTCAAAAATCGTTTTAGAAATACAAAATACCAAAACTACAGGTGGATTATTGCCACAACTGAATTGTCCCCCCTACTTGCTCACTCACTGTCTCACACACACACACACGTACACACACACACATACATGCAGAGGCATTTGGGGCTGTGGGGCTGTTATAAATGGATAGGCTTGTGGCCTTTGAACTTTTTGATTGCATGCCTCTGTTAATGGCCTATACATCCTCAACATATATGTATATTTGTTTATATGTTATATATATGTGCTAGTGTCCATCTGTATTTCAAATATGAACAAAGAAAAAATAAATACAGATAAATGTTCTAATGCTTTCTGCTTGTACCCCAGTGGATCATTTAGTGTGCCCCTGGGGTGTCGGAGTCCCTCTTTGGGGTCCACATCTCTGGCTGTCAGGTCTGTTTGCTCTTTGGGGGTCAGAGCGTCAGAGGAGCAAATACTGTCAGTCAGCCTGTTCCCTAAAGTGGTATGTGGCAGCCCCGGAGGGTGAGTCCTCCTCCCTTGAAGCCCCTCCCTAGTTTGCTGTCTCTTCCCTAGGCCCGCCTTTCCTCAGGCGTCTCTCCTGTGTGGGGAGATTCTGGTGGGTTTGGTTGGTGAGTGATTCATCCCTGGGGTTGACAGCCAAATATCTGTCTGCGAGGAAAAGACATGACTTCAACCTGTGACACTTGTACAAGGGACATTAAGAGAAGCATCATTAATAAATGGCTTTATTTAGTGGTTTGAAAAAAAAGATGAAAGAATCAAATAGCAAAATAACAACTCAGTGCCAGCTTTTGGGCAGGTTTTTAGAACTGAGATTCATGAGATCATTTCTTTATAAACCTTGGCACTTCCCTTCTCTGGTTATGTGGTTATCAGTAGTAGTCAGTAGAGAAAATAGTAATGATAAGTACTATTTTAGAATATTTGAACTTTCACTCTAAATATACATGTATTTCACCAGGATTTTTTTCTTTTTTAAAGAACCCATGGCATTGGCCAACACCAAGTATTGCTAAGGAGGAATTTTTGTGTGTGTGTGTGTGAAGATTGGCCCCGAGCTAACATCTGTTACCAGTCTTCTTCTTTTTCAAAGCACCCCGGTACATACCTATATATCCCAGTTGCAGGTTCTTCTACTTCCTCTACGTGGGATGCTGCCTCAGCATGGCTTCATGAGTAGTGCTAGGTCCGCGTCCAGGATCTGAACCTGTGAACCCCGGGCCTCCAAAGCACAGTACACAAACTTAACCACTTGGCCTCAGGGCCAGCCCCCTCACCAAGATATTAATTGTTTAGTAAAAATCTGATTAGGTAAAAAGTATATATCCCGAACATAGAAGATGTTGGCTTAGATTAAAGAAAAAACTGGAATATAAAAAATAACTTGAGTTCCTTCCTTGAAGCTTGTTTGGTGTCCTATGACTAGGCTCTTAGAAACAGAAGGGCTGTTTGCTCTTGGGAGTTGGGGAGTGCAGGGAGCCATGTTAAAGATGGTAATTGCGGCTGCCTGTGTGTCCTTAAAATCTTTGGGAAGATTTCTTTGCCGCCAAGACTTCTGTTGAGTCTTCCAGACAGGCCTGGTGGTGGGGCAGGGGCCTTCTCTCCGCTTCTGTGCCTTTCAGTGAGGGGAGGGTACCCTGGCGTGTGTTCCCCTTACCTGGTGTGAGATGTGAGGGAGGCCCCCAATTCCAGCCTTCACCAAATCACCCCCGAAATTGTCGTCAAGTGAGTAGTAGTAAAGTGACCAAAGGCTGGTGAGATGATCTTCGAGATGACACCATGTACCTATGCTTCGTTGATTCGTAGGATGTCGTTTTTATCAGGAGTCAAATGAAAATCTTTCCTTTTTTTTTTTTCTTCTGTCTTAACCCTTACCTTATGCTTTCCTTATACACCGTTTTACAGTTCTTGGAGCCTTCCAGGATTAAGGGAGATTCAGTCTTTCCAGGTGCTGCCAGTCTACCTTAAAGAAGGTGCTTAATAAAGACCCCACTATCAGGATCTCAGTGAATTGCTTCTTCCTGGGCAGGACAAGGAGCTTGGGCCCTCTGGGAGTTGTTTCTTATCAGTTCCTCCCTCCGTAGGTCTGAAGGACACACCAACTCAGGAAGACTGGCTGGTGAGTGTACTTCCTGAAGGATCCAGGGTTGGTGTGGACCCACTGATCATTCCTACAGGTGAGTGAGCTTGGGTCCTTCCAGCTTGGGTGAGGAAATGGCTCTAGACACCTCTCCATCCTCCTTGTTTGCTTGTGGGGTGTGAAACATTTGGGGGCTCAGCATGACTTGATGTCACGATAAAGGTCAAAGTGAGGAGAAGAGTTCTGACCTAGAGGCCGGGGAAGGTCGTTGGTGGTGATGTCCTTTTGCAGTTACTCATCCTGCACAGCCAGCTCTGGGCCACAGGAGGATGCTTTCAGAAGGCGCCAGGCTCTCAAGGCTCTGCTGCCTGCCTCAGCTGAAATGGGCATTCAGTTCATGTGTGGCTGGGCCACGTGTTTCTTCCCAGATTACTGGAAGAAGATGGCTAAGGTTCTGAGAAGCGCCGGCCACCACCTCATTCCTGTCAAGGAGAATCTTGTGGACAAAATCTGGACAGACCGTCCTGAGCGCCCATGCAAGCCCCTCCTTACGCTGGGCCTGGATTACACAGGTCAGAACTGTGCTGCACCCAGTGGGGCCCCCAGCCATCGTCCCCTCCACCTGTCGCCATGGTCTCCATCCCAGACCTGTGAGTCAGCCATGCTTAAGCTGATGGGAGGATTTTGCTATGCACCTCCCTGCCCCCCCCCCCCCCCCCCCCCCCCCGCAAGGTGGGGCATTTGATGAAAGCAGGCCACTTCTCCACTGCCGTTGGCATAGTTGATTGTTGCACTGTTCTTTCGGGCAGACCTTTAGTGCTGCTGAGAGGCTTTTTTACCACTTAGTTGCTAACTGCCCCTGTAACATGTCTGGTATGGAAACAGAGCCTAGAGTTTTCTAGGTTGCATTTCATTTTCTTCTGCAAGTTTTTGTAGGTTTACCTTCCGAGGCATCCTGCCCTCCCTTTTGTACGTTCTGCTTTAGAGGCTTTGGGGCGTGGGTGGGTTTCTTTGGCCTGTGTGATAGTGGTAGGTGAGGAGCAAGTTCTGTGACCCATTTGCAGGAGACCAAAGTGAGGATTTATGGAACAGTGAGGGGTGCAGAGAGAGGCCTGGGAGATGGGGCTGCAGGGGAGGGAGCCTTGCTGTAGAAACAGGAGAGGAGAGGTGGATGGGGATGTCTGGAATGTAGGCAGATTGCCCAGAGGGATCCTGGGAAGAAAGCATTACAGCCCAGACTCTCAGCCAAGTTTGAAACAGCATTCCTGAGCTGATCTTCAAAGCAGCATTTGCTTGTCGGGGCAGTCCCCAGCTTGCCTTCCTTGTGGCACCCTCACTGGAGGGTATCGCAAATTAGGGGTTAGGTCCAGTGAGTGGCCCAGGGTCAGCTACACATTTTCCATCACCATGTTTTGAATTCTTTTTAACTGAAGCAGAGGCTCTGACCTATTGTTTATAGGAGAGGGGCGAGCACATATTGCTGGTAAGACTTCTGTTCGGCAAACACTTGAGCGCCTGCTACATGCAGGATACTGTGCTAGGTGCTGGGTGAATAAGATAGATGCCTACCCTGTTCACGGGTGGCTATAACCTGAATCACAGGTGCTATTTCGTGGTGGGCTGGGATGGTGATGGGGTGAGCTCCTCTAGGGCCACAATTTCATCCTGGGGAGCAGCAGGGAGGCCCAGCTGTGTCTGACAGGGCAAGTGTGATTTGGAAGTAGTAGTCACAGTGAGTCAGACTGCTGGGAATTCCTAGGTCTTAGCACTGAAAGAGGAGTCTTATGACTCCTAGAATGTAAAGTAGTAAGTGATATTCCCCTGACCTCTAAGGCCAGGTGAGTTTTCTCTTCTGGGTAGTATGTTCTCAAAGCTCCCTGTGCTTCCTTTGTTGCATCAGTCTTTATATAAAAGTGTAAACAATTGTTGGTTTAATTGTCTGTCTTCCTTTCTAGATAGTAAGCCCCATGAGAGCGGGGACTGGGTATCACTCAGAGCTGTAACTGCAGTGACCAGCACAGTGCCTGGCAGATATCTCTGCCTGCGAAGTCTAGATGCTTCATAGATATTTGTTGGGTGAACAAATGAATTAGTTTTTCTGGTGAGGCAGTCAGGACTCTCAAAAGTCAACTGGCTTAGGGAGAGTCACACCTCTTGTGTAGGGTTTGAATCCAGGCCTCCTGTCTGCTCAAGTAGCATGTTTCTTTTAAGATGTGGTGCTGGTTAAGAATGTTTGGGATGGGTTCTTTCACTTGGCTCCTGCAGGTCCCTGAGACCCAGGGCTGGAGTCACAAGCACATTTGTTTCTTGCAGGCATCTCCTGGAAGGACAAGGTTGCAGACCTTCGGTTGAAAATGGCCGAGAGGAATGTCGTGTGGTTTGTGGTCACTGCCCTGGATGAGATTGCGTGTGAGTGCTCTGGTTTCTCTGTTTGGGCATGTTACCCAGTCTCTCTTTTGGTGCTCTGGGAATCTGTGTGGTCGTGCCATTCAGCTTTTTGAGTGGCCAGAGAATAAGCCAAAGACTGTGGCACCAAATAGGTATACGATATATAGATAGAGGATAGAGACAGAATTTTGGGGAAAAGGGGAAGGGAATGTAGCCTGGCCTGGAGTAGTTGATGTTAAATCTGTGGTGATGTCTTCCTCTAGCCAGTCTCTTCAGGACTGTGACATCTCTGAGGAAGGACATTTCCTCTATTTTGTGTCTGTCAGCATTCTTGTCTATAGATGTAGAAGTGGGATCATAGGAGATTCTTTTTCTTTCTTTATTCTTTTTCTTTATACCTTTCCCCAAGTTCTTCACAGTGAGAATGTTCTAGAAATATTTCTACCACAGAAAACTCAGCAAATGGAAGTTCTTCACCAAGCCTTTTGATACAATAGCAGTTTCTCAATCTTTAGACCTTAAACCACCCTCATGCAGTTATTCAGTACCTTTTGTCATCTTCTAGAATCTAAAGGAATCTGGTTGAACCTTCCTATTCTGTTTACTGTTTCTGACCGGGTTTGACGCAGGGTTACTGAGAAGAGGGACTGCCTTATCTTTTTATTTTCTCACTGGAGAAAGAGACTCTACCACACAGTGTCCTATTTCTCCAATCTCCAGCCCCAAAACTTTGTCACATATATCAGTGATTTATATCCCTAATTAACTTAATAACCTCAGCATCAGAGAAAATAACATATAAAGTTAATTTCTCTCTTTGATTATTAAAAAAACACATTTCCATCGTGGAAAATCTGTAAAATGCAGAGGAAGTAGTAAGAAGAAAAAAAATCACCTATAATCCTGTTACCCACTGTTAATGTTCTGTGCATATATAATTTTGTAGTTAGATTTTTTTAAATGTATTAGTATACTCTAAACATATATAAGCATAATTTAAAGTGAATAGTAAAAATCCCATCGTATGGTTATGCCAAAATTTACTTAACCATTCCCCTGAGGATGACTTTTGGGTCATTTCCAATTTTCTCATGATTTTGTTACAAATCTTGGTGCATCAAAATCTGTGTCTTAGTTTCTGATGATTTTCTTCTTCCTATTTCTTGTTGGTTTTTAGGGGTGGTATTATGAGTTAAAGGGTATGAATGTAGTAGGGGTTTTGACCTTCTTGCCATTTACCTGCCAGAAAAGTTGTTCAGTGGTATATGAATGTGCCCATCTTGCCACACCACCACCAACCCCAGGTACTATCATTTTTAAAAAAGTGCTAGTCTGATGGGTTAAAGATGTTGCCTCATTGCTTTACTTTGAGAAGCCATTGTTTGAAAATAGAGCTTGTACTTTTTACACCAGGGTCTTTTTCGCACTCTGATCCTCACTGGAGAGCAAGCATTAGGCAGCTGGAAGCCCTGGGACCAGAGCTGTGCTCTCTGCTGGCCCCTCTACTTTCTCAAACATACAGTGACCTCACCAGAGGCCCTGACACTGGCTGTAGGTGGGTCCTCCACCCAGCCCTGGTACCACAGCCGACCCAAGGGTGGGCCGCAGGCTCGAGTTTCATTCATGGGCCAAAGCTCCACTGACTCAAGGCTTTTGTTCCTCTGCCGGGAAGCTCCGCCTCCGTGGGCGCTTTGACTCTTACTGAGAGGGCCTCATTTGGCCTCCCTCGTGGGTGGGTCTCCGTTTTTCTACTCTGGATCATTTGTCTCAGAAGAGAGAGTGCTTGGCTCCTTTCCCTTTATTTGGGAGCACCAGAGGTTTTTCTGCTGCAAGCTCAGGCCTGGCAGGTCACCACCAGGCGGACCATTTCAACTCTTTGTTTGGAGAGCGTTTCTGGTGTTTTCTGACTAATAACTCTCCCATTCCCTTCTTGGGACAGTGATATGGAGGCAAAAGAAACAGTTCTGATGCCATCATTTGGCCGACATGAGCAACTGCAGCTCAGAGGTGGAACCATGAAGTAAGGCTCCCTGCTCTTCTGAGAGATGACACCAGATCTTTCCATAGCAAGCTCATCCCTCCCCCTACCAGGTACCCCTTAAAATCTCAAGTCAGGCAGGTGACAAGGACTTGTTTTTTTCTTGTTTGTTTTTTTATTTTAGGGTTGTTCAATCTCCGAGGATCAGATGTCGAGCACAATCCAGTATTTTTCTCCTACGCAGTCATAGGACTAGAGACGATCATGTGAGTGTTCGCCCCACACCTAAAAGTCCTTGCCCATAGCTCCTCGGGGCCCTGGGCTCCCCTTTCTGGTCCAGGTCTGCCAGTCACTGCCTGACTGATGTGCTGCTCTCTTCCTGCTCTTTCCCTTTCCTGCCTTTTTTCCTTCCCCTTCTTGTCTTCCTTAACAGTAGGTATTTATTTATATCCTGTTTCTCTTTTGATCCCCCAAATTATATGAAATCTATGAAAGTCTCTATAGTTCTATAAGATAAAACAATAAGTAGGTGAGGACATCAGAACAAAAGAGGAGAAAGTGAGGTTAGTTCACAAAATTCCTGCTGCAAAGCCTTGTTCAGGTCACACATTTGATTCCAAGTTTTCTAGCAGCCAGTGCAGAGGGGTATATAGGTTCAGTTATTCAGTCTTGGGTTCACAATGCAAATAAACCCAGTTGTTTCAAAGGTCGTTGGAAATTACACAGGAAAACCCCGAGTCATGCCTTATTGAACTGTCACTTTATCTTTTAAAGTGTTGCTTGGGGTCTTTCTGTCATTGTTATTCTATTTGGGTGGCTTTCTGCATTCAGACAACGCATTTATTGAGTGCCTGTTGTGTGCTAGGGTCTCTGTTGGGTGTTGATGTGAATGAGACAGACAGGGTTCCAGGTTAGAGTTGGGGAGATGAGTGTCTCCTCGGGGGATTCGGGCACGTAAGTGGGCACTAGGTGTCAGTGGGATGGGTACTGGGTTATAGGAGGGGCCTCCCTAGACTTGGTCATAGGAGCCTCTCAGGGAAAGTAACATTGAACTAGAGATTAAGGGTGCATATGAGTCAGCTAGGTGAATGGGGGATGCGGAGGCGGGGGAATGGTGATCTCAGCGGAGGGTACAGCATTTTCAGAGGCTCTGGGCAGGAGAGAGCACAGTGTGTCTGGAGAACCTGGAATGGTTCAGTGTGGTCGGGACATGGAGTCTGAGGCCAGAATATGAGCTGAGGCCATCTAAAGGAAGGCCTTGTGAGCCAGGTTCAGGAGCTTGGGCTTATCCTAAGGATACTGGGGAGCTATTGAATGAATTTTTCACAGGGAACCATATGATCAGGTTTGTGAGTCATAAAGAATGTTATGGTTGTGAATAAAAGGATGGCTAGGGAAGACTGGAGGCAGGGAGGCCAGTTAGGAGGTTGTGGCACTAATCTACGTCTGAGATGGTAGTGGCTTGAACCTGGGCAAGGCTACCGCTAAAGCTGGAGAGATTTGAGGGGGATTTAGGCTATCAGTCCAAAGATCTTAATGAAGGAGGGAAGAAGGGCCATCAAGGAGGACAGTGTCCAGGTCCTGGCTTGGGGGATTGGGTGCTGTTGACAGCATACACAGGGACAGGGAACCCAGTTTGGAGAGCAGGATTTGGGAAATAAATGGGAAAGAAGGAAAAGCTGCTTGGTTTTGATTGCCAGAAGATAGAGCCTGTTGTGTATGTGTGGGTCCATGTTCTCACCCTCTCACTCGTGCCTTCCTTTTTCTGTCACCTCACCTCTGGCCCCTCTGCAGGCTCTTCATTGATGGTGACCGCATAGACACCCCCAGTGTGAAGGAACACCTGCTTCTTGACTTGGACCTGGAAGCCGAATACAGAATCCAAGTGCTTCCCTACAAGTCCATCCTGAGCAAGCTCAAGGCCCTATGTGCTGACCTCTCCCCGAGGGAGAAGGTGTGGGTCAGCGACAAGGCCAGCTATGCTGTGAGTGAAGCCATCCCCAAGGTTGGTATCCCCACTGAGGCCCATCTAAACCCTGGCGCCCTCCAGCTGCCAGGCCCTTCAGCTTCGTCTTAAAGGCAGATCTTGTTCAGGCAGATCTCCAGGATGGCTGTTGTATCAGAGATGTTGTCTCCCTGGATAAGCCCTTTGGGCTGGAGCCGTATTGAGAGTCTGAGGGACTCTGAGAACCCATTGAGTCCTGCGTTTTGCAAAATGTGGCATGAGAGACGATTTTAGGTGGTACACATTAATAACCAGGTTTATTTAAATATATCTATTTTAAAAGTGTTTGTGTATACAAGAAACAATACAACTAGCATATGAAGCCATATATTATAAAAATTGTTTCTTAAGAAGAAGTTGAATTTAATACACTAAGTTGATTTAAAGATAGCCTAAAGAAAAGTATTAAGTAAATAAGGGTCCAGGGGTAGGCAGCTAGGTAGGAGCTGGTATGAGGATGTCTGAAGTCTGGGAGACGCTGCTCCACACCCACCTCCCTCACCACATTTTATAGCTAAGGAGACCTGAGGCCCAGAAGAGGCTTCGGGAGTTGGGGATTTGTCAAAGGTCAAATGGTAGTGATAGCCCTGCCCTTGACTGAGCCCCTACCAGGTGGTGCTAAGCAGCTGACACCTGTCCCCTCATATTAATTAGGGCTTCAGGCAGGGCTGGAATCCAACCACCCTAGATGTAACCTTTTCAACTGTCCTGCCCTGGGCCTCTGGCTGCCAACTGACTTTTGGCAAGGCCATCGTTGTCTACTCCACTAAGCAGTGGACCATCCTGGGAGGAGCCCCGGCCTGGCCCTCTAGACCTGGCTTACCATTGCACCCCTGTGACTGTCACACTGTGTGACACTCAGTTACTCAGAGCTTTACTTCCGTGACCTGAGTGGGGATCATGTTTGCTGCCTTTGTTTCTTATGTGAGAGAGAGGATAGGGAGGGTGAAAAGAGGATAAGCCCTTTGAGAAGCTCTGTACAAGTGCAGGATGGTGCTAAATCCCCCTCCCTGTATGCAGGGCTGGATTCTGACTGTTCTCAGATTGGGAAGGGTCTTCCCCAGCCCTTGCAGATGAGACCGTTAATAAATAGTAGCTGATGCGTGAGTCCTGAGCGAGACGGGGGAAGGAGCAGGAGCCCTGCCTCATCAGTCATGTGCATCCCCATACGGTGGGAAAAAGCCTCCTTTGTGCAGCAAGAACGGGGTTATTTCGGTCAAGCTTTGATCCGTTAGTGAACTCTAACCATGACCATGAAGGCTTGAAAAGCAATATCTTGCTGATGGCTGGCAGCCAGCAGTCTCAAAGAGCTAACGGGATGGGGTTAGAAGAGAAATACCTTGTTTAATGTACTTTATCTTTTTGGATGAGCTCAAACTCTTTTTCTCATGTTCAGAGTTATCAACAAAAGGGGCAGATCTTCAGGCCCCAGGGGACAGCTGGGTGTGTCCTGAGTGGGAGCTCTTCAAATGATTTGTCCTAAGTGTGATGGTAAGCTGAGTGAAGAGGTGATTGCGAGTGGGGCCAGGCTTTCTTTCTCATACTGCTGCCCTTTGCCCTAGGATCATCGCTGCTGTATGCCTTACACCCCCATCTGCATTGCCAAAGCTGTGAAAAATTCTGCTGAATCAGAAGGCATGAGGCGAGCTCACGTGAGTAAAGCAGCCTGTGCAGAAGAGGGGGATGTATGGTGGTCGGGAGGCCTGGGTTGCTCACCTGCTGTGTGCCCTTAAGCCTGGCACAACGTCAGAACCTCTCTGAGCCTTCCGGAGAGAGTTAATGAGAATGAAATAATGTACTCAGTGGGCTAGATCTTTACAAAATATGACATACAACACCAAAAGAGCTATTGATGATGATAGTGTAGATGAGGGTGATGATGTTGATAATGATGAAAATGACGAAGATGAAGCCTCTTAAAAGCCCAGATTGTGTTTCAAGGCAAGCAGTGGATCTAGAAAGATTTGGGGCCCAGAGAGAGGTTTTGATATTGGCCTGTTTTCCTGCTCCTGTAGGGTAGGCATAAACCCTTTGAGGGAGCTGTGTGTGCTCCATGGCGGGCCCCTTTCTGATCATGCTCGAATGACTAAACAGCAGAGGAGCCCTTTCTCTGTTATGGGAATTGCTGCAGACTTGTTTGCAGGAAATGCCTGGATGGTGAAGCCCTGATTGCTGATGCCCTATAGGTGCAGCTCTCTCAGTATCACACTAGGTAGGAATGGGTTCTGAGTCTGTCCACCTGATTTTCAGTAATAACTTTAAAAAGTGTCTCCATTGTTTGCACAGATTAAAGATGCCGTTGCCCTCTGTGAACTCTTTAACTGGCTGGAAAAAGAGGTTGGTTCTTAGTCTTTAACACATGGAAATAGATGATTCAGAAATTATCTACATGTGATTCTAACCATGGCATCTTCCGTGCTCTGATAACCACGAGGTCTAAGATCTTGATCTAATGTTACTATTCTCTGTTTAATAGTTCTTTGTGGAAATTTGGTGTGCATGCATTTAAAAATTTTTTAATTTGGAAAATAGTAACATGGATGAAGGCATTCCTTAACAGAGTAGATCCTTTTTGGGTTAAAGAATTGTAACTAAGTGTAATGTCATTATAAGGAAAAAATTATTCTCATGATATTATAGGCAAGGTGATTGTATTAAGAGAAAAAGATCTTTGTGTACATTTTGAACTTCAATTTAAGGCATAAAACTTTTTATATTACATTGACTCTTGGTCATTAGTTTCTTGCCCTTTCATTTCTTGTATCTGACAGCAGGGTGATTTCTTTGTGCTGTTAGTAAACAACATTATATTCCCCTTAAATGTTATATAAACAACTCTTTAAAAGTAGCTTAAATTGGAAAAAGAAAATATCACACTTATTCCCATCAGTGTAATGATGTTTTCCCCTCTGGCTATTGTTCATCTGAGATACATGTTTCCCAATTGTGTAAATCATGTTTTCAATGATTTTTTTAATTGTTACATGTCTTTCAGTGTACAGATAGGATTTTGTATTTTGTTTATTTTATTCACTTAGTGTCATAGTGTGAGCATTCTCTCTGTGCTTTGAGGCCTTAAAAAAATGATCCAAATGCAGACTATGTTTAGTGGCTAGACTGATTTATTTACCCATTTCTCCTATTTGCAAATTTTTAGATTGTTTTTAATTTTTTTCCACTTATCAGTAACCCTGTAATAATATTTTTGCATTTATCTTTTTTATTTATTTAGGATGACTTTCTTAGGATGATATCCTAGGAGGGGATGCTTTTGAATGTTTAAGCTTAGATTTATTAAGTTTGGGACGTCTCAGGATATAATACTGAGGCAAAATAGTTGAGTGAAAAATTAAATGGATAGAAACTCTTGTACTTTAGATAACTTTGGTGAGAGCCTTTGGAAATTCCCTACATGTTAAAGATGAGACGTAAGCTGTGTCCTGTAGGTTGGACAGTTGGGACATGGGAATTGAGGAAAAAGCCAGCTTTTAATGTACTTTCTTTAACATGTAGGAGACACATGAATTCATCACACCAGGTGATTTATAAGCAACTTCCTTACAGGTCCCCAAAGGTGGTGTGACGGAGATCTCAGCTGCTGACAAAGCTGAGGAATTCCGCAGGTAAAGATCCATCTGGGGGCCCATGAACCTTGTACTCATTTCTGTGGTGAGTTAAACGAGGCTGGAAGGGCCCTGATTCTCAGCACAAGAAGACCCTTTAAGCCACTCTGCTCTGTGTGTCTTTCTGTTCCAGGCAACAGGCTGACTTTGTGGATCTGAGCTTCCCAACAATTTCCAGTACGGGACCCAACGGGGCCATCATTCACTACGCGTAAGGCATGCGGAGGAACACCTGGCTTTGCTGCTGCTTCTGCACAGGAGCCTGAGCAGGGGAGAGACATTATTTTACCAGAGGCCCCAGCACTACCTCCGTGTATCTGTTGAGATTGTTCTTATATGGGAAATGAGACCTTTGAGGTCTTGTTTTCTCTAAATTCTCAAGTCTCTGCCTTTTGGGAGCCTCCTCTTAGGGTCTGATGTGTGGCATTGACATTCTCCATGATGTAGTCAAATGGGTTGTCTCTCTTTCCTTCTGAGGTTGCAGTATTTGTATTTAGAACCCTTGAATCTTGATGATTAGAAATTTTTAGTGATTTTCTTTCCTGATAATGGCAGCCTTCTTGATGCACTAGTCCAAACATCTTGTGAACTCCATCACCTCCATGCCAAAAAAACTTATCACTAGGTTGTGGAGCACCCTGTTATGGTTAGGAAGATGATTGGCACCCTATCTTAACCTCCCCATAGGCTTGAAGCCTGGCACCTTAGTTTATGGGGATTTTTACCAGATGACCTAGAAGAGCCCATGGACCCACACAGCCAAGCATCCCTGCCCTGTGAGACAAAAGGGGCACTGATAAGTTTAGTACTGATAGATCTGCCTGTGGAGATAGCGGGAAATGGAGCTGGGCTTGGCCATTGGGCTTCAACTTCACCCAACTCAAATGGTTTTGCCTTGTGTTGGGCATTTTGAGTTCTTTGCTCCCATCTGTGATGTGCACAGTAAAAGAACATGTGGTCTATCTCACTGTGCTGTGCTTGGACACACATATTTTTCTCCCTTTCTAAATAATTGCTTTTAGAGTTTTCAGTCTTGGGGCAAATTTTGAAGCTGTGTGTGGGAGACAGTCACAGATGTCACTGTACAGTTCTTTTACATTAATGCTTCTGTTCCAACATTAAAACAGCAAAAGGACTTCAGTTTTTGTCTTATATTTAACTCAGGTGATGAATTTCCTGGCTGGATACTATCCTAGAATTTTGCATATAATTAACACATTGAATAATTTCAGACCAAGAGGGGAGAAATTTGCTTCTCTTTGGTGTTTCTTCATTGTGGCTGTTGGAAGCCTGTTGAGAGGCAGGGCGCTGGAGCTGGGCCATGCCTGGTTGTCAGTTCAGTCATTCGGCTTGAATGCCCACTGGTCCTCCTGTTGCTGAAGAGGGGGTGGTGCCTGGAAATGAAGGAGAACCTCTCTCACCTGCAGAACAGAGACTTGGAATGCTCTCCTCCCTTGTAACATTTCACAGCACAGTGATAAAGTCTGGAAAAAGGCATGGGGAGATCAGATCACTTTATAAAAATACCTCATGTTCATTTGAAAAAAGTGCTGTAGTATAAGAGCATCATAATCTACTCCTTTTCCCAGCAAAAATCCCTTTAGTTTTTTTCCCAAATTGAGACATTCACCTCCTGGCTATCTGGTGTTCTGGGAATCAAGTGGGGAGACACCTGATGGGGTCAGGACTGTGGGAGGGATGTGGAGGCTAAGGCAGGGGCCTGGGAGCCCCCTTCAGAAGACAAGTGACTCCAGGCTGCTCTTCCCAATTCCCAGAGCTCTAGCTTGGTCCTATTGCTTCTGTTGATTATTACTTTTGTAGCTCTTAGAATGATCTCATGCACACGTGTTTTGTTCCAGATACAAATGGAAGTATAAAGAAATATGTTATTCTTCCTTCTCTTGAGCTCTTTAGTAGTGGGTCAATATTAGTTGAAATAATTAACTTATTGGGTAACTTTATTTTGGTATTATTTCAGACTTACATAAGTTAAGAATAGTACAAAAAACTCTTGTGTGCCCTCCTTCTGGATTCAGCAAGTGTTTACATTTGTGGAATAATTAATTTTTAATTACTTCCTTAGGCCAGTCCCTGAGACGAATAGGACCTTGTCGCTAGATGAGGTGTACCTCATTGACTCGGGTGCTCAATACAAGTAAGTGAGCTTGGGCTGCCACGGAACTTGACTCTGTTGAGTCAAGACAGCCAGGAGCGCTCAGCTGGTGATCTCACTCTGCGTCTGCTACTAATAGAATCATTCTTGTGTCTTGTCCTTTTTTTCACCCCTACTTGAAATAGCACAGTTGTGACTATTCCCACAGAAGACTCTTTGACAGAAATGTTTTGACCTTGGCCGGAAGTTTCAAATACTAAATAAATAACTGAAAGTAAGCTTTTAGAACCATTGGAAAGTCTTCTGCCTCAGCCCGTAAACTGCCTGCTCATTCCCTGAACTTGTAGCGACACCAGGGCCTTGTAAAGGGAGGGCTTAATTTTGAATGAATGAATGAGAAACGAGGGATGCCCCTGAATATCTGAATTTCCTTCTTCATGTCTTCCTGCTTTCACAATCAACCTCTAGAATAGTTTCCTCAGAGGAGAACCCCAGATTTCATTGGGTCTTGATGTGAAACCCATGGAACGAGCTGAAATAGGTGTTTTCTGCATTAAGAGGGCAGAAGCAAGGCCTTTTAATGCTCCATTCCCCTCTGCAATTGGGTCTGGGTCTGATGGAGAACCTAATTATTAGATGAGCTCAGCCAAGTAGGAAACCACAACCTAGCCATGGGAGTTAATAATAACAACCTAGAGCTAAGGGTATCAGGATTGCTTGGGGAATGGTATAAACTTTGGGTCACTTCTAAATTTTATCAGGATTCTGGAAGTTATCCTTTCTATATCGAGTGTGGATTAAGGTGTTCTAAGAGATTTGCCTGGGTATTTTTAGGGTCTAGTAAACTTCTTGCCATCCTGACAGGAGGAATTGGAGTTTGGCTCTGTTTTGTTGTTTCCTTTGTCCTCCTCTCTCTCGTTCTTAACCCCAGTGATAGTGTCTCTTGTGAAACAGTCCTCATGTGGTAGACCAAGAGTGTGTGTGTCAGGGCCTGAGTTCACTCCCACTACATTGGACCATCCTTGCATTTACACTTTGTCTCATTTTATTTTTTATAACAACTTCACTGAGATATAATTCACATACATATAATTTACTCACTTAAAGTGTACGATGAATGGTTTTTAGTATCTTCACAGAGTTGTGCTGCCATTACCATAGTCAATTTTAGAACATTTTCATCACCCCAAAAAACAAACTCCAGTGCCGGTAGCAGTCACTTCCCATTTTCCCCTACCTAGGAACCATTGCTATAGTTTCTAGCTCTATGGATTTTCCTATTCTGGACATTTCATATAAGTGGAATTATATGGCCTTCTGTATCTGGCTTCTATCACTTAGCATGTTTTCAGGGTTCATCCATGTTGTAGCATGTATGAGTGCTTTGTTCCTTTGCTGGATAATATTCCATTGTATGGATAATACCACATTTTGTTTATCCTTTCATCAGTTGATGGACATTGAGGTTGTTTCTACCTTTTGGGTATTATGAATAATGCTGCTATGAACATCCATGTACAAGTTTTTGTGTGGACATATGTTTTCAATTCTCTTGGGTATTGACCTAGGTGTGGAACGGTAGGTCGTAGGGTGACTCAATGTTTAACCTTTTAAGGAACTGCAAACTGTTTCCAAAATGACTGCACTGTTTTACATGTTCACCAGTAGTGTATGAGGGTTCTCATTTCTCCACATCCTTGCCTGTCTCATATTTCAGCAAAAGCTTATTTTGACTGAAAACTGATTTGTCTTTTCTTTTGGAAAGAGATGGAACCACAGATGTGACCCGGACCATGCATTTTGGGACCCCTAAGGCCTACGAGAAGGTAGGAGCAGAAAACTCGAGATGCCCTCTCTACTTTGTTAAGAAGAGCGTTGCTTTTTGAAAAGGGATTGTATAAATAAGTAAAAATTATATGTGGGATAGTAAAATAGCTCGTTACTGTAGAGGCAGGCTTATCTGCTTTGTGACATCCATGTAATTAATTATTGGAGAAATTTAAAAGCATTCTGTCTGCTAAGGTCAAAGCAGCTCAGATTCAAATTTAAACACTTGGCCTTCTCTTGAGTCAGGAAGTCTCTTTGGGGATGGGTTAGGGTAGTGAAATGTATGCTTTTTGCAAACAATGTCTAGATTTGATTCTGAAAGCCACTTCCCTTCCTTTTTCAAGTTCAGTGTCCTGTTTATAGGCTCAACTCTCTAGGAACCCTCTGAAATGACATACCCTGCTCAGTTTCCGGTCTCTCTGGCATGGAAAGGAGGAAACAGCTGTGAGATAGAGAGATGTGTACCAGCAGTCTGGAGACTGGGCTTCTTTTTTGCCGTTTACTGGCTCCATGACCTTGAGTGAAGCACTGAGACCATCCGTGAAAACAAGGATAAAAATACCCGTCTCCAAGGCTGGTTGTGAAGGTTCCGTGAACCAGCAAGCTCCCAGTCATAAACGCTGCCCAGTGAATGGTGGTCGAGTCTCTGAATCTGTTTTTCCAGGGAGTGCCTTCAGCAAGTTTATCCAAGGGAGAGGATTTTATGCAGTGCAGGTGGCAGATTTCATAGTTTTGGTCTCTTGCCTCGTCCATTTGTAGGTGCCAGCACCTTAGAAGAGTTTTGACTTTGGGTCCAGATACCTTTGGTGGGACTCTTTTTGGGCTGTGGAAAGAGCCCCAGACCGGAGTGAAGAGTGTGGAGTTCAGTCCTGACTCTGCACCTTACTGGCAAGCCACTAACCTTCCAAACAGCA
Source organism: Equus asinus (assembly GCF_041296235.1). Taxonomy (NCBI): domain Eukaryota; kingdom Metazoa; phylum Chordata; class Mammalia; order Perissodactyla; family Equidae; genus Equus; species Equus asinus. The sequence goes on from NC_091791.1 coordinate 21,550,856, forward strand.
CTTTTCTTGTCCGAGCAGTAGGGATAGCCTCTGAGTGTAGCATGGTGGTGAGGAGCACAGAGGGTGAAGGAGGACTGCTGGCTCCCAGGTCAGATGCTGCCACTGAAGCACTGTGTGAGCCGGAGTGCCCCTTCATGTCTCTGTACAGTGAGGGTGACGGGAGTGCCTCCGTCATGAAGTGTGGGGTGAAGCGTACAGGGCTTAGTGTTGTTCCCGGCACAGAGTGGCTCAGTAAATGCTGGCCAGTGTCATCAGTACTCTTGCTTTCCCCACTCTTTCCTTTCTGGGGCTCAGAGGACATCAAGTGTGTCAGAATGTTCATTACAAGGGAGACACCTGTGGGGTCATCTCTCTGACAGTTCTCTTTTACTAACGTTAATTTCAAGATTTTCTGGAAAATTGGCCCCAAGGCCAAGCTTGTTTTCCACCAGAGTTTTTTTCTTTTTACTCCTATTTTCTCAGTGGCATTGCTAATAAGCCTTCAGAGGCAAGGTTTTCTGAACTACCAGAAAACTACAGGATTGGAGCATCTGTGCCTGTTCTGCAACATGCCCCCTGGGTTTTTTTTTGGCAGGAATGCTTCACATATGTGCTCAAGGGCCACATAGCTGTGAGCGCAGCCGTTTTCCCAACCGGAACCAAAGGTAGGTGGTTCCTCCTGTCATATGGCAGGCGTTTTCTTGATCAGGCATCAAACATGTCTAAGTCTGAGTGGAGGAACATGTCCTTCCCAGCCTGGGCAAGCGAGGGTGCTGCATGGAGTGAGTCTCCTGGACCCGCTGACTGAGCTCAGAGGGCCTCCCAGGGAGCCGGGCTTAGGATGGGGCCCCGTGTTGGCTGCATGCCTCTCTCCTGACCACTTATGGTGTTGGATGACACATGTGGGTGGCTCTGAGGAGAGGGCAGCAGGGCGTGAAGTCTTTAGGGCCTGAGTGAAGTTGGTGCAACCTCCTGTCTGCCCTTAAGCGCTGGGCCAGTGTCTCCTTTCAGGACCCTTGGAATTTATTTTACTGGAAACCTGACTTCAGGTATGTACCTCTTTGAGGACTGGTGGGTGGGGCATCAGGCAGGGAGTTGACAAGATCTGAGCCTTGAATCTGCTTAGATGGGGCCTGCACTCATCTTTCTGGGCATCCGTTTCCTCATCTCTCATGCCTGTCTGCCTGCTTGCAGTCTGGTTAGAGTCTCATCTTTGTAATTCTGAAACCATAGGGTCCCAGAGCTGGGAAGGGAATGTCCGCGTCATCTAATGCAGCCTTTCCCTGCTGTAGGTGACCAGCCCCTCACTGGCATCCTGGACAAATGATCCTCCAGTTTCAGAGTGAGCTCTGAGCTGCCCTCCTCAGGAGCTCTGATTGTTGGAAAGTTCTTCCTTGTGCCAGCTGAAATCTCAACCCTCCAGTAACTTTTACCCACTGGTTTCTGTTTCACCTCTGGAGCCAAACATAACAAATCTAATCTCTAAAGTGCTTTGCAAATTGAAAAGGACTGTGCAAACATCATCACGTGGTTCTTTATATGTCTTTCAGGCCACCTTCTTGACTCTTTTGCCCGCTCAGCTTTATGGGATTCAGGCCTGGATTACCTACATGGAACAGGACACGGTGTTGGGTCTTTTCTGAATGTTCACGAGGGTCCTTGCGGCATCAGTTATAAGACGTTCTCTGACGAGCCCTTGGAGGCGGGCATGATTGTCACTGACGGTTGGTGTCCCTCACATAGAGGGTGTGCATAGATCCTCCTGCTGTTTTGAAAGCTCTTTGTTTCTTATTTTGTACTTTTAAAGTAAATTGGAAATAATTTCCTCCTCCTGTCACCTGGAATTAAACAACAACAACAACCTTTTATAATTATAAAAGTAATACATGCTCATTGTGGAAAAAGTGAGACTATAGAACAGTATAAAGAAGAAAATGAAAATCATTTGTAATCCAACCACCCAGGGGAAACATGACTTAATATTTTGATTTGTTAGCTTTTGGTCTCTCATATATGTATGTATCTTTTTCTTATCACTGAGATCATACTGGACATATTGTCTATATTCTTTCTTAATGTATTGCCCTTTCCTATGCTATTACCAAGTCCTCGTGAATATATTTTAATGCCTGCATCATCATGACTTAGGGATACGCACCATGTGGGTCCCCTGTTGTTGGCCTCCCTACCCTGCAGCCAACTTTCAGGAACTTCAGAGCCTTTCTCTCTGTACCTCAAGTGCCTGTTAAATGTGGCCACGTGGGAGGAGGAGGCATCTCTGACTCTTGCACCTGGATTGTGTAGGCCCTTCATCTGGTGGTAGGAGGCAGGGCTGTTATCCCTTGAGTGAAAGTTCTCTGTGCAAACATCCTCATCGTTGGTGGCTTCTCATTTGGGGATGTGGTTTGTTTTAGAGCCAGGGTATTATGAAGACGGGGCTTTTGGAATTCGCATTGAGAATGTTGTCCTGGTGGTTCCTGTGAAGACCAAGGTCAGTAATTTTCTATTTATTCATTTAAAAAATTTCCTTATTCTTTAATGGGGTAAGATGAAGACTTTTGTGTTTGGACCCAAGACTGTGCCTTTCTGGGGCCAAAATGGAGCCTCCTTCCCCTGTTATCAGGGACTTTCCTGGAGTTCACTCTCCTCTGTAAAGCCACAAGGAAAATCCTTAATGAACCGGAACCCGGAGCTGGACCTCATGGAGCCACAGACAGGCCCTTGCTCGCCGTGCTTTGGGGCTCTGAGTTTACTAGAGGCAGCTTCTTGTCCTGACGCCTCTTAAATGCTCCTCCAAGACCCTGACGCAGAATCTCTAAGGCTAGAGCCTGGAGACCATATTTTCTACAAATACCCCAGGTGATTTTTGTCAGGTAAAGCTGAGGAATCCCGAGTTATCCTATGAGGGAGAGGCTGAACCACCTGTCTTATTGCCAAGAGTTTGCAGAGCTGTAGGTGCTGGGCTTTACCTAGAAAGACCTGTTTCCTTCCCCTCCACTGGGGATTATGGAAATTGCACAGTTGGAGGGCAGTGGCTCCCTAAGCTTGCAAACCGATTGACTGCGGGGGGTCTGCTCTCTGTTCCCATATTGAAATCACTGTTCTTGAGAGTGGCCTCTCACCTCATTCCCAAAGGCCCCGCCAAGAACAAGGACCCAACATGCTCTTGTGTGCCCTGGCCGTTCTATACTGCATAGAGTGGACAGACCTGTTATCTGTCACTTGATGGGCCTGGCTGGGTCAAGGCAGGCCACATAATTGACTGTTAAAGTGATTTTGGGGACTTATACCCAGAAGAGTCTTAAAGACCAAAACCAGAGATGCCGCTGAGCCCAGATACATCCATGCCCTGCCCCTACTTCCTCTTTATCACAGTAAACGTCAGCTTTGTGGACCTGCTGCTCGGAGCCCTTCAGCAGCCGTTGTTTGGGTTTTCTGATGGCATGGGCTGTTTGCACAGCAGAGCAGCTCTTGGAAAGTGGCACCAGCTGTGTTCATTGTGCCTCCTCTGCCTATTAAAAATGGTGACCAGCTAACCACTTCTTGATTCCTAGTTACACCTGGCTCTGAGGGGTGATCATGTCTGGTGGGAGTGACCTCGTGGTGGTTCATTGTGGTAAAGAGAGTGAAAACTTAGTTTTCTTTCTTCTCCCACAGTATAACTTCAATAACCGGGGAAGCCTGACCTTTGAACCTCTAACTTTAGTTCCAATACAGACCAAAATGATAGATGTGGATTCTCTTACAGACAAAGAGGTAAAGAGGGAGTCTTGGGGGAGGCAGAAGCATGTGTGTGTGTGGGGGGCTGTGTGGAGAGCTACCCCATGTTCTCCACTCCATTCTCACTTTTTGAGCTGGAGGTCTGGGCTAGCCTAGTCTGAATATCCTAGGTCTCCTGAGGACTGTAGGCGCTTGTCCTGTATTCGCTGGGCCTCCGCCTAGAGATAGTCCTGTCCCCGCTGCCATGGTGGGGCTGTAGGGTTTCATGGGTGGGAACAGTGTGCCATTGCTTTCCAGGAGGGCAGGAGTCATAGCTGTACTGAGGCGCGTTTAGCAAACAATGGGCCATGTGTCTTCCCTACGGAAAGCCAGATGGGTGGTGGGGCCTGTTGGCCATTGCACATGCCAGATTGTTTCTTGTGTTGCATGAAACATTAAGGAAATGAGAAGGAAAATCTATTATCATCTGCCTAGTTTTCAAACAGACAAGGAGAGAGGTAGTCCCTGCTGTTCTGATCACTCCGGGCTGTGAAAGCCTTCACAAAGCGGGAGCACAACAGTGCTCACCTGTCAAGCGCAGAGCGTTACAGGTCTTGAAACCCCTGTAAATTCTAGGGTGGGTCCCCAGGCTCATGAGGCCAGGTGAGGTGGCAGGCCTGGGGACCTGGAGTAAGGCTTTGAGGATCAGGCAGGTGATCAAGGTCAGAGCAGAGACAAGAGTCAGAAACAGGGCAGTAATAGCACTGGACAGACAAAATAGTCCCCGAGCTGGGAGGACAGAGGCCAGAGGGACACAAATTCCAGAGCAAGACAGGTGGTCAGAAGTCCCAGCAAAAAGCAGATGACTGGCAGGAGCCAAAAAGCAGGAGAGTCGTGGTGGTTACTTGAGGAATAAGAAGTTTCTGTTACCTGAGGCAGCTGCTGGCTTCATCCCAGGGCCCTCTTGAGGCAGGAATGTATCCTCAGTGGGGCCCGCTTGGGCCTCGTGCTTGGCGCTAATGGAAAGTGCTTCTCAGGCCTGAGGAGCCCCCTTCTACGGGACTGTGGAACGGGATTCTCCCAGCTAGAAGCCTCTTCCACCTTACCCAGCTCGCAGATGGGTGACAGAAGAAGGTTATCCACTTCCTGCTTAGCTTTCCTCTCTGCTTGGGCACTTCTTCTTGACCATCAGTGCCCTTGGCTCAGCTCAACATCCCCACTCACAGGACCTAAATGGGCCCCGCCAGTGTGGGTTTATTCAGCTTGTAGATGGACGCAGCACAGGAAGTTCAGCCTGTCAGCAGCACAGTGCCAGGTGTGTCTCTTCAATGGGAAGAGTCCCTCCAGGGCTCCCAGGGCTTCTCTCCAGTGCCTGTAGGAGATGGCTTAGGTGAAGGGGACAGGAACACGTAAGTGGGCATGGGGCCAGCCTGCTTAGAAGCCTTGTGCTCCACAGGAACCAGTATCTCTTGTAATGGCCCTTGGGCACAGTTCCAGGGTCTTGGCAAGGGGCTCTCCAGCAATAAGTCATTCCACATTCTTGAAAGCCCAAGGTTAAGGCTTCCTACCAAGTAATTCTAGGTCACATGGTCCTTGCTGTCCACATAAAGTGTACTATCAGGAGGCATTTCTCCCGTATGACACTTCACTTTATCCAGGGAGACAGTGCATGAGGAAGATTAAGTGAAGCCATTTTTCCTTGAGGGAGAAAGAGTTTGGTTAACCTGTGACCCACAGTCCATCCCAGGGCATTGGATGTAGACCAGTGGGCTCTGTTGTATGCAGCGGTTCATTACTGTTCTTTGCATACCCAAATCACTCAACTATTCTTCTGGCCAATTAGTTTTTATAGGGCAGATAATATCTTCTTACCCTGGGGATCATAAACATTTTCCACAAATAACAGTAGATGACAGTATTTAATATACCAAGTAGAGTAAATTTATTATCTCTTTTAGTGAAATGGTCCCTTTCCAAATACCACTCAATAAATCTGGGGCTTCATTCTGTCTGAAGGCACAGTAATAACCCACAACAAGATTCTGTTCATTGGACTTTTAAAATGCCTGGTCATTGCCTTTTACCATCTCAGACAGACTCTCATCAGTCGCTTCAGGGACTTTTTGGGTTGGGTCAGCATTCCCATCATTTGTCACCAGATGGCAGCAGAGGACTTTGGTCGGATGTGAACACGGGCAGCTCCAAGTCGACTGTCAGTGCCTTTGGGATTTTGCTCAGGCTCCCTGAGGCTGCCCCCACCTCTGCTCCCCCAACCCAAAAGGGCCTTGGGAATTTCACTCTGACCCCAGGGTTAGCTGCTGCTGTCACCCTCACTGTTGAGCTGCTTTGAACGGCAGCCTGCCTTGTGGCCCTGCCTGGCCTTGCTGCTGATCCATAGCAAGGCCTTTTGCTGTCCTTTTGACTCTGTCCCTGTCCCCGAAGCCCCACAGGGGCTAGTAGGCTCTTACCAGTGGGGAGTGGAGCCCTGGCTGTGTCAAAGCTGGTTGGCAACACCACACCATCTGTTTGCCCTCTGTGCCCATCTCGCCTTTGTTACCTGGTCCAGACTGTGTGTCAGTGTTGCCAGCTTTGCTGCAGCTGGGTGTCTGGTCAGGCCTACTTCATAGACAGTAAAGGGAGTGGGTTGTCCTCTTGGTAGAACTCACTTCACTCCATCCTTCAGCTCCCAAACCCAAGGGGGAGATTTCACCCTTTTATGACTGCAGGACTTTCACCATCAGGTCCAATAGATCAGTGCCCACCCCAGGCACCAAGTCCTGTCAGGCTTCCTTCCTTTTTCTCTCTTGGTGTGGTGGCCGCATTCAGTTGAGGGTCTGAAAGTCAAGCTTACTCCCTACCCATCTCTGCAGGGCCACAGTCCTTGACCACCAAAGGTTTTGGATTCATTTAGACAGCCACACTCACAGGACCCACATCTTGGTTTACTTAGCTTTGTTAGTGGATATGGGGTAGGAAACTCAGCGCATTGGCAGGACAGCTTCAGACGTGTCTCTCAGCAGGAGTCTTCACAGCAGATGAGCCACACGGGTAGGTGCAGTCACTCTGAGACCCCTGCCCCATCTCTCTTGATATGTCCTGTCAAGGAGAACACCTGGTTACGAGTTACTCTGCCCTCAGGGAAGCCCATAGCCCTGGCTTGCTGTCAGGTATTTCAGTTCCCTCATAGTCATCGCCAGCCCACATGCAGTAGACTGTGCTGGGAGCATTGTCACCATAAGTGATGTGGCCTGGTCCCAGCTATTTCCAGGGGAATAGAACACAAGGAAGTCACTTGTCCATGAGCAGGGAGAAAGGGTTTTGTGCTCCTTTGCTCTCATCTTGTGGTCTCAGCGTGTGGGGCCCTCCCCGTTGGCCTGTGTAGCCTCTGGTGAAGATGTGGTGCTGGATACCCATCCGTCTGTCTTCCCTCTTGCAGTGCGACTGGCTCAACAACTACCACCTCACCTGCAGGGACGTGGTTGGGAAGGAGCTACAGAAGCAGGGCCGCCAGGAAGCTCTCGAGTGGCTCATCAGAGAGACGCAGCCCATCTCCAGACAGCATTAATGCCTCCCTGGTTTTTGTTTTTGTAAAATGCTCTGGGGAGAGGCAGAAGCCTGGCAGACCCCTGACATCTTGCCCCTTTTCTCTCCTCCTTCCTTACCTCCCCTTTTTACTTTTAGACTCTAAGAAGAACTGACAATCTTCTCATCCTCTTTGATATTTTCTTGCAAACACTTGATCTTTTATGATTTTTTTTAATTGTTGAGAACAAGCCAAGAATAAAATTGCTGTACCAGAAGGAAGGTCCCCGCAAAGCTGAGCACTCGGTCGGGGCGACGCCCCAGGCAGCTGCAGTGACTCTGGCCAGTGATGGAACAGTGAGCGCTCTGTGACGGTCAGGTTCCAGGTGCTAGTGCATTATTCATGCTCGCCTTCATGCTCATGGGACTGTATTTATGCTCAGTGAATAAAGTGTCGAAGCAGCATTGTCTCAGCGTCTTTCCTCATGGCCCTGCCCACCGTGCGGGTCAGGCGTGCTCGTCTCCAGGGCAGGTGGCCTCGGGGGAGACGTTTTTTGGGTGGAAGGCCCCCTTTGAGAAGAGATCCCTGCCCTCCCTCCCTATTTTCTGAATCAGTTGTAGGCCGTTTTTGCTTTTCTCTAGAAAACCTAATATTTTGGTGAGTGTTTTTTTCTGATTTTAAAATGTCATTGATGTACTAAAAACAACAAAAAGTCATAAATGTTCAAAGTGACAGTCCTCCGTGATCCACCGCACCGTAGACCTTGCAGATATCGCACCCGCACCACAGCACTCACCGTTTCCTTACTGTAGACAACCTGCTAGGAACGGCGCGTGCCTGCGACTCCCTGTCCTGGGCCTTTCTCTCTGCTTGCATGTTGGGCAACACCAGGGGTCAGCAAAGCTAATGTCCCTGTGACCTCAGACCATCATGGTTGGAGAGGGGACAACACTTCCTCACCTCTTGGCTGGGATGTCTGAGGCGTGATCTGCATTGTGTCCCAGGGTTTCCCAGGGGGACTGAGCCCCACTTGCCCACCTCGTAACTCGTTCAATAACACACCCTGTATTTTCTTCCTACCCTTTTGTGTCCCACTTTCCCTTTCTCCTACCAGTATTTCCTGGTGCCATCTCCCAATAAACCGTTTACATGCAAATCTTTGTCTTATAGGGTCTGTTTCTTTAGGAACACAACCTGAGACATACCCTGTAGATATAACCACTATTATCTGCTATCTATTTTTGCTGATTTATTTCTTCATATTCAATATTCGGTAACATAGAATGAGTATGTATGTGTGTGTATAAAAGAATATATATGCACGCACACACATCACTTGCATAAACATTGGGTCATTTTATGTATATGCAGTATGCTTTCTTGGCAATATATCCAACTTGTTTTTCCATATTGGTACATATAGATGTAATTATTTTTTACTGACTGTAGACTGTTCCGTTGTATGGCTATGTTTTTAAAACTAGTCTCATTAAATCATAAGCTATCTCTTGGATTTGGATGGCTTTGAAAGATGAATAAATATAAGCAGACTTTGGCCATTCACCAAAGCATGGCTGGCAGCGTCCATTGCTTTCTCCAGTGGGGAAGCACAAAATGAACCAATCCATATTTACCATACAGAACCAGGATGGCAGCAAAGAAAATTTTACTAATAGAGTGAGTCTAAATTGGCAGCTTAAAAACAAACTTGCCAACATTTCCACTGCCCTTCCTGCCTCGTTTTTGCTCAAGGATCATTGATTCCAACTTGCTCTGCAGGAGAAAGCAAGATACATGGCTGGTTCTCAGGTTATATTTGTAACGCAGCCTCACAATAACGGGATATATTTTGATCCACTGAAGATAGATCAATTCTTGAATGCCTTTGGTTCACGCTTGCTCCCATTGCTAACATGTTTCATAAGATAGGCCTGAAAAGAGACGTTTCTGCCCAAATGATAGGATATATTAGTCATGTTTCTCATCTCTTATCCCTCTAAAAGTCAGAAGTCCTCCCCTTTCGGACTCAGACCGCAGTCTCTCCTGTGATAGCTTGAAGGTTTCCCTCTCAGGAAGTGGGAGCCGTGAATTTCAGTTGATTTGAAGTTTAAACAGACCGTGACTTAAGTGTGATGGCAACTCCACTGTTTGTTCATCAGGCTGTTAAGCCTGTCACTTCCCCAGGCAGCCTCTGAGCCAAGTTTTAATTGGCTCAAGCCCAAGAAGCAAAGTCTCCTGGTGCCTGGAGCTTCCTGCTCAGACCTGCATGTCTGGGCCTTACGTCCAAGAGATGTACACCAGGTGAGATCGCCCCAGAAAGATTGAGGACTAGAATAAGACTGTAGTGTGCAAGAGCGCAGTGGGAAGATGGGGAGATAAAAATGTGGATCAAAAGAATCACTGTTTTAAATAAATGATAAAAAAAATTGGGGTGCAAAACAGGCGTTATGCTAAATTTATGAAATAACTCCAGGGAAGTGGATCTTGTTTCTTTGTCTTGCTCACTTTATCCCTTCGAGACATTTTATGTGCAAGATAGGATTCAAGGAAGAGTATAAGATGAGGGGCCCTGGCTGTGAACACTGAGGGGCTGACTTCCGGAAGCTTGTTCACCTTCTCGTAAAAAATCCATTTGTGACACTTTTGCTGGGAGAGTGGCCTGCCCCACCATGCCAGCTCTCAGCACTTGTCTCCCTGGGGTCCATCCTGGCATCTAGCTGTCCGGCACTAACAGTCATTTCTCATCAGATAGGAGTGGCTATTGTGAAAGGAACCAAGGCTATACTTGCAGCCATGAGGGAAGTTTTGCCCTTGGTGTTTCCCAACAGCTGGGAGATTTATACCTGCAGTGACATGGAGACTCAACATGCAGCACTTTGTGACACCTTTCAGGCAACAGCTGGAGCACACTTGGCTCCTAGGGGGAGATGGCAGGGAGCAATAGGAAGATGGGAGAGTGGAGGAGGGAAGCATGGCAATTTTAATGTTTGCGCTGGTTGCTAGTTACTGAAAGTAGTTGGAACACAGCAGAATTAAATTCATAGGATCAGAGTTTAAAAACAAAAATGCAGATTCTGGCAAGGTGGTGGCAGTTGTGTCATAGTTTTTTGAATTTCTCCTAATCACTACAAAAACACAGAGAAGGGGCCAGCCTGGTGGCATAGTGGTTGGGTTTGTGAGCTCCCATTGGTGGCCCAGGGTTCACAGGTTCAGATCCTGGGTACAGACCTACACACTGCTCATCAAGCCATGCTGTGGTGGCATCCCACATGCAAAATGGAGGCAGTTTGGCACGCATGTTAGCTTGGGGACAGTCTTCCTTGGGCAAAAGGAGGAAGATTGGCAATAGATGTTAGCTCAGGGCCAATCTTCCTCACCAAAACCAAAACCAAAACCACAGAGAAACTGGGATAGCAAAACTAAAACTCATGGATGAGATCTACCCCAAACACAGGTGACAAGTATCCCCTAAAACCCTTAATATGAGCAGGTGCAGGGTAACAAGCGTGTTAGCGTCTGTGCAGGAGGAAGTCAAAGGAAGCAATGGGGTGTGTGATGGACCTGAGAACCCCAAAATAACCATCAGGAACTCAAAATCTCAGTGAGCCAATTTGAGATGGCAACTGAAACTGGGAATGGTTTGCATTCTCCAGTAGGTGAGTGGGAAAGATGTGTGGTAAGACACGCAGGGGCTGGAGCAGTCAATGTCCCAGGAACTCCTAGGACAAACTGAGGACAAGCTGCTGGGAATAGGATCCAAGCGGGAGCAGGGAAGGTGCAGTAGACACAAAGGAAAGAGGATGTTCAGTCAGAGGGAACAGAGCCAGGAGATTGCAGAAAGTAAGTGCTGTGTTTCTGAACACTTTACAAACTCAACAGAAAAGGGGTTCTAGAACCCTATAAGAAAAAATATCCTGGTTCGAGTCTCTCTTTCAGAAGGTCAGGAAAATTAATTTCACATAAAAATAAGTAACAGAAAAAGAGATAAAATGCTATACAAACTTGAGGAAAATAAGGTGCAGAATGACACGCCCACAATAAAGACGTGCCCATAAAACAGATGAAAACAATATTCCAAAACACATTTACAAATTTAAAGATAATATATACAAGAATGACATAAAACAATTAGAAAAGCTGAGAAATTAAGTGAGTGAACTTAGGAAAGAATTAGAAAACAGCAATCATTGTAAATATGAGGACTAAACCGGAAGAAACACGAGAACAAATAAACACGAGACAATGTCTTAAATAGAAGATGAATAAGAGGAACATTGAAAAAAATCAAAACAAAATGAGTAAAAGATTTAAGAGAAAGTGACAGATAGGTAAAAATTTAACATTTATATAGTAGGTTTCCCCAAGGAAGAAAACTAAAGCAAGGAAATAGAACAAATATTAAAAATGGTAATTCTAGAAAATATTTGTGAGACTAAAAAAACAAGAAACAGTTTGAAACTACTCATTGAAGGGAAACACCATGTAACTGAATAAATAAGCCCAGAGTGACCAACAGAACATATGATAAAATTATTGTACTTGAAAAAGAAAAAATCCTTTAGTATTCAGACAAATGATCCAGTAACTTATGGTAGAAAAAATACTAGACTGCCCTTGGAATTTTTCACAGCAACATTTTAGGTCAGAAGAAAATGAAATAATGTGGGTTGTGGTTACAAGGGTGTTCATTATAATTTGTTAAGCCTCACATTTGTTTTGTGGTTCTTTGTGCTAAATTTAACAAAACAAAGTTAAAATACCAATGGTGTTCAGGTGGGCAAGTTAACTGAGTTAGAGCTGGTGAGATTGGGTGTGATGGAGGAGACAGCAAGTGCCCTGTGTGAAGGAGGCGGGAGCTGCCCATGTGCAGCTGATTTGCCATGTTGTTAGTCCAGACCCCGGCCCCAGAAGATACTAACCACCACCTGCTCAGAACGAGCCTTACGTCTTACCTTCGGCTTATGGGAAACCACAAAGGGAGGAAGAAGAAGATGGCTGAGACCTATGGTCAGGACCAGTTTAAACCTGTTGAAGGCAACACGGTGGTCTGACTTGACCTGACGTGGACCCCAGCTCATTATGTGTTCATTGTAATACACTACCATACTAAATGACACACCTACTCATGGCCATGGCAGGAAACACCAGCCCAAATAAGGAAGGAAAAGAGGTGGCATCCTATTCCCCCAAAAAGCCTGCCCAGTTCCCTGAATAGCTATGAATATTCCTCTCCTTCATTACCTTGACCCCTTATAACAGCTGCTTGATTGCCCCAAGAGCTGAGAGGTTGATTTGTGACCTTTGTTGCCGCTTCTCCATTCTTTGGCCATTGAATAAAGCTCGTGCTGGTGGACACTCCGCTTCGGTTTCATTTCAACTCTGTGACACTGAACCTGAAAGAACCCTCTGAGGAAGGGGCAGATCGTGGGTCTGAGGCATGCCTGTGGGCCCCTCCTCAGAGCCTCTCCCAGTGTGGGTCAGAGTCCCACGGGAGTGAGGCAAATGTGTAATTTTTAAACGTGTAATTGTGTAATTTTTAAAAACGTGATTTTAAAGAGGAGCTGAAACTCCTTGTGTGGGACATATCCCCGTTTTTAAACATTTCCAGCCAGTTTAACACTGAACAAAACAAAAACATGTGTGGGTCCAACAAAACACATGTGTGACCTGAAATTGGTTCTTGGGCAGCAGTTGTGTCTTATTGGAACGTAAGCTCCTTGAGGGCAGGCACGTAGCCACCACCCTCTCCCAGCAGCCTTGAGGCCAGGTGTTTGCTGCTGAATGAAGGGACGACTGCCAGCAGCACTCAGACACCTAAGGCTTAGGTGTGCCCACTGTGCTCTCTTTGAAAGGAGATGCTGCAAAAGACACACCAGGTCACATAGTTGAGAATCTCTTTCTCAGTCCAGAATGCTCTGTATTCTAATTGTTAGGGAGGACTTGTGTGTGTGTGTGTGTGTGTGTGTGTTTAAAGATTTGGAAGGGACCATATGAGGAAACTGAGGTCCAGATTGAAGGCCCAGACCGACGTGCACCAATTCCTGGTCTGCTGGCTCTCAGGCCAGGGCTCTTTCCACCAGGGAGGGCTTCTTCCCCAGTGCCGGCCCCAGGAGCAGGGAGAGCCCCTGGCTCCAACCTCCCTGCCTGAGGGTCCCCTCCTGTCCTTCATCCTTCTAATTCCTTCCCTTCTTAGAGTCTAGTTCAAGTTCCCATGTTTCTCCATGAAGTGTTTCCCAATTGCTCCAACTGAAAGTCCTTGCTCTAAATTTCTTTTGCCTTTACTTTCTTCACCAACCGTGATAGATATTCCCTTCTTAAAAGTGAACTTTTCCCATGTCTCTCCTACTAGACTTGTAGCTCCTTGTGGTCCAACACTAGCTATTGCTCAGGACTGGGCACACAGTAGGTACTAAATAAACATTTATTGATTGATATAATGGATGAAGGCATTCCAAACACGTTTACAGCAGAGTGGATAATGTGGGCAGAATTGAATCCAGTCCCATCGCTTATTAGCTGGTGACCTTGGACAAGTTGCTTATATTCTCTGACCTCCAGTTTCATCATCTGTAAAATAAGTGTAATAATGATATCTACTGATAGCATATTTGTGAGGGTTAAATGAAAAGATGTACACAAATCTCTCAGCCCACTTCCGGACAAGTAGGAAGCACTCAATTAGCTGTTTCTTCTTATGATGGGGCACCTATATTTTTAAACAGGAAGGAAGGGTGCCCATTCTGTTTTAAATTCTCTGCTTATTGTCCCCGAATTTCTTAATTATTGTCCCTTAATTTCTTCCTTCCCAAATACTCCCCAATTATCCCATATCGTTATTGGTTAAAATAAACTTTATTGTTTAGAACAGTTTTAGATTTACTGTGAAGAGAGTATAGAGAGTTCCTTTATACCCTGCACCTAGTTTCCTCTAGTATTAACATCTCATACTGGTATGGTACGTTTGTCACGATACTGAACAAATGCTGATGCATTATTAGTAACTAAAAAGGCCATACTTCATTCAGATTTCCTTAGTTTTTACCTAATGTCCTTTTTCTGTTCCAGGAGCCCATCCAGGATGTCACATCACATTTGGTTGTCATGTCTCCTTAGGCTCCTCTTAGCTGTGACAGCTTTTGGGCTTTTTGTCTTTGGTACCTTGATAGTTTTTGAGGAGTACTGGTCAAATATTTTGTGGAATTTCTCTTTATTGGAATTTTTCTCATGCTTTGAGTACAGTTATAAGTTTTGAAGAGGAAGATTACAGAGGGAAAGTGTCGTTTTCATTACATCATATCAAGGGTACAGACTATCAACATGATTTTTCCTCCTGCTGTTGACCTTGGTGACCCGGCTGAGGTGGTGTTCGTCAGGTCTCTGTACTGTAAAGTTACTCTTTTAATCCTCCATTAGCAAAGCGTACTCTTTGGAAGGAAGTCACCGTGTGTACCCACACTTAAGGAGTGGGAAGCTATGCTCAATTTTCTCGAGGGTGGACCGTCTACAGAAATTATTTGGAATTCTCCTGCACAGGAGACTTCTCTCTCTTCCCACATTTGTTTATTTATTCAATCATTTCTTTATGTCTGTATAGACTTAGAGATATTTATCTTAGAGTTTGCAGTATAATTAATACCATTTTATGTATTTTCTTGCTCAAATTGTTCGAGCTTTGGCCATTGGGAACTCTTTCAGTTGACTTCTGTGTCCCTTTGACACACTCTTATGTATCATCGTGTGTGTGAGTGTGTGTGTGTTAAGCACTTCTTTACTTTCTGGCACTAGAAGATGCTCCAGGCTCATTTTGTATATACCTTGCCCTAGTTCTAGAATGAGCCATTTCTCCAAGGAGCTTTAGTTGCTTTTATTGGAGAAAGGTATTTAAAACCACTATTTGGGCATTACGTGCGTTCTTTGTTACTGGATTGCCATTGCTCCTAGGCCCTCTCAGCTGAGAGCAAGGAAGTATATGTATGTATACTAACATATATATATTTCTCTATGTAACCATCTGTATCTATATTAAGCTAAACATGAGTTCATACTGATGTCTCCAACTGGAATCCATTTTCCCTTCCCCCTGCTTATCTCCCACTCCACTAGTGAGAAACCGGGCTCCCACCATCCCCCTCCGTTCCCTTAGTTGTTCAGTTGCGGTGCCCATGTGTAGCAGTATTAGGACTGTTAACCTGTACCCCAGGGGGAAACGACTGCGTCAATTCCAGTACAGTGTTTACGTGCAGTTCCTTTTGCTTTGGTTTCAGAGACTCCACTCATTTCCAAAGTTACTGAAGTCAGCGCCCTTTCCTCCCACTCCCTTCAGTGAGGTCACTTCATACATTTTAATGCAGTTAGATTGTTTTGTCACATTCTGCATTCCCTCCTGGGATTCCCTGAACTCCTAAATGGGTTTTTTCAATTTGCATACGTTAAAGTTCCCTCTGTACTGTAAGGTTGAGTGCACAGTGTCGGGTATCCACATTTACAGTATCATACAGAATCGCTCCACCACCCTGGAAGAGATGCCCTGTGCTTCACCTGTTCGGACTTCCCTCCTCTGCCCCAAGCTCCTGGCAATGCTCACCTTTTTATTGCCTCTTATAAAGCTTTGCCTTTTCTAGAATGTTAAATAATTGGAATCATAGAGTATCTAGGTTTTTCAGACTGTCTTCTCTAACTTAGCAATATGTATTTAAGATTTGTCCATGTCTGGGGCCGGCCCCGTGGCCAAGTGGTTAAGTTCGTGCTCCACTTCGGTGGCTCAGGGTTTCACCGGTTCGGATCCTGGGCACAGACATAGCACCACTCATCAGGCCACACTGAGGCGGCGTCCCACATGCCACAACTAGAAGGACCCACAAGTACAGCTATGTACCAGGGGGCTTTGGGGAGAAAAGGAAAAAACTAAACCTTAAAAACAGAACAACAAAAAGATTTGTCGATGTCTTTTTGTGGCTTGCTAGCTTATTTCTT
Source organism: Equus asinus (assembly GCF_041296235.1). NCBI lineage: Eukaryota > Metazoa > Chordata > Mammalia > Perissodactyla > Equidae > Equus > Equus asinus. Next base: position 21,567,030 of record NC_091791.1, read on the forward strand.
TTTATCACTGAATAATATTCCATTGTATAGACTCACCAGTTTGTTTGTCCATTCACCTATTGAAAGACATCTTGGTTGCTTCGTATCATAATTTTTTTTAAATAGGAACTTTTTTTTCTAAGGAAAATTTTGTTTTTATTTATAGAAGTAGCGCGTGAAAGGCAGGGTACTGTAGTGGTTAGGAACATCGTTCCAAAGCAGATGGCACTGTGTACCAGCTGTGAGTCCTTGGGCAAGATTACAACCTTTCCGAGCCCTTGTTTCGCTCTCTGTAAAGTGAGGTTAGTAGTGGCCTCTCCCTGCCATCTGGTCATGACGACCGAATGAGACAGCTCCTGCAGAGTGTGTCCCTGAACGTTAGCTCGGCACGTATGCCCATGTCTTCCAAACCAACCTGGGATGCTTGTTTTTTAAATTGCAGCTTTATTAAGATACAATTCATATACCATACCATTCATCTATTTAAAGTGAGACACGTTGATGCTGGTGCTTTCTTGATCTCTCCAGAAGGTGTCAAAGGTTTTCACACAGAGACATTATGACTCTAAGAAGCATCTTCATTTCTGAGTCAGTAAAATGTGAAACCTACCTTGTTACAGAAAAACTGACCAAACCAGCTTGGGTGTTGTGGTCTGGGGCTGCAGTGAGGCTCCTTGGAGAAGGGCTGAGTGGAAGGGGTCTGGCTCTCTCCACCATCCCATGCTCTTTTTCTTTCCTCTGAGGGTCAGAAGAGTCTGCAATATGCCCAGGTACGGTGGTGGAAGACACGTGTTTCTGAACAAGAGACAGATTTTTGAAGACAAGAATGATGAGTGCAGGGAGATGCTTGAGAAACCACAATGGAGAGATCCTAGTCTTCCCACAGCTGACACTGTCACATACCAGGGGTTAGGAGGGCATTACTCTGGGAGTCAGGCATTGGGACTTTCCAGCAAACCCCTGCAGGGTGGGCACAGCTGCATCTGAGGCCTCCTGTGTGTTCTGCCAGCAGATGGCAGTGTGGTTCTTCGGAGAGAGCAGAGACCACCAGCGCCAGAGGAAGCGAGCTGAATTACAGATATGAAGTAAGACCTGGGAAGGACCCTCATGAACTCTCTCATACTGGTATGGAGGCTGGCATGTGGCTGCCACTGAGTGTCCTCTCAGAGGTCCTTGTACCCAGCCCATGACTGTAGGCAGGAATGTAGGTAGAGTTCATTTAACAAAGATGGATTGAAATGCCAGGCCTGATGGGACCCTCAGCTGCATATGATGGGAACAGAAAGACGCATCCCACGGGGCCCCTCACAGATCGTGTGCTTTAATGGAGACATGCCATGTCCAAATGTGACTACAGCACAGGGTGGGTTATAAAGTGAGCGGAACAGACAGGAGGCTTCTATGGAACCTCTCTAGAGCTTCCCAGGTGCTCTGTCACATTGGCACATCCTGTGCCTGCCTCAGACCTCCCTGGGCTGTGTGAGTCCATTTGGTTAGAGCGGCCTACCTCTGGCCTCTGCTAAGATGGCTCACCAGGATAGATGCTAGAAAGTCAGCACAGCCTCACTCTCCAGGCTTTTTTTTTTTTTTAATAGATTTTACTTTTTTAGAGCAATTTTTGCTTCACGGCAAAATTGAGGGGAAGGTAAAGAGATTTCCCATGTACCCCTGCCCCTGCATATGCACAGCCTCCTCACTTATCAACATCCCCCACCAGAGTGGTACATTCGTTACAACTGATAAACCTACATCGACACAGAATCACTCAAAGCCCGTAGTTTACATTAATTTCACTCTTCGTTTTGCACATTCTATGGGTTTGAACAAATGTATAATGACATGTATCCATCATTATAATATCATACAGAGTATTTTCATTACCCTAAAAATCCTCTGTGCTCTGCCTACGCATCTCTCCCCCTATCCATCCCTGGCAACCACCGACCTTTTGCTGTCTCCATAGTTTCGCCTTTTCCAGAATGTCATATACTTGTAATCACATACTATGTAGCCTTTCAGATTGGCTTCTATCACTTAGTAATATGCGTTTAAGTTTCCTCCATGTCTTTTCATGGCTTGATAGCTCATTTCTTTTTAGCACCGAATAATATTCCACTGTCTGTATGCACCACAGTTTATGTATGCATTCATCCACCGAAGGGCATCTTGGCTGCTTCTAGGTTTTGGCCATTATGAATAAAGCTGCTATAAACACTCATGTAGAGGTTTTTGTGTGGACATGAATTTTCAACTCCTTTGGGTAAATACCAAGGAGGACAATTGCTGGATCTTATGGTAACAAGATATTTAGTTTTGTAAGAAACCATCAAACTGTCTTCCAAAGTGGCTGCACACTTTTCATCTTCACCGTCAGCAATCTTATTGCCTTTTCTTTTCCCTCTGGACTCTTCCTTTGCAGCCCCATGTGGCTTTCCCCTGACCATCCCATTTTGTCTCAAATGAGAAAGCCCTACATAGAGTCCATTTTATGCAACAGGAAGTAGAAGGCTAAGGGTTCCCTTCTACAGTGCTGTTTCCTATTTAAACAAAGGCTTTGCGTTGTTATCTCACTAGAAGTTTGTGTTCACTTGGACCCCAGGATCTTTTTCTGCCCCCTCCACATGTTGTGCTTTGTATTCTGTAGTCTCAGTTGGTCTGATTAGTTCTGTGGTTTGGAGCTCAGCACTTATAAGATCAAAATCCTTTCTTGAGACCCCAAGTGAGCCAGAGGGTTTCTTTTGTTCCATGATCATAGCCAACACCATTAACGTTGTCCCCTTTGTCATGGTGTCCTGGCTTCTCTTCCCCCATCCTCATCTCTTCAGTCCAAAACCGAGGTCCTTCAGCTTCACTTTCAGGGCGAGCCCCACCCAGACTCCAGGACCACACCCATCCTCTGTCAAGCTGCCTGCTGAGCTGATTCTGAGCCCTCTTCCTCTTGGTCCCATTTCTCCCTCGGGTCTGCTTCTAAGGCAGGGCCTGGGCTTCTGAATGATCCTCTCTACCTGAGATCTGCTCTGGTTTCCTGCTCAGCCCTCTGGTGGCTCCTGGCCTCTGGGAGGGCAGAAGTATTCACCTGGTGGGGTGGGGCTTACCTATCACTTCCCCACTGTGTGAGCTTCGCTTGGTTCCCTGGCTTCTCTGAACCACAGTTTTTTTCTTCCCTAAAAGGGACGTGAGTGGTTAATAATGCTGCCTTGTATAAATCTTAGACAAAATAGGTGTTCAGTCCACGCTTGTTCCCATTCTTCCACCTGCTCCTGTCTTTGCATTCCTGGGGCCTGGGAGGCCCCAGCTTGATTGATGCCAACTGTTTGCCTGACCGTCTATGTTTTTCTCATCCCCAAATTACAGAACCCCATGTTCCTTTATACCTGGTGGGACACTCCCCTTTTGTTGGACGCCTCAGAGGTGCCACCAGCATGGAACAGTGCCTCCCACCCCCTCTCCAACACCACCGCTCTGTCGCTGTGTTTGTGTTGCTGTCTGCCCCAGGGATGTTTAGGTTCAGATCCCTGACTCTGCCAGGCTACTTCCTGCTGTGGTCTACGCTTCTCTTCCTGGGCAGTCAGGAAACACATGGCTTATTCCTCCGTGGTACAGGACTTGGTCACAACCAGGTGAAGGAATGTGGACAATAGTGCAGCCTGTTACCATCCTGGGCACCTGGTTCAAAGAGCATCTGGTAAGGAAGGTGGGTCACTTGCAAAAAATAAAAGAAAACAAAGAAAACAAACAAAAAAAGCCCCACTGCTGATGCTCAGGAATACTTGGGTCTAAGGGACTGTGTAAAGACGGGCAGAAAGGTCTCTCTGCAGTGCATATGTTGGAGGCAGAGTCAGGGCAAACACTTATTTTACTGAGTACTTCCCAAGTGCCGGGTCCTCTTCTAAGGGCTACACATTTGTTGTTTGCTTTAATCCTCCCAACAACCCCAGAAGGTGGGTGCTATTAACAGTCTAATTTTATATGTAAAGAAGCTAAAGCTGAAATGAAATGACTTGTTCAAGACTGCACAGCTAGTAATGATGGAACCAGGAATTTCCCCTGCAATCTGACTCCAGAGACCGTACTCCTATCTGAGAGGTGCTGTTGCCCCCGCTACCCCCACCCACTCCCATCCCCATGCTGATTTCACGTAGGCAGCGGACATTTGCAGATTTGGACACACTCCTTGAATAAGCAGGACATGGTGGGAAGGCTTGGGGAGCTGGGGGGGCACTCTTGGTGATTCTGTTATGAAGGAGATTGTATTTGGCATGATCGTGGGTGAAGGAATAGCTTCTACAGACACAGATGTACATGTTGCAGCTGTCCTTTGGCAGGGAGGTGACAGAATATGAGGTACTAATGGGTGAAAAAAATCCATGTGCATAAAGTGAAAGGGAGGTTATTACTGTCCACCTCCCCACCCCTGTGTGCAAGTGCAGAATTAGAGGACATATGTATGAGAGATAGACCTGACGTTAATTGGCAGAATGCTCTTCATTGCCTTATGGAGCAAGGTTCATTAATTAAAACATAATGTTCAGTGTGACTTTAAAATTAAATACCTAAGACGTAATGTCTCATGAGGCAGACATGAAGGGGAATTATTTATATTCTTGCACTTTAGTGTGTTAACTTATTGTATTATTTAAAACTAAATCCACTCTAGGAGATTTGGGGTGATTCTGTTTGGCCTCTTCTCAGTGAACTTCATGCTAAGTTTTGATACCTTGACTTGTGAGGTCACCCCATCCCTTTCTCTTTCTTTTGTCAGTATCAGTTAGTGTCACCAAACCGTTTCATTGAGCATCTGTTTCGTGGGTGGAATGGGAAGAGCTAATAGAAAGTGTGTCTACCACTGAAGAACCTGCAATGTATTGGAGGTAGAGTTTATTGGGGAGACATATCGTCACATTCTACATGTGATAGAAACTGTACCAGCTGTGTTGTCATTTGGAAGAATTAGAAACTGACTCTGCCCATATTTAGGAAAAAAGGTGGGTGGGGGAGGGATTTATGGAAGGTTATTGGTGGCATTGGTATTGTGCATCAGGAAGAGTTGGTGTCAAAGGGCTGCAGACACTGCTGAACCCACCCTGCAAACCTTCCCTCTGGCTTAGCACTCCTTGGCCAAGTCTCAAGGTCCCAGGAATAAGCATCTGATGGGTCAAGCCTGGGTCACTGGCCTGCCTCAGGGGCTGGTGTAGACACAATATGTCCTCTTGACTTTGGCTAGCAGAGGAATCACTGCGAGGTGGCAGGAGCTGGGACTTACTTTCTGCCCAGAACTGGCAAGTTGGGGAATTCTCCAAACAGGAGATGGAGGGGCTAAAAGAGTGGTGAGTGTTGAAGGCTGGAAAGCCCAAAACAAGACAAAACTGCCCCCTGTAGACACAATGGCAAAAATAACCAACTATAGAGAGATGCTTGTATGTATCTTGCTTTATGCAATATTAAGGTTTTAACAAAGTTGTGTTTACAAGGAATCCTATGACAGATGGACACAGGCACTGCCTATTCAAAGGAACACTTGGTGCCTCCTTTTGCAAACTAGCGATACAAAATACAGCCTCGGATTGATTTGGTGTTAGGTGGCATGGTCCGATAATGGATTGTTCTGAAGCAGATTCAGCTGCCTGGGTAACTGTACAGCCCTGGGGAAGGAAGAGCTGAGTTTTCCCTCAAAGGCCTCTTTCCTTGAATAAATTTTGATGGGAGATTCCATCACAGACTCCATAATCTCACCAGACAATTCTTCCTTAAGAACTGGGTGCACTGGGATTCCCTCGCCTTTCTTTGTTTCATGTTTATCTGATTGCCTCTGTGGCTCCTTCAGAGCAGGGAATGAGTCTGAATGATTTTCCTTTGAAGTTTTCTCGACAGGGTGCGCGTTGGATGGATGCTGTTGCAGATGGACTCAAACTCCATCACAACTGGTATTGTTGGCTGCAGAGTAGGTGATTTTCTTGCTCCTTTACCAGGGATGTCAGTGTAACAGCATTGTTTTAACTGAGTGCCTAGCAGGAGGCCCTTCAGTCTCCTCAAGGTCCTGCGTCGGCTCTGAGGGCCTCCTGAGGACACAGCCCAAGGCCCATCCTCCTCTTGCCTGAATTCCACAGGGGCCCTGAGTTGGGGACACTCAGACATGCGTTCATGCTGCCTTGCTCTGTTCTCTGGTCCTGTCCTGTGAGTAGGTTACCCCCCATCCCTCCCACCCCCAGCCCAGACCTCCATGCTGCCTGACAAAACCTCATCAGGTCTGTTTTAAAGGGAAGTTGAAACTATTGTCCACTGTCACTGTGTGGACACACTGTGTGGGGGCTACAAGACTCTCCTCCTTCTCTTTTCTCTCCTCTCAAGAAAAGTCTGGAGTTTTAGTTCTGTGACTTCTCAGGCACCTCTGAGAGTCTGTAGAATTCTGTCCTCTCACACTCAGCCATCAGGAGGCTTTAACCAGGAAGCTGAGTCTCAGAGCTCTGCCCAGGAAATCCCAGTGCCCAGAACCCTGGCGCTCCTTCAGACCAGCAGGGCCCACATTCAGGGATTTCCTGGCCAAGCGAAATTTCAAGACAGTATAATTCGAAGTATAATTTGCTAAACAGGGACAAAAGCAAATATATCAGCGAGAAAACAAAACAAAAAACCAACCAAACATCCAGGGTATTTTATTACGAAGTAGATGAAAGAACATTATCTCCGAAGAAAGACAGTCATTCAACTTAAACACACTTGACCCGATGAAAAACTCACGGTATTGACTTCATCTTTCACATTTTTGGGAATGTATTGTTTCAAACATCTTCATTTCACACAGCGCCGTGGATGATGCTGAGTAGAAGAAACCAGGCACAAAATAATACACATTTTAAGCATTGTATAGAGACAGGCAAACACAGGTGAGGCTGATCCATGTGGCCAGAGGGCAGGATATACTTACCCTGGGTGGGGGGTTAGTGGCAGGAGGGAGCATGAAGGGGCATCTGGGCTACTAACAATGTTCTGTTTCCTCATCTGGGTGCTGGTTTCATAGCATGTCCAGTTTATGAAAATCCAGAGAATTATACACTTATGAAGCATGTATATACTATACATGTATGGATTACACTCGAATTAAGTGTTAAAAACACACACTTCATCATTGTCCACCTGGGCCTTTAGTCTTTGGGACTCACTGATCAAGTTCAACCTCTGCATTTGACAGAAGAGGAAACCAAGACCCCGAGAGGCGGAGTACCTGTTCCAGGTGACAAACTAAGTCAGTGGCCAAACTGGGAGTGGATCCCCTGCCTGATGCTTAGCTCAGGGACTTCTCACTGCTTCAGGCTTCCCAGTCCTGTGGTAACCCCAGAGCTGGAGGCTGCGCTAGTGGGAGGGTCCTGGCTGCCTTAGGGGGACCTGCTCACGGAGAAGATGGTCAGTGTATAGTTGTTGGGTGAGACGGGGAACGGATGTTGCTGACACCCTGTCCTCACCCTGAGACTCTTCCTTCCCCCTCTTGAAGAGCTGTCTACCTCCTGCCTGTGAGTCCTTTGCTCATGATTGCTTCATGTTGTTTCTTTAGAGAAGAAAGTTCTGCTCTTCCCTTTCAAGGTACACTCTTCTCCCACTTACACCCCTGAGGCTATCCAACCTGCTTTCTTTTATTAATTCCTCTTGTATTCACATCTTTTATCTTTTTCCCCCTATAGGTTTCTCTCTTTCTGACTACAAATATACTCAGTATTTTTCCCTCCTAAAAAAACAATCCCTTTCCTGGTTCGGATTAATCAGTTAACAGACATTTATGAAGTGCCTGTGCTGCCCGCTGTGCAGGGTGCTAGATGGACCCCGTCCCTGCTCGTGGTCGAGCAGGTCTTGCTGCTTCTCAAGTGATTTTCAGCGTCTTCGGATTCCTTGAAGAAGCTGAGTCCATCTGCGTTTTCTCCAGCTCCTCAGGTCCTATTTCTCTTTCACCCACTGTTATCTGGCTCTGTCCTCACTGCCATGTCATTTTGTTTTATTTTTTCCATTTCATTTTTTACAGCCAATGTCCCTTTAGTCCGATGAACACACATCTAGGTTGCCCGGGCCGGTCCCGTCTTACACTAGTTCTCCCAGCGTGATTGTTCACGGCGCCCGTTTCACTCTCTGACGTGTTCTGGTTTGGATTTTTGAGCTATAGGGTTGCGTGACCTCTTAGTAGCCATATACAGTGTCATCTTTTTTTTTCTCATTTGTGTTGGGCCTTCTGCCAGTTTTGGCAAAGTATTGGTTCAAGGTTCTGACTCTGAGGACACGTGGACCTGAATTTCAGTCCCTGAACCTCACGCACCAGCACTGAGCTTCAGTGTTTTTATCTATGAGCAGAGGAATAAAAGTCATAGTTTCCACCCAGAGAGTGGCTGCTGGGCTCGGTGGGGGAAGTATTTAAAGTGTTTCGGGTGGCTCCAGGCACAGAGCGAGTGCTCAGGGAGCAGTGCTCCCTTCTGGAAGCTCCCTCCCACCCTGATGCCAGGACTCCCCATATTCTCCTCCAGCTCTCGGATGCTTTCTAAGCTCCTGCTCTGGCACTGGGGCCCCTCCCACCCTAACCTGCTGGAATTCTTGGCTTCCTGATTTCTGTGATTCAGCCTACTCCCGTTATGAAGCGTGTGGGTTGTGGTGACAGACGCCCTGGTTCAGATCCCGGCGCTGATACTTACCCGCTGAGTGCACTTGGGCAAGTTGTTTAAGCTCCCGGTGCCTCAGTGGCCACACCTGTAAAATGCGAATGCTGACTTCATGGGGTGGGTATGCGGATCCCGTGAGCTAGGATGTGCATCAAGTGCTCACGCGATGCCCGGCACCCAGTAAACATCCGATAAATGTTGTTGCCGTGCCCAGCGTTGACTCCTTCCTCTCCCACACCCTCCTTGTGGGATCCTGTCCTTCTGCCTCTGCGGGCCCTCACAGCTCTCTCCTCTCCTTTCCCACTGCTGCTGCCCTAGTTCTTCAGGACTTCGTTCCTTTTTTCCGACCTAATCATACTGGTATTCCTTCTGCAAGTCTCTTCCCTTTCCAATCCACGTCCATGTTAATCGCAGCTGAATATTTTCTAAAGCACATTTCTGATTGCACCACTCCCCTGCTCTAAAACCTCCTATGACTCCCCATTGTCCACAGATTAGATCTCGAATCCCCAGTCCTGCTGTTTGAGCTACCCCCATCTGGACCTCACCTACCTAACCAATTTCATTTCCCTGCTGCCTCCTTCCTGCACCCGATTATTCAATGAATGGACTTGTTCTTTCTCTGTCATTGCCTCCCTGCGATTATCCACTTCTTTGTCCCTGCGGTCCATCTGGAACACCATCCCCTCCCACCTACCCAACTTCTACCATCCTTCGAAGCCCAGAGGGAATGTCTCCTTCTTTGTATGCCTGACTTGATTTTTCCTACACCCAAAATTGGAAGGATTCTCTAGAACTCTGTTTAAACCTCTCCAATGGCTCCTCCACTTTCTTTTCTGCATTTGTCTAAACGTAATTTATTCACAACAGGTCACCTGCCACTGTTCCCATGTCTGCGTGTCTCCTGCCTGCTGTCATTAGCCATGGCAGTCTCCCTCAGCATGTCCAGGATGGGAGCTATTTAATGCCACTGTGTGCGGGACCTGTGAGCAGGCTTTAAGGTGGATGCTGGGAAAACCATCCATGTCTCTTCCTCTGCCATGAGGGAATACAGCTGAGCTGAGGGAAGAGTGTGCGTGTGCACAAGAATATGATTTAGGAACATTCTCAGAGCAGCACAGCATACAAACTGGAGCAGATGAAGGCAGGACCCCACAGAACTGGCGAGTTCTCAGAGGCTGCAGAGCAGGAAGGACTCAGCCTTTTGTCTAAGGGGGAAGGCTCGGCACAGAGACTTGAAGTCAGGGAGGCACAAAGATTGGCTGGCAGTAGGCAGGGACTCTGGGCAGGGGGCAGTCATATCTGTTTCCTCACTGGTCTAGGGGACAATTCCTGTCCCAGCTGTGGGGCCTCTCTGAGTGTCCATTTCCTAAGCTGCCTACAGCATGGTGTGGTGACCGGGATCACAGGCTGAGGTATCAGAGTGACTTGCATTAAAATCCTGGATCTGCTAATTGCTGATGGAGTGACCTTGGGAAAGTCATCTGAGCTTCAGTTTTCTCATCCTGACAGGATTGCAGGAGGTAGAATGACATGGCGAGCCCAAGTGCCTAGAAGTTCATAAATGCTCCAAACGGCTTGGGATGCGACTGCAGAGCCTCAAGCTCTTGGCCTTCTCTGAGGACTGTGGTAGCCAGGCTCCATCAGGGCTGCCACACAGCACTCCCTTAAGTCACAGTTACATGGCAAAGCAAGCTGTGTCTGGGGTTAATTGAAGAAACTTGATGCCACTCTATTTAAGTAATTGTCTTCTATCCGTCTAGAAAGTGTTAAAGGATATATATTTTTTTAAAAAGATAAAACCCTGACTTTCATACAAATATAAAATGAGCATGTGTTGAAGATTTCACTTAACTCAAGAATGAGGAATCCACGCTCTTGCCCCAAAGTCTCTACTCTTATCCCATTGCTCATTCCAATTTTTTCCCATGGGTCTGAATTCCTACTGTATAGGTTGAAAAAATTTATGGTTGTGAGTGTGGGTGTGGATGAGGAGAAAAACCTTGGTTTATGAAGGTGCTTTCCGTTTTGTAGTTATAGTGTGTTTTGTTGTCGATTTCCTAATTAACCGCAAGCCCTAATTTGTCCTCAGAGGGAGGAGTTCCCTGAGGGTGAAAGCTATGTGAAAAGACAGAGAAAACAAAGGGGAAGAAATCTTCTTGGAAATCTAGCTGAGCCATGCAGGGAGCTTACAAACCGAAAGAAAGGTTAAGAGCTTTATTTGTCAGCATTTATTGAGCACTTACTGCATGCAGTGATGCAATGTGCAGTACCAGCAGTGTGGGGATTACAGACACAATTATGATGCTGGCCTCCATTCTCGTGGGGTTTATAGCCTGGCTAGGGGGTAAGCCACCTTGAGCCAGCCTGTTGAGCACCTTGATTTAGTGCTCAGAGAAGACAGAGCTGGGTGGTGAAGCACCTTGGGAACTCGTCTTAGAGAAGTTTTAGCAGGAAGGTCAGGGTCTTCAGTGTCTGAAAGGGTGGCATATGGAAGAAGGCAGACATTCCATGTGGCTCTCAGAGGCAAAGTGAAGACTCATGCATTCATTCAACAGATAGTTATTGAGTGCGACTCTGTGCTGGGCTCTGTTCTAGACATTGGGGTTACAAACAGCAAAAAAAAAAAAAAAAAAAAAAGACAACAATCTCTGCCATCAAGGAGCTGATTTTTTTCCAACAGGAAGAAGTTGAAGGAAGACAGGCTCAGTATCAGGATGAACTTTCTACAGCCAGAGCTGTCCAAAGATGGACTTTTTCCTTGATTGGATGAAGGGGACATTCAGGTTTACTGGTTTGACAATCTCTTGGCAATGATGTAGGTAAAAGATACCATATTTACAAGTGACAGAGTCAAATGGCTGTTTTATTCATTTTCTTTTCCTGTCCACTTTTGGCCCTTTTGGAAGACCTGGAGATGCCTTCTTCCTGGGTGGATGAGAATGTTCTGGCATAGGATAGCCTGGTACTCAATGGCATCCATTCCTGGAGCTGGGCTTGGCAGGGGCAGCACACTGCTGCCCTCCCCCGTCAGCTTTTTAGACTGTGTCGATAATATTGGTCAGAAATACCAAATATTTACTGTATTCCTTCTGTGTGCTCACTTCAGGTGACTGAGGACTGCATGCAAGACCCAGTCCCTGCTCTTGGAGAACTTCAAAAGAGAGCTGGGAAAACAGAATACCTTCTGAGGGGTGGACGGGCCATCCTGTAGCTGTGGTTTGAAGCAGCAGCAGCCAACTTTATTAAAGATGTAGGTTAAGCTTTATCTTTTGCAGGTGTCTTTTTTAACAGGAAAGTATGTCTGGGAAGGGACAACAGATCATTATGATGTAGTTTACCTTGATCATGGTGGCAAGGCATACCGGAGTCAGTTTCCACAAATATTTCTGGGGCTTCTACTACCAACCAGGCGTAGTTCTGGGTACTGTGGCTACGAAGACGAAAGTGGCCCCAATTTCTTAGCAGTATAAGGTTCTGTAAAGAAAGAAAACAACTGCTTGCATAAATAAATAAGCCCCTTCTATACAGGAGCTGATATGCAGCCATTGCTCTCTTCAGCAATTTTCACACATTTACACAATTGGGGTTGCAATTGTCCCAGCTACAAAGCTTCTCCCATTTTGTAAATTTGAATTCATGTTTGTTATTATCTTGGCAGCAGGAAGACCTAGCCCAACTGAAGGAAATAGCATCTCAAACATGAGAAATATATTTTCCTACATTGTTGAGACAGCCTTGGGAATTTAAGCTTGGGGCTCTCAAGGACCGTCTGCACATCTGCTACAGTTAAACTCAATGCATGAGGCATCCCCTGAAAACTTCAGCATGTAGTACACACTCATCGTTGAAGGTCCTGCCTTTGAACAACTTACTACGTAGGGAGTGTGCATGTGGGGGCATTGATTGGTCTAAAAAGCAAACTGTGATACAAAATCTTTAGAAGATATCTTGGACCGCTAGAAGGGAAAATCAGGAAAAGCTCAACATGATCTTGTTAGAAATATGGACCCTGCTGATTGGTGGAATTTCAACTGAGGGAGAGGAAAAGGGGACATTGGAATCGTGCTTGGATTCATGAACATGGCAGATTTGACAATCAGTGAGACCCCCCTCTCCAAGAGACAGACTATTCAGTTTGTTAGGGAGACAGAATTAAGGACAAAGGCTCAGATTCTTAGAATGTCTTTGGCAATTAGGAAGTCCTCATAAACAAACAAAGAGGAGTCTCTATGTTAGTCCCACTACACACAAAGATGACTAAGTGTTCAAGTTGGTAGCGTTCTCATTTAAAAAGCTTCCTCACTAATCACACAGTCTCCTGTTATATACTAGAAGCTCCAGGGTATAGTGAGGAATCTGTGTCATTAAAATACTCTAGAGGGAAAACAAATAGGGGCATTGGTTCATATACAAAACTAATGGGATAGATCTATGACCTTAAGGCACATACTCAGAGTTCCTGCAAGAGTGAAGCGGCATGTGACTGACTGAGGTCCTTACTCAGTAATAGTCATCAGGGGCAGAAGTGCAGAGCTGGGCTGCACAGTGACACTGTGCTTCTCAGTGGCCGGGGAACTGCCCACCAGGTGGCCTCTGAGTTCATCTCCTGCTGAAGCTGAATGAGTTGATGAGCACCAGGAAATGCAACATACTTCTTTCTAATATCTGGCCACATTCTAAGGCTCTTTCCCTCATTATTTTTATTAGCTTCTCTGAAGACCAAAAGGCCAGTGCATGAGGTAGGGTTGCCAAAGATCCACCTGAAGATGATTTCAAATAGATGATTCCCCTAGGAACAGATGTGTCAGTTTAGCACCGAGGGTTAGGCAGTGTAAAAGCTCGGTAATGAAATTATATGGTTGGTATTAGCCTTCTGGTTAATATTTCTCTCCTCTCACTAGGAAGTTCTGGTGCTGCCTTCCTCTTTTGTATCAATAATTATCACACTGGTTTTGAAACCCAAATCCAATTATGTCACTCCTCTGTTTAAAATCCTCTGATGACTTCTGTGGCTCTTGGAGTACAGACGCTGGAATGTGGAGCTAAGGGCCTACATGACTTGACGTGCTTCCTCTGCAGACTTTTCCTCACCACTCTCTCCCTAACTCTCCTTGCTCTGGCGACACAATCCTTCTTTCAGCCCCTGGTAACTTCCAGATTCCTTCCTACGGGCCTTTGCACATGCCACTCGCTCTGCGTGAAATGCTCATCTCCTCTGTCTTCACTTGTTACCTTTCACTCACAATTCAGATCTCAGATAAAGCTTCATTTTCTCAGAGAAATGCTCCTTGATCTTCCTGCCCAGTTCAGAGCCCCCACCATAAACCCTCTTACCCCCACACATACTGCTTCTTCATAGCACTTGCCGCATCTGTAAGCCCACAGTTATTTTGTCACGATATGACTGAAGGCCTGTCTTCCCCATCAGACTGAATCCACAGTGTAAGAGGCCATATCTGTTCTTTGCACAGTCTCATCTTTAATACTTAGCACAATACCTCACAGATGGTAACAAATTTTCACAAATAATTTTCTATTCATTCAACAAACATTTATTGAGCACCCGCGAACTAATTTTAGTGACTGTTGCACAAAATGAGAAAAAAGAAAAGCCCAAATGACAATGGTTGTGGAATCACCGGAGAAAGGAAAGTTGCAGAGGTAACAAGATTTAAAGAGGCAAAAGAATGAAATATAGAAGTTAGTAAAACAGTTTCTCAGTCTCCGACAAAGAAAGACTTTTGGCATGTTCCACTTCAACTCATGTCTGCCACCAGGGACTTGTGGTTTCCCAGGATTAAAAACTCACTGATGTAGCCAGCACTTCCTAGCAGACATCAACACAGTAGTGGGGGGTTGTTCAGAATTCTGGGAAATTCAACTGAGAATTTTTATTTCATTTAGCAAATATGTACTTAGATGAAGTCTTTTATGTGGCAGCTCAAAAATGTTAGGAACAGCAGGAAGAGGCTCACCTGCTCAGAGACGATTCAGTCACAAGGCAGAATGCTCTTTGATGGCTGTAGGAGAGAGCTATAGCTTAGATTTATTTATGTCAGCTAAGACATATCTAGAGAACACTATCTTTCAGAATGAAATCAAATTCTGGAGATGAAGAACTGTTTTTTAAGGAAAGTTTGCTTGTACTGACACAATCACTTGAGAGCATCAATTCGGGTCTTTGTATCCAGATTTTACTGAACTGTAGAATGAATATACTATCCATCATCTGCCTTCGGCATTGCCTTGTAAATATTTCATGGTTTTAAATATGTCCCATGATTAGGTATATTTTAGTAGTCAACTGAACAAGGATTTAAAGCAACAAATGAACATATTTTCTTTTAGTTCAGTATGTTTTCTTCTGGCGGCTTTAAAAACATGTTACAAAGAAAATTCTGTCTCCAAGGCTGAGGTTCTCCTGGCGATATCAGAATTGAGCCATGGGAAAGAGATCCTGAGTCTTGATCTTTAGTGCTCCCATTTTTCCAGAAGAAAATTCCCTAAAAATGCTTCCAGAAGTCCTCAGTTATCTCACAAATTTGTTTTAGCATTAGCACTTCAAAAGCCAGTTTTACAATAAATTAGCAAATACAGACTAAAAAAGAGTTCTAATGTTGAAGTGGCCTTGAAATCAAATGAATGAATAAACAACATTCAGCAGATATTCTTGTGCACATTGAGCTGTTTAATATCCGATCTAAGATGACAAGTAGTGGCTCTTGGCACCCTAGACCTCAAGATAGGATTGGTTTGAATCCCTAAATCCATGTCCTGTGAAAGTCCATATTCCTCCTCTAGCCTCGGAAGAATGTAGCATGTAAGAGGGAAGACTAGGCAAGTTCAGGAATGGTTATAATTTAGGAAAGAAGTGAAGTATGCAGGAGAGAAAGAGAGAGAAGCGTTTCCAGCTGGAAGATTCAGAGAATGCTTCTTGGAATTGTGGAGATGTGTTTAGATGAAGGAAGAGGATGTATTTATGGACCAAGAAGACATGTGAGCAAGAACATGGCAGCAGGAAAGTGTGGGCAGGTACAGGGAAGAATGGTCCTTTGGTCCGACTGGAGCATATGGTACATGAAAGGGAGTAGCCAGGATTAGACTGGGAAGGCAAGAGAAGGCCAGATTACTGGGGACATTAGAAGTCAAGGACTTTGCTTTCAATCGGTAATCCACGGAGAAATTATCCATATGTCCTGTAACACAAAGACTTGTTCTTATTCCCTGACACTAATGACATTTGCATATGATGATTTGTTTGAGGACCTGTTTTCAATTCTTTTGGGTGTATACCCAGGAGAGGGCAAGCTCCATTCTTAATTCTGACCTGATGGACAACCCCATTCCATTTTCATAGTTTGGTCCCAGATCCAAATCCTTCCTGAAGAACTCAAAAGCACCATGTCCCCATTTTGCTTGAATGTTCCCTTTAAATAAGTCTTCTTTTCTTTTTGTTGAAAGGCAGTGTGGGACAGAATAAAGGACGCACGACTGGAAGCCAGAAGACCTGCAACCTAGGACAGATGGGTCAATTGGCCAGCTAGTTGCATGTCCTTCAACTTAGTCAAACCTCAGTTTACTCAACTAGAACCTTTATTCCTTTCAAGGTTGTGCTTAGCATCAAGACAACTGGTGTTTTAGAAAATATTTTCCAAATATTAAAGATTGCTCAATATAGGTAGGGAGTAGGTCCTTAACATTTCAAGCTAGAAAGGACTTTGAGAGATTAACTGCGGCAAAATGCTGTCATTTCACAGATCTGAGGCCCAGAGGGGTGGGCTATTTAGTGGCTGAATTAGGGGTAAACTCCAAATCTTCTGACTCTGAGATCCTTTCAACCTCAGCACAGCCTGACCTCCTTCTGAGGCTCAGTCAAATCCTTTGTCTTTTCTCCTCTTACTGGGAAAAAACAACAGCAAAAACTGTACCTCTGAGTCTTTCATTGAGTCAGCTGAGCTCAGATTTATCTCCGAAGTCTGGCTGCTTTGTGACCTTTCCTGAATTCCATTCTCCAGGCGTGGGAGGGAAGTCAGTCCCTCCCCAGCCCCTCTGCTTAGTATCATTGGGAATTCTCTTATTTGTATTCCTGTCAGTGCCAAGTTTAATGCACCAAAGCCTGCGTTTAAAGCAATAACCAGCTTGAAGTTTATGAAATAAAAGATTGATATCAGCTTCATGAAACTCAGGCAAAAGCAATCTCTTTTCTATATCTTGTTATGCCTTTAACTCCAGGAACCTTCATACTCGGTAGACACTGAAAAATGAAATAGCAATAACAATAATGACAATAATAAAAAAAATGGTGCTATCTTCCAAGAACTACAGTTTTGAGTAACGTTGTCTTTAATTTCTTTATTGATTTAATGACAATGGAAAATTAGACCTACTGCTTTCTTCAGTTTCCAAATGCATTTTCACTTTTAAAAGATCATGGTATGTAGCTTAAAGGGTAATGTTTTGTTTGTCACCTGGCTTATTTATGCACCAGGGGCTTGGGCAACTCAAATGCATGACCATGGGCACCCTGTTTCCTGGTAAGGAAAGTAAAATCAGGAGATGGGAGAAAGATTTGCTTTTCTTATGAAATAAAATATTCTGGAAAGTAAGACAGCTTTATACCTGTTCTTCCAGAAGGTCATTCATTTCACAGGGTGTGCTATTTATTTACACACAGAAGGCACAAGTGCCTGTAGTAAGTATAGGATTTGACATTTATGACCCAACATTGTTTGTCAGTCAAACTTCCCAGTCTTATCTCCCATTACTTAACTTCCCAAACCTGATGAGTTGATCAAACTGGACATTGGCCATTTTCCATGTGATTATTTTCAATTTTATTTTTATCCAGTCAGACAACGTCTACTCTTTTTTTGTTTTGTTTTGAGGAAGATTAGCCCTAAACTAACATCTGCCACCAATCCTCCTCTTTTTGCTGAGGAAGACTGGCTCTGAGCTAACATCCGTGCCCATCTTCCTCTGCTTTATATGTGGGACGCCTGCCACAGTGTGGCTTTACAAGTGGTGCGTAGGTCTGCACCCAGGATGCGAACCGGTGAACCCTGGGCCGCCGAAGCAGAACGTGCAAACTTAACAGCTGTGCCACTGGGCCGGCCCCTCCACAATTGGAGTATTTAATCCATTTACCTCTAACTAGTTTTGAGTCTACCACCTTGCTATTTGTTTTCTATTTGGGCCATCTGTTCTTGTTCCTTTTCCCCTCCTTTCCTGCATTCTTAAAATTAACTGACATTTTTTCAGTATGTTATTTTATCTCCCCTGATGGCTCTTTTAAAGCTCTTTCTGCTAATACTATCATCCCTTTTATTTCTGCATCTGTTTCTGTTGACTGAGTTCTCTCTTGGATACGGGTCATATTTCATGCTTTTTCACATAACTAGAAAGTTTTTTCTTTTCTTTTTTTTAAAGGGTTCTTTTTTTTTTAAAGATTGGCACCTGAGCTAACAGCTGTTGCCAATCTTCCTTTTTTTTCTTCTTCTTCTTCTTTGCCCCAACTCCCCCCCCCCCCCAAGTACATAGCTGCGTATTCTAGTTGTACGTCCCTCTGGTTGTGGCATGTGGGATGCCACCTCAGCATGGCCTGATGAGCGGTGCCACGTCCACCCCCAGGATCCAAACCGGTGAAACCCTGGGCTGCCGAAGCAGACTGCGCGAACTTAACCACTCGGCCACGGGGCTGGCCCCTAACTAGAAAGTTTTGATTGTATACCGGTTGCCATAGTGTGATTATCTGCATTTTGTCATCTTTCTTGATGGAAGTGTTAAGTTTTGTTCTGTCAGGCAATTAATTTACTTGTGGATCAAGGTAATTCTTTTAAGTCTTGTTTTATGCACATAGTGAAAACAGGAGCAAAGGGAGTTAAGGTTAGAAAATATTTAGGAGCCAGAATGATCTAGGATTTTGTAGACATCAGTAAAGGAGTCTGAATTTTGTTAAAAGTAAAGATGAAGCCATTAAAAATTTTTCAGCTAAATGGTACAATCTGATTTACCTTTTTAAAAAGATTATTTCACTTTCTTGGTTCAGTTAAATAAACACTAACTGAAGATCAATTAAGAGCCAGGATGTGTGATAGATACTGGAAACAAGACCATGAATGACTATTGAGGATGTCCCTGCTGTTGAAGAGCTCACAACATGATTGGGGCTATTATGTGTAAGTGTCATGATGGAGGCAGGGAGACAGAACTGGTGTCTCAGAGATGGTGTCCTAGAGGAATTTACTCTCAGCTGGGTCTTAAAAAAAAGTGACAAGACTTATCCAGGTGAAAAGAGGAGAGGCATCAGAGGCAGGCAGAACAGCTTGATTAAATGTATGGGGACAGGAAGGAGCATGGGTCGTGTGGAGAAACACCAAATTCAGTTCGCTGAGTGTAAAGTGCGGAGCTTCGTTTACCCTCTTCCTCCTGCCTCCAACGTGCTTTCCACCCCCAGCCTGAGTTCCACACGTGCATGTGCTTTCACTCATTCTTCAAGGTTTAATTCAAATACCACCTCCTCCGTGAAGCTTTTCCTGGTGCCCACAGAGAAGTGATTAGCATCTCCACTGATAGTGTTTCTATTATGGTCTTATCTAATCACCCATGTCCAACTTACCTGTGTTTCAACTACAGAGAGTCCAACAAGGATTGGCCCGTAGTAAGGGCTCAATAAATATTTCGAGGTTAATAAATTCAGCAAATCTCCCAGGATGTTGATCTCTAAGTTTATTACCAATCCCATCATCTTTGTCCAGACGCATACATCTTTCCACTACATTGGGCTCAGCCTCTCAAATAGTTGCCCCAAATCTCTAGGCAGCCATAAATTTTATTTGTACCACACCATGTTCACTGACCTCTTCCAATTCAAACAATGCGGTATCTACTTTTTCTTTATCTTGTACCAAGTATCTGGTGCTTTGAATCTTAAACTTGGAAGAGCTCTTAAAAACCGTCTAGTTCACTGAATTTAAAACTTGGCTGCACATTAAAATTACATGGAGGAACTTTAAAAAAAACCTATGCCTGGAATCCATTCTCCAGAGATTCTGATTTAATTCGCCTGGGTTGGGCCTAAACATCCTATTTTCAAAAAAACTCTTCCCAGGTGATTCCAGTGTATAACCAGAAATTAGAACTACTGATTACGACATATTCCTTATGTTACATATGACAAAACATTATCTGGTACAAGGGGAGAAATTCAAGTCCAGAGAGTTCAGGTGACTTGTCCAAAGGTCACACAAGTGACCTAATATACAGCAAATCTGCATCTAGAACCAAAGTCTCCTTTGTGTGCTGCTCTTTTGACTAGCTTGCTGCCTTCTCTTCACATTAGCAACTTATGAACATCAGTGCTCTTTGAACTCTGAACTCTGACCTCCACCCCCAACTTCTCATGAGAACAAATTCATATTCTTTGGAGTCTGACGGGCTTAGGTTTAAGCGAGAGCATTTGTTTTCATGACCATGTCCAACTCCACTTCACAACAGAGAAGCTCTTGTCCAAATTTGATAATCATTTGGCCATAATTTCAGTGGAAAATTTTTACAAGGACAAACTTGTACTCAACTGTCTCACTCTCAGGGTTGTTATGAGGATTGAATGAGGTAACACACCTAAAGCATTTAACATTGTTCTTGTGACAGAGTGTGTGACCAATAAACAGAAACAACCAGCAGTATTATTATTATCATCATTACCAGTCGGTGCTGTGTTACAACCATAATTGACAGTGACGCTGATGTCCAATGGGCGTGGGTAAGGGATGAACGTATTTCAGCATCTTCGAGTGACTGTAACAGGCACTTTACATGCATAGTTTCACTTAGCCTTTATATTACCTCTGCTATAGGTATTATTTTCTATAGTTTACACATGAACAAACTGAAGCTCAGAGCATCTAAGGATCTTGCTCAGTCTCCCTGGTAAATGATGGAGATAGGATTGGGTCCCAGTCTAGCTGGTCGCAAAGTTTATGTGCTTTTGTCCACAACTGACCTCCTTGTTTTGTCGCAGCATTTTGCAGAAGGGGTAATGGAAAATTAAGCCTCTCTTGTTGCATTCCTGACCTTTTCAGATCATCTTCATAAGGGGCAACAATCATGACCTTCCTCAGAATGGGCATTTCTGAGGCTCCTGCTCCACCTGTCATAATCTCACAATAGCAACAAGTCTCGCTAATCAGTTTGGTCCCATGGTCTCCCCTATCTATGTCCCTTCCTGTCTCCTTCCATTTGGTCATGCTACTCTCACCATCTGTGACACTCTTTCCTCCTCTGCCTTCCTCTCCAAATATTTCTAATTTCTTAAGTTCCAACTCAACCCCTCTCCTCTGTGACATCTTCTCTGGCTGCTCCAGGTTGTGTAGACCTCTCCTTTCTCTGCATTCCTGTTGCAGGCAGGGCCTAGACTATGCAGGCAAGTATTTGTCTTAGTCAATCTCCTTTGGTTAAAAGTAGCAAACACCATTCAAACTAGCTTAGGCATGTGAAGAGGATGTACCAGAAAGACACAAAGGTGTCTCCTGAAACCCAGGAGCAGGTCGTAGAGCTGGGCCTTATGAGGGACTTGATCCAGAATCAGGAAGCCTTCAAGAATCAAGGCTGCTACTCCCTGTCTTGGGCCTCAGGTCTACTTCTCTCTGCTGCACTCCACTCTCTCCTTACAGAAGGTTTTCTGTGTTATTTCATGTCCACGACTTGGCCAGTACCCCCTCACCTCTTACGCATTCCTCTAGTTCAAGTGTTTAAAGAGACTCACAGGAATTCCAGTGTCATGGGAAGGACACATTAGCCCTTCTTGGTATTCGTTGGACACAACCTTGGTCCAATCAGGAATGACCCAACCAAGGGTACACCTTGTAAGTAGGGGGCAGTTTCTCTAACATGTGGATGCCAAGCAGTGTTGGCTGGGCAGGAAACCCCAAAAATGTGCACTTCAGCAATTGATAAGACATCACCTTGGATTATTCTTTACTTGATACAGTAATTAATATTAATATTGCCATAAGCTTCCCAATGACAGTGACACTGTCTTTCTTATCTTTTATGCTTCCCTTCATTGCACATACTCAAGATGCCATGGCTGATTGGCTTATCAACAGATTGGAATAAGGACTTTATTTAGAGAGCTGCTATGTCCTACCAGCAGGAATGGCATACTGCTGGATATGTTACAACCTCACAAATTTTCCCAAAGATAAGGCTGTGATATCATAGAAAGACATTTCATCTTTGTCCCTGCTGGTTTCTGGCACAGAGCTACTAAAACCCTTGGAATTTCCTGAGTGATAAGGATGATAGGAGCCTCTTTTGTTCTAAGAGTTGACTCTTAGTGGACCCCTAGATATCTTCAGGATGGGGGCTTGGTCCAGAGAGACTGAGCCTTGATTAGAAGTTTGGAACTTTCAGCCCTACCCCTCAACCTTTGGGGAGGAGAGAGGGGCTGGAGATTAAGATCACCAATGGCCAACGATTCAATCAATCATGCCTTTGTAATGAAACCTCAATAAAAAACCTTAAATGATAGGGTTCGGAGAGCTTCTGGGTTGGTAAACACATCGAGGTGTTGGGAGGGTGGCATACCTGGAAAAGGCATGGAAGCTCCGGGCAGCTGCCCCCAATACCTTTCCCTGTGCATCTTTTCCATGTTACTGTTCCTAAGTTATATCCTTTATAAGAAACTGGTACTAGTAAGTAAAGTGCTTTCCTGAGTTCTGTGAGCTGTCCTAGCAAATTATCCATCCTAAGGAAGGAGTCGTGGAAACCCTTGATTTATAGCTGGTTGGTCAGAAGTACAGGCGGCCCCGGGCTTGTGATTGGTGTCTGAAGTGGGGGCAGTCTTGTGGGACTGAGCCCTTAACCTGTGGGGTCTGCACTAATTCCAGATAGTTAGTGTCAAAATCGAACTGAATTATTGAATACCCAGTTGGTGAGAGGAGAATCAGAGAACTGGCAGTTGGTGTCAGAAAACATCCCAGAATGCCACGGGAGAAGCCCTGCACCAAGGAGATAGAGAACTTCTCGGAACACCCGAGCTTAACAGAACAGACTGGTACCCAGTGTGTTAATCTGCTCATACTTCTTGAGGGGAAAAGAAAAGCACCTCTCTAAATTACCCGGGGAAAGTTAGACAATGGCAGTGCCACCAGGTCAAATAGCAAAGTGAGATAGCGAAGTTTCCCACACGACACTCAGCCCAGGGAGACCAGCTGGTGGAGATGTACGGCCTGGCCTCAGCCTCTTCTCAGGAGGACCTTGCCTCACAAAGCCTCGCATGTGGAAGGAGGCTTAGCTCTAAGCTTCTCTTTCCAGCCCAGTTTTGATTTCACTGTGAATCCATTCCTTGTCACAGGAGAAAAGTGCGCCAGGCACATCCCAAACCCCAAACCTCACTCTGGGAAAAGGCTCTGACAGCGTCAATTATACCACTGGGGGGCGCCTCCAGTGGTGCTTGCATTTTCAAGCCTGTTCTTAGAGTAGGAAACTTTGCTTAGGTTCACACACCTCAATGCTCCTGGTGCAAGCCTAGGCGCAGTATGGCCATTCCCAAAGTTTGCTCCCCATGCCCTGATTCCAAGTGGATCTTATGGCTCAGCCCTGTTTGGCTCCAGTAAACTGTGGTCAAGGGCTGGGATCTTGCAGGAGGAGAAGGAGGACCCTGGCCACCAAGGCCAAAATGAATTGTAGTGTGAAAAGTTTCATTCTCTATGAATGAAATGTCAAGCTTCATCCACCAAGCAGAAGAGAACTTTCCTCATTTGGACCAAGAATTAGCACTGTCTGGGCATCCACCTGTGCTATTTTTGGGCAAGATTGGCCTGCATCCTCTGGTCTTCGGGTAAAGTCTTTTACCTGCTGCACTAGTGAAAAAGACAGCTTCTTAGAAATACTAAAAAGAGATAAACAAGGATGGCTGATTCGAACCTTGCCACTTTTTGACAAACTACACAAAAATGTTGGGAGGTATAACTATATCCCCTAATGAGAGAAGAATGATAAACATCATTAAAATGCAATTCAGTCAATTAACCACCATTTACTGAGCATCTACTATATGCCAAAAACTATAGTAGGTAACAGGGTATTAGAACCAAGTAAAACATGGCACCCCACCAAATACAACAAGCTAAAGATCTCTGGATGAGCAGGCTTATCTTTTTTTTTTTCTTTTCAAATAGTTATTCCCGGAACTGCTCATCTACTTTTTATTAGTGGTAAACAAAGTGACTAAAATTAAAAGAAGAGAAACAGCTAGAATTTCTGCCCAGACTTCAGGCAAAGCTTGTTTTTCAAAGAACTTCCTCACTTTACAACTCTTTTCCTTCTGGCCAAAGCCTCTTAACTCTCTCCTCTCCAGTCTGGGCTAGAAATGCATAGGCAAAGCCTCTGTGTTCTGAGAAGGAAGTGTGTGGGGAGAAAGAAAGTTTGGTTCCTGAGCAAGTACCGTTCTTTCCTCAAGGGACCCTGATCCTCTGAACCTCGGGGATAGGTTGGTGGTTCAGAAACAGCCTAGATACAGAGTTTCAGCTCCACTAAACTGTAGTGATGCTGAGTAATGGACCACTGCAGAATAAGCGAGGATCCAACCAGATCTTAGTAATTTCCCTGACCGCAGCTCTTCAGATCTCAGCCGCTTTGACCACCTCAATCCACATGCAGAAGCACTCTTTATTTTCATTGCTTCCCATGTCTTCGGTTCTGGTGGAAAAGTTGCCAGTGTAATATTTACACTGCAAGTTTTAAAGTCCAATTACTTTTAAGGCAATTTGTCCCTTTGGAAGTTTCTGTCTTCTCTTTCTAGTTCTCCATTTGGGTAAGTCACAAATAGAGAGCGGAGGCAGGGTGACAGAGCAGGAATAACCTTTCTTTGAAGAGGCCACTGACATAGATAGATAGATATATAGATAGACAGATAGATAGACAGACAGACAGATAGATGATAGACGGAGAGAGAGACAGAGACAGTGCAGGATATTCACACTCGAGAAGACCATGGCACATTTGCCTTCATTCACTTTGACTATGTTGAACTTCACCTGAGTCCTGTGCTCCTGGAACACAGTGATGGTTAAGAAATCCCCCCAACATTTGTGTCCCAGTGAACAGTTTACCACAAAGAACTACTCTTCCCCAGGTGACTTAGATAAGACTTAAAGTGTGCTCTTTCTCATGACTCTCACAAGGCTTGGAGGTGGCTCCCTTATTTCCTTGTGACAAGGTCAAACACAGACATCTCCCCTTTTGTCTGAGCCTGCTGACTATGCCGGACACAGCCCCTCCAACTTCCTGTTCTTTGTCTCATGATTGATTAGCTGAGATTAGAACTGTTTGTCCCCCCGAAACTAGCTAACCACAGAGAAAAACATTTCCTTGTCTGATAACGGATCAAGACTTGTCCTGCTTGCAAAACAACCCCAATTGTAAATCACCTGTCTGCAATTATTTACTCTCTTCCCTCTTCAGCAAAAGTTTAAAGCAAAATCACCCTGCTGAGATGTTCTGCTTGGGTGCTCTTTTTATTGCAATAGCCTGAATATAATCAGTCTTCTTACTTCTGGTTTTTGCCTTTTCCTCCCAGCTTTATTGAGATGTAATTGACTGGTATCTGCCTTTGACAAACTGCCCAGGTTTTACTGAACCTCTAATATATGTGTTGGAGGTAGAGATAACTATGACACTCTCTCTCCTCTAAGAGGTCACTATGGAATAGAGAGAAGATACATGAACCTAAGTAATCCTAGTACCTGGCTGGCTGTAAAAACTGCTCACATAGGTGCAGAGTGCCCAGGTACCTGTGCAGATGGAGAGAGGAATTCTACCTGGGGAATATGGAATTTAAAATGGGTATGGAAGAACAAAGCAGCCCTCCCAGTGAGGAGTCACCTACTAGTCTTACGGAGGATGTGCCGGGAGTTCTAATTACACCTTGCCATCAACTTTCCCCAAGCCATCTCAAATAAACACACGATCAATTTAAGCCCAGTGTCCTTGACATGCAAATACGATAGCCTCAAAAAAGTCTTCTAGCTCTCACTTCCAATCAGGCTGCTTGTTTCTGTAGAGAAAATCAGTGGCAGCCACTGCCTGCTTTCAAGAGTCTGAAAGTTACCAGAGCAGCTAGAACGAGACCAACTGACAAGGGGCAGGGGGATGTAGTATCCAGCCAGCCTTAGGAAAGTGACGTAGGGGCCAAGCTGCTGAACTGCAGGAAGATTATTCACTCAAACCCAATCTGGTCCTGCCAGTGAGAAGCGGAGAGAAGGAAAAGATCTGTTAGCCGGTCTTCGTGATTTCAGCCTTGCCTTAGTTTGCATAGGCTCAGACTGCAGCAAGTGGGTTGGTTTCCCTCCCTTTCAATATTGAGCATGGGGGAAAGGGGAGATAAATTGCCAAATAAAACCAGATTGCAGAGAGCAGTCTACCACAGCTTCCAGGGAATCATAAAGGGCATCATCTTTATCATAAATCATGAATGTGCATAAACTTAAATGCACATTACACTAGCTGAAGCCTAGCCTAAACTGGTGCATTTTTGTTTCAATAGCATTTGATTATTCTTGTGATGGCATTACTATGATCATAACTATTGCAATTTGCCAGTGTATAGAGATGGCTTGTCCCAAGAGATATAGCTTGAAATCCAGAAGAAAAGAGGTGATTTGCTGTAAGCACCCTTTTGGAGGGCAGTTGGTCAGGCAGCATTCCACTCAGGAAGCTCACTGTTTAGGGAGAGCCTGGCCACTTAAACTGGGAGGAAAGATGCTCTGCAAAGAGAACACACCTTAACCCCAAACTTGCCAGTAAATAGTTTCAGGACCTTGGCTAAGTCACTTCGCCTCTCCCCGCTATGAAGTTCTGCAAGCACACTATCCTGCAAATTGATGCTGCCAGATCCCTGTTTCTGATGTGGAGAATGCCCTCTTCTCTTTTCCTCAAAGGTCTGCCTACTTGTCCTTCAGGTTTCCGCTACAGCATCGCTTCATTTGATCTTCCCCTGGTCTCTCCAGCTAGAGTAGATGCTAGGGGCAACCATCAACATTTACTAATATAGTGCATATAAGACAGCATGGTGGCAGGGGGGCTCACGTATCATAGAGTATTACAATTATTTGTCTACTTGCCACCTGCCTATCAGACTCTAAGTGTCTTAAAAAAGGAAGCGTGCCTGGCTCAACTGCATATCCATAGCACAGTGATGGCACTTGGAGGACATTTAGTAAATATTGGTTGAATAAGTTTCTTCCTCAGTATAATAAGAAAAATTCTCTTAGAATTGTGGCAAGGATCAAGAGAAATTGTAAGTATTAAAGTACCTGGTAATGAACTATGCATAAATCAAATGTTTTCATAATCTCCCAACTGGACGAGAAGGATCTGCATGAGAAATCATGCAGCTGCTCTGTAACCCAGCTGGTGTCTGTCAATTCCCATCTTTGAGCATCCAAGTCTCCTACCTCAGCAGCTTGGCAGAAAAAGAAAATCCCATCTTACTGTGAGTCAAAAAGGGAAGTGTTGTCATTTTTTAAAAAAGTACAATGTGGATAGATGTAGTGAATGGCAAGATAGAGCGACGCTTTGCAACAAAATCTACCTGTCAAAAATTGTATTTGCAAACACTGATTCTGCCGTACTCTTAGACTTATACGACAGGTCAGCCTCTGACATCCAGGGTCTTCTCCTTCTTAGGAGGTCCAGGGGAACAGCAGGGTTGCTCGTGGTGGTTGCCCCTTCAACAGGAGGTAGGGAAACATGAGGCAGCAGGAAGACCAGAGAAAGGGGTTTGGTTGTGGAGGAAGCCAGGAAAAGGAAGCTGCTTGGCTGGGACACCCCGGGCCATCCTCTGTTACTGCTGGGCAGGGTGACTGGCCTTAATCTCCATCCTGCTCTCACATGGACACAGGTGGGAGGCAGAGGGGAGGACGCACCACCAAGAAATAGTGGAAAACTTGTCTTCAGGACACCCAGAGGCATCCGAGTCTCAGTCTTAGCGCCAGGACTTGTTCTCCCAAAGTTTGCCAGAGGGTTTATCATTCGCAGGCAAATATTTACCAAAATGATTCATTTTTAGAACTGCAGTTCCATTGTTTGTTGTGGATATATTTTATGGGAGTGGAGGCAGGATCGGAAAGGGACGGTTACTTTTTCTCCCCAGGGGGACAGGACAGAACAACCCCAGCTGCTGGGGGTGGCCAGGATGGATAGATTTCTTTGTCATTAAGACTCCTGCTGGGGGAGGACCGGGGAGAAGGGTGTACACTGTGTGTCATGTGAACGGAGTGTGCCAATTCTCGCCACCTTCCTGCTAGGCTACACCGCAAGCTCGCTTAGGGGAGAGGCGCTGGCTGGCTGACTTAGCTCTGTATTTCCATCAACATGCACAGAATAAAAGTGAAGGAATGAGTGAGGGAGTGAATGAGCTTTCTTAAACACCACCCATGCAGAGAGAAAGGTACTCGGCTCTATTTTAGGTGGAGAAGGTTGCAGGCAGGTAGAGACAGGGGTGGGAAGGGAGGAGACCTGGCTCCCAGAGGAGGACCATGCACTAATAACCCAGGGGCTGATTTCTCCCAAGAAAGAGCAGCCAGTAATCTGGTTTTACTCCAAAGGCCAGGCTGGAGCTAGTGGGGTCAGGCAGGTTCCTCTCTCCAGGTTCTGCACTAGAATCTCTGGTGCAGCCTTCTGCCCTGCTGCAGGGCAGAGGAAGGGCCCTGGAGGAGGAGAAAGGGGAGCCCAGCTCGGGCTCTACCCTGGACAAGTCCCTTTCATTTCCTGGGTCCCCCTTGTCATCATCACAGAATTTGGTGAGGAGGCAGTCAGTTCACTCTGTGCTTCTCTGACATTCCGCTGGGGTGGAAGACACCTGGGAGCAGGGAAGAGACAAGGCCTGTGGGCTTGGAGTCCAGCTGAAAGCCACTGCTGCAATCGACAAAATTTTTTGACAATGCCACTTAAAAAAACTCAGACAAATTGCTCACCTGACTTAAAGGTATATCTGTGTTTGTTTTTGTATATAATAATGTGTATGTAGGAAACCTTCTAAGGGCACAGAATTATCTTGGAAGCTGAGCCACGTTTGCCCTTAACTCCTCGTCCTCACGGGCGTTTCTGCCTCATTCCTGGAGTGCTGGAACCCTCAGAGCTAGAGGACTCTAGGGTCCCTTCCAGCTCCCAAACTTCATGAGTTTTCAACAAAGTTGAAGCAGATGGCTCCTCTCATTTCCCCCCTAAACAAATCCTCATTTCCTTTCCTTGTTCCACAATATTCTGATCTGAATGTTGTCTGTTGATGAGAAAGTTAAGGGTGCAGCAAACTTCTATGGAATTCCTTAGTAAATCCTTGAATTCAGGAACTTGTCCTTCATTGCTTGATTTATTTCTTCTTGGCCACCCTGCTTCTTAACATCCCTGATAAATTTAGGTGGAAAGCATTCAGGAAAAAACTCCTTTCCAGATGCGTCTCTTCTCTAAAAGTGCATCATAATCCTCATAGCGGAGGCCAGCTAAGCTTCTTTTTTCTTGAAAACCACTTGGTGAAAAAACTTCAGGGAGAATACTTATTCACTATTTCTTTTGTTTTTTTTTTGTCTTAGTAATTAGCTTTATAATTGCTAGACCTCTGCTGTCTTTGGTAAACAACTGTTTGCCATTTTACAAGCATGCCTGAGTTACAGAGGATTACTAGATGTGACAAGTGCTAGAATTATGTGGCAACGATAATTTACAATGCCTCTGCTGTCCCTGTGCATGATTTGCCAGCTTTCCCTGTATGACCCTAACAAACTCAGTGAAGGTCTGCTCACTGTGAAGGGCCAAAGAGCAAGTCCCCCTGGCTACAGCCCCTGGGAGAACACGTTGGTTATGCTGACAAGGATGTTACTTGGTCCTTAAATCAGAATGCCATCCTCATCGCCTGGGACTGGAAGGCAGGAGCTGCCATCCTTCCAACTTTCATAGCCACAAGGACCTAAGACCCGTTTAAAGGACCATCTCAAGGACATCTTTCAGGCATTGCTTGTGACAGTTGGATGTCACTAACAGGAAACTGCCTGCTTGGAACACGGGCTTATCAGCACATTCAGCACACTGTCTTCTGGAAGGACCAATACCACGTGAGAAATGGGAATTAATCCAAAGGGGAAAAAGTATTGTTGCCCTTGCAGCTGACTCTTCATTTTTGTTTTTTTAAAACCAACTTTGTTGAGATTTAATTTGTCTACAGTGGAATGCACTCATTTTAAGTGTACAGGTTAATATTCTGGCAAATATATGTACCCATGTGACCATCATCACAATTAAGACACAAAACACTTTTATCACCCTCCAAAATGCCTTCATGCTCTTTGCACTCAATGCTCCCCACCCCCAGCTCCAGGCAGCCACTGCTTGTTCCGCTATAGATTAGTTTTACCTATTCAGGAATTTTAAATGAATGGAACAATAAGGTATGTACTCTTGTTTTTGGCTTCTTTTGCTTGGCATATGATTTCTGAGATTCATCCGCGTTGCTATGCATATCAGCAGTCCTTCCCTTTTGGTTTCTGTGTAGTATTCCGTGGTGTAAATATGCCAAAATTTGTTTATCCATTTACCTGTTGATGGACATTTGGGTTGTTTTCAGTTTTTGGCTATTATGAATAAAGATTCTATGAATGAAAGTCTTTTTTGTAGAAATACCTTTTCATTTCTCTTAGATAAGTATCTAGGAGTACAATTGCTGGGTCATATGGTAAGTGTGGATTTTACTTTTTAACAAAGTGCCAAATGGTCTCTAAAGTGATTGTACTATTTTACATTCCTGTTAGCAACATCAGAGTTCCAATTGCTCCATATCTTCACAAACATATGGTAATATCAGTCTTTTTTTATGATTTACATATATTATGAAATGATTACCACAATAGGTTCAGCTAACATTCACCTTCTCATGTAGATACAATAAAAAGAAAGGATGAAAAGAAAAAAAGGGAAAAAATAATTTCTCCTTGTGATGAGAACTCAGAATTTACTCTCTTAACTTTTCTATATGTCATACAGCAGTGTTAGCTGTAGTCATCCTGTACATTATACCCCTAGTCCTTATTTGTCTTAGTACTGGACGTTTGTACCATTTTTTTTTTTTTAAAGATTTTATTTTTTCCTTTTTCTCCCCAAAGCCCCCCGGTACATAGTTGTGTATTTTTCGTTGTGGGTCCTTCTAGTTGTGGCATGTGGGACGCTGCCTCAGCGTGGTTTGATGAGCAGTGCCATGTCCGCGCCCAGGATTCGAACTAACGAAACACTGGGCCGCCTGCAGTGGAGCGCGCGAACTTAACCACTCGGCCACAGGGCCAGCCCCTGGACGTTTGTACCTTTTGATCACCTTCCCCATCCTCTCACCCCCTGCCTCTGGTAGCCATAAGTCTGATCTCTTTTTCTATGAGTTTGGTTCTTTTTTCTTTTTTAGATTCCGTATATAAGTGTGTCTGTCTTAATTTTAGTCATTTTAGTGCATGTGGAGTGCTATCTTATTGTGATTTGATTTGCATTTTCCTGGTGATGAATGGTGTTGAGCATCTTTTCATGTGCTTATGGCCATTCACATGTCTTCTTTTGTGAAGTGTCTGCTCAAATCAAACAAGAGGTTCAAGTTACTGACCTCTGGCTCCAGCACTGTGTAGAACTGTATATTGAAAAATAACTAGAGAAAAATTTACAACTTTTAGATAATAGTATATTTTATAGAGAACTTAATTTTATTTATGGCGATAATTCAGAAATTATTTATTATACGATAAAGAAATCAAAAATTATGGTCAAGATAGGGAGTTTCTTACCTCCATCTATAGTCCAGAATCCCATTAAAAATAAGTCTACTAAAAAATATTTTGAGAACCTGTCAGTTAATTTTGATCTGTGATCAAGTTCATTGACTAGGTAAAATATATTCTGCATTAAATGATAATGGTGGTGATAGTGGCTGAGAAAAAGGAAGAAGAGAAGTAAGAGAGAGAGGATGAAAAACTATTCAGTCTTTTTTTTATTAAAAAATTTTTTACTGGGGCCAGCCCTGTGGCATAGTGGTTAAGTTTGCATGCTCTGCTTCGGCGGCCTTGGATTTTTGGGTTGGGATCCTGGGTGCAGACCTACACATCGCTCCTCAAGCCATGCTGTGGCAGCATCTGACATATAAAACAGAGGACGATTGGCACAGATGTTGGCTCAGGGTCAATCTTCCTCACTTCCCCCCCAAATTTTTTCACTTATGCTTAATTGCTCCAAATGACACATTCTTGTTTAAAGAAAAAATACCAACAATACTTTGTGTGTTTACAGCATACGTAAAATTAAAATATATAACGATGCACAAAGGACAGGAGAGAGTAACTGAAAATATACTGTTAAAAAGGTCCTTAACAATTATAGTTCAACTATATTTCCACGTATTACTTTTATTATGAATCCTATGTTATGTGTATTTTACCACAATAAAACAAATGGAAAAAAAGATAGGCTATTTTGAAGACTTAGGAAGTCAGATGTGGAAAAACATAAATCCTGCAAAATCTTATATCATCTTAAAGTGTTTGGAGGGGGCACATAACTTTTATTGTTGTTTTGTTGGTTGTACTGATGTTTTTAATGCCTTCATTCAGTTTTTCTGAACGGCAGTATTTCTTAATATTCAGTCTTGAAGGGGGAGCAGAAAGCAACAAGCATAGTCAGCTGCAGGCAGATGTCCCATATAGGATCTGAAATAATGGCTCATGTAAACATTAAAAAATTCATGTTTTTATTAAAATACTATATATATCAATATATACAGAAAGGCACTCATAAGTGTCAGATCAATGAATCTTCATGCACTGAAACATCTGTGTAACCACACTCAGATCCAGAGCAGTCAGCACCCCAGAGGGACCCCGAGTACCCTTCCAGGTTATCACCCCTTGAAGAGAGAGCACCATCTTGACTTCTAACGGTGTTAATTAGTTTTGTCTATTTTTGTACTTAGTATTAAGAGAAGCCATATAGCTTGTACTCTTTTGTGTTCGGCTTCCTTTATTTAATGTTATGTTTCCGTGGAATTCATCTACAGTGTGAGATTTCAGAGAATTCCTTGTCATCAGGTGTAGTATTTACTTTATGAACATAATAAATCAATTTATCCATTCTGCTGTTGATGGGCACTTGGATACTTGAAAAGATTTAAAAAATTATGTTTTATCGGATCTTTTAAATTCTAGGGCTAAAAACTCACGTTACACAGAAGACTATATATATGTTAAATATTCTTTGGAAAAGAGTTTGTAGGGACTATATCAAAACATTAGTTCTTAATACTACCTTTAAGTGGATTTTTAATTGTCTTCTGTCTCTGCTTTTCAGTTTTCTCTAATTAACATCTATTTGTTCAGTACTCAAAACAAAAATACCTCATAAAATTAAGGATTCAAGCTTTGCCAAATTAATCTGGCCATAAATTATTGGCTCTTACTAATCTTTGATGACTCACCAGGCCAAGCCTATGGCACAGAGCACAACCAACCATCTCTGAGTGACGGAAGCCCGTAAACAAAGGACTTACCTGCTGGCCCGCGTAACTGGAAGTTATTGATCGTTCTGAGTTCATTTGGCTGAAGAAAAGTGGACCATCAGTCAAATTCTCCAGTCTATTTATTGCAACAAGGAAAATCTGCTATTAAGTTGTCATAACGTAGCATGTGGAGAACAAGCAAAGACACACCAAACAAACAGCAGATTAAAGTGGAGAGTCCGTTCCAGGGC
Source organism: Equus asinus (assembly GCF_041296235.1). Taxonomy (NCBI): domain Eukaryota; kingdom Metazoa; phylum Chordata; class Mammalia; order Perissodactyla; family Equidae; genus Equus; species Equus asinus. The sequence goes on from NC_091791.1 coordinate 21,600,416, forward strand.
CAGTGTGGCTTTTCCTCTCTGGGAGTCATTCTCCTGGAGTTGCTTCTCTTCAAGAAACGGCAGCGAAAATTAACTTGGCTTAATTCCCCAAGCCCTTTTTTTCTTTTTTTTAATGAGAGACCAGAATATATTCCTTTGTCTTGTGTTTCTCTTCACAGGTACCATCTCCCCAACTTCTCTTCACTCCTAGACTGTCTGTGAACGTTACCCTGAAGCCTTAGTGTGGAGACTATCTCTACACATTGGGCGGAGATCATGACATTCACTACTTCTCATGAACCTTCTCTTCTTCTGAACACACTGGCCCTTTAAAGTCTAACAACCTCCTGCTGTCCTCCAAAATCACCAGTGCAGGTAGTGCTACCAGGTCTTCTTTGGGAGAAAATTTTCTACAGTCTAATAGATTTGAGGAATACCAGGTTAAAACAATCTGAATAGGTTTCCTTCTTGTAATGTTTCTAGAACACTAAATGAATTGTAATCCTCCAGGTGGCTGAGGATTTATTACGAAACATTGCGCAATGTATGTCACCAAGCTGACTGCGTCTGTGTATGTGTGAAACACATGCTAGCACAGTGTGGAAGTGGGGATTCTAAGAACATCGTTGTTAAATGTTGATTTGGATTCCAAAACTCCAAAGCCTCCAAGGGCTGACCAAAAAATACGAGTAAGTAGGGTCTGTGACATGGGGGGCGGGAGGGGCCTTTTGAACTGCTCAGCTCCCGTGGATTCTGCAGTGCTGAAGTGCAGCCTCAGGACTTTGGGATCTTCTGATTTGTCAAGAGAAAAGAGAAATCTAGACTTTTGTATAAAGTGGCTTAAGCTTCAGCTGTCGGAAAATAATTTCAATGTTTTTTAAAACAGTGTGTGGATCACTCAAAACGGGCTTGCCAAGTCGATTCTCCCACAGGCTGATGATTTGCAAACTCTGAAGGCCATGCAGCCACCACTTCCTGCACAGTGCTTTGTGCTATCTGATATATTTCAGAGTACCATGCGTGATATTTAAACAGTGCATTATGTTGTATAGCTTTTTATGTATGTAAAGATAATATTAATTCATTCACTGAATAATACTCACCAGATTTGGTGGTAAGCATGAAAACCTAAGGCATTTACCTGAATCTTTGCCATGTGAAGGCATACATTAACTAAATTTTAGGGTCAAGAAATAGAGAAATTAAAGAAATTAAGTGTATCATTCAAGGTCAAAAGTAAGTAAGTGAATAGGTGGGCCGTGCGTGACTCCAAGTCTGTACGATTTATCACTGATCCTATGTTCATATCTCCTGTCTTCAACTAGGCTGAGCATTCATAATAGATATTCAATAGATACTCTGAATTTATGGTATTGAATGTAAACTTTGAGAATGGGAGCCACACTGTCTACTTCTATTAGATAGCTGACTATTTATATACCTCTACATGAAAGAATCTGTGCAAGTGAACACATAGTTGCTTCTCAAAAATCACTTTATAATAGATTCTTAATGTATTACTGAAGTAATGTGGAATAGTAGAAAAAAATCATCTGACTTCAAGTCAAGATATTTGATCTTGACATATAGCTTGTTACCTACTAGTGGGCCTTTTACCAAAGCGCTGTGGACCTTAATCCATAAAGCAAGTGTGTTGGACTAGAAACTCAATGGGTTCTTTCTAGCCCTAAAAAATCTATAGCTCTGATTGATCTATGTTGTGAAGAAAACCTGGGAAACTAGACATTGGTCTGAGTTTTCCAGCAGAGGTGTATTAGTTAGGACAATTTCTGTTGCAAGTAACAGAAAACAAAAAACAATCCCTCCCCTCAATCAGCTCAAGTCAAAAAGGAATGTACTGGTTCATAGAACTGCAAAGTCCAGGCCTATCGTTGGCTTTAGGTGCGGCTTGGAACATTGTCACTGGGCCCTACCTTTCTCCATCTCTCTGCTCAGTGCTGTACTCCGCCAAGTGTTGGCTTCATTCTTATGCTCCTCAGGGTCACAGCATCTCCAAACCTTATATCACTTTAGCTTCATCTCGAGCTGGAAAGAGAGCTTTGTCTCCTTCTACTTCCTCTTCCAAAAAGACAAAAGTTTAGGGTCAAGGTCTTATTATATTAGATAAGGTTGAACTTCTATCTCTCAAGCAATCACTACAGCCAGGAGGTTACGAACGCTGACAAGGTGAACCAGTGGCTCTGTATTCTGACTTCACAGCAGAGTCACCTTTCTTGTTAGTGCTGTTGAATTTCTGACTCCCAGGGACCCTGTATACAGCCGAGCGGAACCTGCCTAGTCTTTTTGCGCCATTCTCTCACTTTCTGGTGCCGTATTAGACAATGCTCTGCTGCTATTCATAGGGTTTTCAGGTAATTTTTCAGAAGTGGGTGGCCAGGTCCTTCCTCCTAGTGTGTCTAAATCTGGAAGCTCTGTTGAAACCTGTCCACCACGGGTAACCCTGAAATACTAGTGGCATAGCCTTCAGCATCACAGCAACCACACAGCCACCACAGAAGGGCAACTCACAGTGGTGTGGCTCCCTGGTCACTGCTGCAGCAGTGAGAGCGCCGAATTTTAATCTTTAGACCACCAGGGCTGGCCAGAGTCACCTAGAGTTATTAAAACATATTTATGTTGTTTCCACACCCTGGAGTTATGACAGACTATCTGGGGCTGGAATGCAAGCATTAGTATTTTCTAAAAACCCTCCGGGTGATTTCACTGTGCGCCTAGGCTTGAGAACCAGTGACTCAGACTCTTCAGTACCCATCCCCCGGAAAGGTGCCTGAGGCCAACTCTATCCAAAACCCACAGACTGAGAGTGTAGGAGGGGTGATCTAGCAAAGGAAATTTAGACCACTGTTTACTTAAGGAAGGGTGAAGGGATCCTGGATGGTAAAAAATAACAGATTTCCTCTAATTTGAATTTAACAAAGTTCTACTTCTCTTTCTTCCCCGTTTGCCTCCATATTTTGCCCTAGGTAACAGCTGAGATGCTCGTAGGCTTCTACAGCCTCATGATTCAGCTATTTACCAAATAGCCTGAGGGTCTGAACCTCAAACCCAATGGAGTTTCAACGGAGCAGTCACATCAGGTCATCAGAGGATGGAGTTAGGCCTTTTCCCCCGGGCGCAGGGAGGGAGGTCCTTGAGACCTTGCCCTCTCCTACAGATATTCCTGCCTGTGACTTCCATCCCTAGAATTCATACCATTTCCATTCTCTCCTGAAATATGATACTTGTTATGGCCAGCCAACCTGTTTTCCCTAAGGAAAATGCATTCCCAGCTTCATGAAAATATAGGACATTAACTCCTGGATTCATAAGCTGGCCCTATTCCCGGGCCGTAGAGCAGGTGAAAGAAAGATAAAACACCAAGGAAAACAAGATGAGCCTAACATAACCCCCAGAGCCCTGACTGCATCTTCCAGGAGGCAGGGACTCTTGCCAAAAAGGCCCCTGCTGCCCTCTCTCAGTCTCAGAAGTTCTCTAGCTGCCGGTAGTTCTGCAGCGATGCCTGTGAGTTGGAATTTGATGACCCTCAGTGATCCTTTCAGTGTTCCAGCCACATAAATTCTTGCACAGCCCCAAATGCTGCATGTCTTATATCAGGCCCGGGCCTGGCCTCCCAGGTAGCCTCTGTGTCTAGTTATATCTGTCCTCGGTTCTGTCGTCTCATTGCCCTGCTCTCTCCTGGAATCTTCAGAGAACAAGGGATGTGATTAGGAAGAGAAAAGAAACTTCTTTATGCTAGGCACTGTATCAGATGCTTTACCTACCTTCACCACGTTCCAAGGAAGTGGGTATTATCATGTCCTCAGAGGATGAGTGACTTAATAGTCCTCAAGTTATACAGGCGGTAAACCACTGAGTTGGAATTTGGTCCTAGGTTTTCCCAACATATCAAGCTCAACGGGTTAGCCTTTTTTTTGGGATAGACTTTTCCTTCCCAGGAAGATCATCAAGATCATCGAGAGCACAGCCTGTGTCTTGCACATGGTGGAAGCCCCGGAACCTCGTCTAGTTCCTGGCCCAGACTGGTGTTGAGTAAGTGGCACGGGCCAGTGTGTGGCGAAGACATTTTGATTTGGGAAGGAGGCTTCAGCTTCCTCATAAATCATACTCTACTCTTCCAGTTCATTGACCAGTTTTGTTTATCAAAACGAAGAATATCAATGTGCCCACATTCCTCCTGGAGGCTAGGCCTGCCCAACCACTCCTTTGCACTTGCTCTCAGGGCAAGAAGGTGATGAAGATCTTTCCAGACTTGCACAATCACTTCTTTTGTCCTTTTCCCAGACTGCCTAGGAAAGGACCCCATTGCTGGAGCCTACCCACAGGGTTACGTAAGAGAGCTGCACTAAAGTGACTACAAACCAGGGACGTTTACTTTCTATAAAACCCATGGAAGAAGGCATACAGTAGGTGCTCAAAAATATTTAGACCCTTGGAATCACAGACTGTTAGAGGGTGAGTTACAGTAAAGTTGATTTAGTCCATCTCCCTAATTTTATTACCTTCCTAAATCATAAAAGCACCAAATAGTGTGTACTCTACTGACTAGTTTCCCCCCCAGCTTTATTGAGGCATAACTGACAAAATTGCAAGACATTTAAAATGTACAACGTGAAGATTTGATATATGTGTACATTGTGAAAATATTCCCCTCATCGAGTTAATTAACACATCCGTTACCTCATATATTTACCTTTGTTTTTTGGTGAGAACATTCAAGTTCTACTCTCTTGGCAAAGTTGAATTTTACAATGCAGTGTTATTTACTATAGTCACCATGTTATTCCTTAGATCCCTAGGCCTTATTCACCTTATAACTGAAGTTTGTCCCTTTTATCAAACTCTCCCTATTTCCCCTACTTCCCAGCCCCTAGCAATCACTTTTCCACTCTCTGTTTCTATGAGCTTGACCTTTTTTCCTTGGATTCCACACATAAGTGTTACTATGTGGTATTTGTCTTTCTTTGTTCTATTGACTAGTTTTGGGTAGAGGACAGACTTTTCTTATTCTCAGTTAGGCAGACTGGGAATTAAGGTTGTGGGGTGTGTCTAGAACACAACAATTTAACCCAAAGAGATCAAAATTAAAAGTGAAAGTGAAGAAAGAACCTTGAGAGAGTCCCATGGTCAGTCCTGGTCCCTTGATCCCATTGTGACCACTGATTGTTGCCCCTGCTCAGCACTGGAGAATAAAGACACACTGGCAGAGAGGATTGTGGGAAAAACACTCATCATGAGCCATGCCAATGCGGTCGATTACAGGAGGTTCAAGTTGCTCTTAGGCACAGTGGTTGCAGATCCTAAGATTTGTCTCTTGCGAGATTAAAAAACACTTAAATATTATAAGACTTAGCATCCTGGGGACTGTAAGATCCTTTTGGGTTACCCCAGAAACTGGGGTTTATGTATTAAACAAAGGTAGAAACCAGTATGTACCCAAATGTAACCTAATTAGGATTCTGACACTTAATAGAGAATCATCTGGCAATATATATAAGATATAGATCCTTGTCATAAAGATAATAAAAATTGGTAAAATAGTAATGGCTAAATGAAAGCACTTAAAGTTAATTAAAATTGATAAAATAATATGGCTAAACGAAAGTGCTTATTGACATTGATCAAAAAGTTTGGACTGCACGCTGCCCATGTTGGACACATCCTTAGTGACCCCATGAGCCATGCCCTTGTATGCCCTCCCCAGTGTGTGTGTGGGACCGGTGATTTGCTTCTAGACAACAGAATATGACAAAAATAAAGGGATTTTTGAAGATGTACTTAACACCTCAAATCAGTTGATTTTGAGTTAATCAAAAGGGAGATGATTCTGGGTGACTGACTTAATCAAGTAAAAACTCTTAAAAGTGGGCCTGGTGGCACTCCCTGAGGTCAGAGACCTTCTCTCCTGCTCGCCTTGAAGAAGCAAGCCATCATGAGTTCTACAACCACAAGGAAATGGATCCTGCCAACAACCTGAGGGAGTCTGACCAGATCTTTCCCCAGTGTGGCCAGAACCTTTATTGTCATCTCGTGAGACTCTGTCTAGAGGACCCAATCAAGCCATGCCCAATTTCTGCCGCATAGAAACTGTGAGATAATAAATGGGGGTTGTTTTCAGCTTCTAAATTGGTGTAGTTTTTTAAACAGCAACAGAAAACAAATATATTGCCCCTCCCTCATGAAGATGACTTCTTAAGGGGTAATAATGTTTATTTTATTTTGGGTTTTGGGGAGGCAGGTATGGTGCTGGCGCTTTCCAATATTTTCATGTCTCTGGTTTCTGAGGCAGAGGACCATTCAGCATAAGCTTGGTCAACAAGGATATTACTCAGAAATCTGATCGTTACTGACCTTTGAGGGCATGGCTGGCTTTAGAACCCAAAGGAAAGAAGAGAAGACATCTAAGTTGTAGGCGGTGCCTGCGTGATTTACACATATTATTGCATTGAATCCTCCAGAAACTAAAGGTGCAGTAATCAAAACATATAGAGACAAAGCCACTTAACCAAGGCCATTTAGCTGTTGAGAAAAATTATTGAAAATGTGGCTATCAACCCTCCCAATGTCTAACTGGCCCACTCAAGCATTATTTCATTCTCTAGGTAAATGTATCTTTGTATGATGTATTAGTTTTCTATTGCTGTGTTGACTGAATTAATTTCCTTGTAGCTGTAGGACTGTAGCTAGCTTCTTGATAGCTGTTGGTTGCGGGTTGTTCTTAGCTCCAAGAGGCTATCTGCGGTTCTTAGAGGCCACTTAAAGTTTCTTATCACGTGGGCTTTCTCAACATGGCTGTTTACTTCATCGAGCTAGCCAGATGGGAGTGACGTCCTGGCCCCTTGTCATGTTCTACTGGTTAGAAGCAAGCGTCAGGTCCTGCCTACCCTCAAGGGGTGGTGGTGAGTCGTATTTAAGGTCTTTGTTGAGGCCCTCTTTAGTAGGGTATTAATTCTGTTTTCACAAGCTTGCCTCTTTTATTCCTTGCCATCTGTAAGGTCAAGTTTTTGCAGATTTTGATGGTTCCTTGGAAGTGGCAGAGAACCACTCAGCTGCAGATGACAGAGAGCTCCTACTCGAGACATTGTGAGGGCCTACACTGCTTGATCTTCCAGTTAAGCCTAACAGCAGTAAGCTATTGAAACTCCAACACACTGCTTTCTCAAAGCCCAGGGGAACACCTGTAGGCATCCTGGGCTGATGGAACAAAGGGGTTGACTAAGGAGGCTGGGAGAAGGGGGGTCTGCACAGAGAGCAGGCAGAATGGATCCAATTCTTGGGAACCAGGTGAATTCCTTCAACCCAGAGACATAAAGTCCAAATGTTTTTCTGTGAATGAAAAATGCTTGAAAGTGGACAAGCAGCTATTTCATCTGGGCCACTGATTAAAACATCATTTTTATTAATACATCATCTCTATTTGAATGTGTAGTTTTTTGGCACATATAGAGGATGCACTCAGCATCTAAAACACATCATTTACATATTTCTAGGCTGTTCTCAAAAGCCCTGAGAAGGGCAGGGTTGTGGGACGGGAAGAATCCAGGGTTTTGGAGACAGATCCGGGATTGTGTTCCAGTCTGCCCTTGCTAGCTCTGTGTCACTCATTGAGCAAATGATTTCCCCTTCTGAGCTTCAGATCCTTCATTTGTAAAATGGATTTAATAATAAACAAATTGAAGATCAAAAGAGTAGATGCTTGTGAAAGAGCTTATAAAGTACAAGCACTCTATGTGTGAGATACTATAAGATTACCAAATCATGGTAGATTTTTCACTAAAGTTTTTTTTCTTTTTTTTGAGGAAGATTAGTCCTGAGCTAACATCTGCTGCCAATCCTCCTCTTTTTGCTGAGGAAGACTATCCCTGAGCTGACATCCATGCCCATCTTCCTCTACTTCATATGTGGGACGCCTACCACAGCATGGTTTGCCAAGCGGTGCCATGTCTGCACCTGGGATCTGAACTGGTGAACCCCAGGCCGCCAAAGCGGAATGTGCGCACTTAACTGCTATGCCACCGGGCTGGCCCCTCACTGAAGTTTTGGTAAAGTCAAGGGACATGTTTATCTGATAATGCCAATATAGAAAACCACAACTCTTTTCCTTGGACCCTAGAGTACTAGGTGGTAAGGACATTGATCTGCCCCAATATAGTAATGCTTATATTTCACATATTTGAATTTGAAAAGATTTCTGCAAGGCTGTATATAAAAAAAGTAGTAAATGGACTTTAGAGAAATTGCCATAAACGTGTAATGGGAAAACAGTTGCTATTTGGGGCATAAAACTTTACTTTTTTCCTCCCCAAAGCCCTAGTGCATGGTTGTATATCCTAGTTGGTCAGTCCTTCTAGTTCTTCTATGTGAGCTGCCACCACAGCATGGCAGCTGACAGGTGGGTGGTGTGGTTCCGTGACCAGGAAACGAACCTGGGCCGCTGAGGTGGTGAGAGCACTGAACTTTTTAACCACTAGGCCATCAGGGCTGGCCCAAACACTTCACTTTTTGATGGACAAAAATTATATGCAGACACTGCAGAAGCTATGGCTAACATAGCAGTTTTTACCATAAAATGTTAGCAGAACTTACCCTCCTGTTTCCAGACCATTTTTCCTTTGATCCCAGAATCAAGAGCAGGCCTAGAATGAGAGTCCCGTGATGATGTTCTCCCATGGGACCAGGGTGTTTCTTGACAGCCAAAGAAGGCATTCTTTAATATCCCCCTCTTCTGCTTTTGTTCTAGTTTCTCATGAATTTGGCCACAGGAAAGCAGTGAATCTTTCTGTCTTTGCTATAACTGATTTCAGTATGAGTTAAAGAATTCAGCCCAGAGAAAAAGTTAAGACGAGGAGAGGAAAATCCTGTTAGGATCTTTTTCTTCATTCTAACGTGGCTGAGACTGGGGCCTTCCTGCCAGCACATCTTTGGTAAATTTGTCCAGTTGATTTTTAAATAACTCAGGTAATTGGCCTCTTATCATTTCCCTTGGGAACACGTTCTATCTGGTAACAGAGCTGACTCTCACGAGGTTCTCTGTGGCATAATATCATTATGTACAATTTCTTCACACATTTCCCTGTATTCGATTTCATCCCATAAAGAAATCAATAAGAATGAAAAAAAGAGAGAAAAGAAAGTAGTTAGAGACAGACTGGGCAGGGGAGGAGTAGTGTTGTCCGGCAGGAGGAGGGAGGGGAACAGGCCATGCCAGGACACGCTCAGAGGCTAAAAGAGAGGAATTCTTTTGGCGGCCTTCACCTGTTTCTCCCCCACGCCCCCACCCCTGGCAGCCACCCCTCTGTCCTCTGCATCTGAATTTGATTTTTTGTTTGTTTGTTTTTAGATTCCACATAGAAGTGAGATCATTTGATATTTGTCTTTCTCTTTCTGACTTATTTCCCTTAGCATAACACCCTCAAGATCCGGCCAAGTTGTAAGTGGAACAATGGTCAAAAGGAATAAACTTCCAGTTGTAAAATAAATGTCATCATTATGTTGTACACCTGAAACAAATATAATGTTATATGTTAATTATATCTCAATAAAAAAAAGAAAAGAAAGGTCTAGTTGGGGGAAAATGGCCCTCAGAATGGATCTGAGGAGGCAGCAGTGGCCCAGGACCCACAGCAAATTTCCTTCTTAATTATGAGCTGTAAACTGAAGTGTGCCTCAAGATGTTGATTTCCGTAATCTCTATGGATTTGGTCAACTTTTAGGTTGCTAACTTCAAATAGATATTTAATCTATTTCAAAACTCCATAGCTGTCTCTGTTAACCTGCATAACCCAAGTTTTTAACATCAGTCCTGGGAGGACCGGGGAGTGGGGGTGACGAAGATGGCATCACTCTCCTCCACACTGTGACTTAACCTTGCTTTTCCCGCAGACCCGATCCACCCTCTTTCTCCTGGCTCGCACTCCACCGTTGCTCCATTGCTGAACTCGGGCTTACAAAGTGGTAGATCTCTGAAGGAGACACAAGAGAGCAGATGTGTAGCACACAATGTGGCTCTACTGTCTCCAGAGCCAAAACAGAACCGGATTCACCCCACTTTCCCTCCTGGCTGGGCTGTCAAGAGCAGAGGTTCTGGATGGTTGTCGAGAGGATCAAGGCATCACATCTTAGGGTTCTCTTGTAAAAAGACACACAAATTTGAGAGAGATTCAAAGAACTATTTCTTCATATCAGCCAAAGGCAAATATGCTCTAAACGTTCAAGCCTTGCTCCATTTTTTGTAATTACTGGGTCACAGATCCAACCGTTTGACACACCCCAATGATTCGCCACTGTTCTTGGAATAAAATTCAAAATTGTCCATGTGAGCCACATGACCCTGCCTGATCGGGTCCTTGTTTGGCTCTCTTGCTCCATGCCTGGCCAATCTTGCCAGTATTCTACCCACACGGACCACCATTCATTTCCTCAGATGTGTCACCCTCTTTGTGTTAAGAAGCTTCCAGATGCTGCCAACCCCTCAGGTCCCTCCCCTTTCTCTGACTAATCCTCACTTACCTCTCATACCACTGCTTAATCACCCTATCTTCAGGGAAATCTTCTCTGATCACCTCTGCTCCTGGACCAGGTTGGGTCCCTGTCATGAGCTCTCACAAGACTTTGCCTCCAGGGCCCATATAATTAGACACACAGTCACACAGGTACACATGTAAGTGTGTCCACTCTACTAGACCATAAACTCCACAAGGACTGAGATCTTGTCTGCTTTGCTCACCAGTGTATCCCCAGGGTCTGCTAGTGCCTTGTGCACGCTGGAAACTTAACTCCTTTCTGCAGGAAAAATGACTGTCTAGGTTACAGCCCATGCTCAGAGACAGGCCTGTTTACAGCAAGATGTGACCCATCTGGGAATGGTCAGAGAGTAACCGCCAGGATCCAGAGACCTGTGGATGGTTGTTCAAAGTGATTAGAACAATTAACACCAACTGTTTAAACTGAGTTAAAGAAACTTTTCCATTTGGAAACTAGCTTGCTGCTGATTTAAGTAATTAAGGAACACTCTAAGGATCTCAGAAGTACCTTCTGGTGGGTTCTGGGTTTATTAAACCACCCCCTCTGAGAAACACACCCCCCTCCACACACCTCAAACATTCTGACAAAGTAGTTACCAATCTCCTTAGTATTTTGTTTCCTTTCCTGCTTTGCTTTCCATGACTTAGAAAAAATATATATATATATTACTTTTTTTCTGATTTAAATTGTTAACTCACTGAGAAGGGAACACATCTTTATTTCTTCACAGCAGCCAGTGCACAGTTAAACAACACTTGCAATAATACTTAAGGATAACAACCCCAGCATATGTCTTGGGAAAATTAAAAGGCTCTTAGAGAACCTTTTTATTTTTTTTATATTGTGATTAGCTCACTGGGATATTTAAGTCCATGTTAAATGTATGTTAGAAGAGTGACGAGATTCGCTGGTACTACATAGACAAGCACAAATCATCAGTTATCCAGAAGCTGAATCATTCAAAGACACCAGTAAAGAGAGCTGATGAATAGAAAGCCCAGGGGTTGTGGGAGTTGCAGAAGCTCATGAATACATTTGTCATTTTGGGAGAAAGGAGGCTGTTCCAGAGGACTTGTTGGGAAAGGGATCATGAAGATTTAGAGAAATGAGAGTGAATGGTGTTCACAGAGAGGAAGATGGGGGGCCTGAAAAGTGTACAAGCAGGACCATGACACTATCATCATCATCTTGCGTTAAAGATGATTTAGTGAAGAGCTTCCCACACAGCCTTGGCTGGCATTGGGGACACCAGGAGGTGGCACAGAAGCAGGAATTCATGTTCCCCACTTTTCCATAAGTCCCTAGTAGGAGCACAAAGAAGTCAGTGATGGATGATACTATAATGACCCAAAGTAAACTCTCAAGGTTAAGACCCACGGGCCCCAGAGGAGGCAATCAGCAAGGGGAGAGACTCAGGACCTCCCCTCCTAAGTAAGGTCCTCCTTCCCACCTACCCCCAGGATCTCTTGTCAGCTGGATTCCTCCTGTTCTCACTGCTGTTTCTCCCACCTGGCAGCCAGGTCTGATGTTTCTGGCAGTCAGGATGGTTGGTGTGGAGAGGCCTTGTCTCTCCAGTTAGATCAAGGAGACCACGTCCATCTTCAGCCACTGTCTTGGCCACCTCAGTGTGTGGTACAGATATGGTTGCTGTACAAATTCTACATTTGAAAACAGTCTCTCTCTGCGTCCAAGTCACACGTGCAGAAATCATCAGGCCCAGCCTACCAATCTGCCCTGATATCATTTGCTCTTGTGGCACATCTCCTCACTGAACACTACGTATTCAGGCCTGGCTGCCTGTAGCAGATATCCTCTGGTGGAACAACAAAGAGACCACAGCAGGTCTCTCTTGGAATCAACCAGGATAGTGGAATTTTCTTCACTTCTCCTTCTCTCAATGCTACAGTTGTTTGAACAAACCCTAGTTATTGATGATGCAGGTGGCCAGCTTCATTTCCTGCTGGTGCTCTAATTAGCTTCCTTTCTGGGTCATGTCGTTGGCCTCCTGCTGGGTGTTCCTGGATGCAGGACCATGTAGGTGGTCTGGGAGGGCTCTTGTGTTTCCTTACTGACTCTGCAAAGATTACTGCTTTTAAAAGATATTTGGGCTCCATGGAATTGTTTTGCTCTTCTTGCTCTCTGAAGTACATCCACAATCATGCCTATTCCATTATTCTCTGATTTAAAGACTGAGGTGCATAATCCAGAGTCAAGAAGAAGTGGGAAAAGAAATCACATTCGTTTCCTATTTTTTTTAGCTAAAATTTTAGCAGGCAGCTAACCAAGAGAAAACTGTGGTGTCTTCAATTTCAATTGTTAGGCAGGATAACAGAGCAGAAGATGGACTAGAATAGATTTTAATGTGTTTTGCTATGACCTAGCCACATGACCTTGAAACAGTCATCTCAACTTTTGTGGTCCCTGTTTTTTCATCTATAAAATGAAAGGATTACACTAAATTGGCCAATTCTAGGGCCTTTTCTATTTCTAATATTCTAGGGAGACATGGTACACAAACCTCAAAGGCTTACAGAGGAATGGAACTGTTCTAGTCCAGTGTGGGATTTGGACATTAATAAAAAGATTGTTAGAAACTGGAAAGTCATGAGGTGATGCCTTCATTTTTCCCTATGAAAAGGAGTCTCACCCATGGAGCTCCTGTATGCAGTGCTATTATACAAGGCAAGTAAAAAAGAAAACAGCAGGAGTGACCAAAAAAGTACTTTATATACTAAGCAGAAATTATTTTATTATAAATTTCACATTAACTCTGTAAGATGGACATTATTATCTCCACTAGACAGATGAGAAAGCTGAGGCCTGGAAAGCTTAAGTAAGGCTATGTAAGTTGCCTAGGGTGACAAGATGCTTAACAAGTAAGTTGTGTATCTCAGATTCAAATCCATACCATCATCATCATTATCACACATGAAGTGGGGTGTATGAGCACATGCCCCCGACACTATGAACATTTCCCTCTTTTGCTGCTTAGGCAAATGAAGACAGACTGATATCCAGTCAGGGACAAGGAGTTATCAATGAATGATGAAGAGACTGACTGCAGGAGGAAGAGTTTGGGAAAAGGCGTGTTTTAAAGGCTGCCCGCTGACACTGGAAAGTGCAGATCCTCCTGGTGCTCAGCAAGTTCACCATGAAGCGCCCTCCAGCGGACCCTGCCTTCTGCCTCCTCCACATGGCCTGGCTTGACTGGAGGGCACATGATATGGCCTATGTGAGTGACTCGGGGAAAACACCACCTCCCTAGAGATAAGGAGACTTCAGGGACCACCCTTTGCTTTCCACTTAGCATCCAGGTTTAGGATAATGCAGAAGTTCTTAATCTTCAGCGATCATCAGAATCCCCTAGAGGACTTGGTAAGACACAGATTGTTGGCCCTACTCCCAGTGTTTCCTATTCAGCAGTTCTGGGGTGGGACCCATACTTTGCATTTCTCACAAGTTCCCCCGTAGGTTGAGAACCACTGGTATGCTAAGTAGAGGATTCCCCGGCCCACCTGGTGTAGGAGGGGCTGCAGGAAGTTGCACGTAGGGTTGCAGAAGAGAATGGGAAGCACCTGTTTCTGGCCACAGAGTAGCTCCAGCTGAGTAGGTAAAAGTCATGCTCATGTCAGGCATCGAGTCATATGATGGCCTCACTGGTGCTGCCTGTCGCTTCCTGGGACAAAGTGCCTCTGCTGCATGCCCCAGCACTGCCAACAGTCCCTCACCTCCATTGCAAACCCACCTCCTACCTGCCATCTAAACCACTGGAGGGAGTTGAGAGTGAATCAAGTTGACTAGTTGCTTAGTCCTAGTGTAGGATACAGCAATTTACCCCTCATTCTAGAAGTTGGGAACTTCTCTCATAGCTCACATGGCAGACTCTGTTTGCTTTGTTTTTGCATATGCAAATATCTTAAAGGTGCAGTCTGCTGGTTCCACTTCAGTGTTTACAGACACTTGATGCTACCTGCAAAGCCCACTTTAATCTCTATCGTAAATTCTTCTTTTACCCACATATCTGCATCTGCCAACAATCCTAAATTAATGTGCTGCTTCTGGAGCCAGAAAAAATGACTTAAAGAATGCTTAACTAATCACTTGTAATCAGCTAGTAGAGTGTGCATGTTGAGGTGTTTCTGCAACAACAGAGCAGCATTGTGTTGATTTATACACTCACTCTAGGGTGGTCCCCTTGTCATGTGCTATGCTTATGGAAGTCATGGATTCCTCACATCAGGGAGACTACTCAGCAGCACCTGACATAGAGCTTCAGAACCAGAAGAGACCAGAGGGATAATCTGGTCTAGCATCACATGGCTGGGGTTGGGGCGCTGGACCATGTGAGGACTGACGCATGACTTCGGTATCAGGAACATCATGTTCTTCCGAATTAGCTGACAATATTCAATTTCAAGTAAGGAAACCACTTAAGCTAGTGTAATAAAGGAAAGGAAAGGGGAATTTATCATAAAGATGGGGGAAGGGAGATTCACGGAGCCGAAGGAGAACAGCTGAACCTCAGGAAGGAGCTGGACCCAGGAAAGTGCACAGTGACAGGAAGCCTGGGAACCCTGTCTGAGCCTCTCACATGTCTGCTTTGTTCTGTTCGTCTGCTTCATTTCTCTGTGTCTGCAGACTGGCTCTCTTTGCAGATAGTCACATGGCAGGAAGGATCTGGATCAGATCTGCAGGGCTAACTTCTATTCTCCATCCCCGTGAGATTCTCATTAGTCCAGCTTGGGTCAGATGCTGTGCTAATTATATTATTGGTCCCATTTTTTCACTACTCTTTCAAAGAATTATATATCTCAAATAATTGCATGCTGTCTCTTGGTGGAAAGACGGCAGCAAGGAAACTTCTTATAGGATGCTGGGAGAATGGCAACTCATGTACCGGCCAACATTTTATAAAACTATTGCCTGTGGTAATCTGGAAACAGGAAGTGTTCTTATTGAGCTTGAGCACCGGGTTAGTCAGTTTTAAAAAAGAATTTGAAAATGTGAGCTGGTTGTTACCAGTTTTATTTGATAAAGTAGTACAAGAAAGAGATGAGTTCAGGAGGGAAGGCTTGCCAATAGATTCAGATGGATAGAGACAGCCAGATATTCTGGGACTTTCACAGTTGGAAAATGAAACTGCTTCTAACCATTTCTTTATTAATTTTTTTTTAAATTGAGGTAATGTTGGTCTATAATAACATTATATAAATTTCAAGTATACATTATTATAATTCTACTTCTGTAGACACTATCACCAAAAGTCTAGTTTCCATCTGTCACCATACACATATCTCCCTTTACCCCTTTTGCCTTCCCCCCACTCCTTTTTCCCTGTGGTAACCATCAGTCTATTCTCTGTATCTATGCATTTGTTCTTTTTTTTCATATTCCACATATGAGTGAAATCATACGGTATTTGTCTTTCTCAATCTGACTTATTTCATTTGGCATAACATTTGCGACAACATGGATGCACCCTAGGGGTATTATTCTAACCATTTCTAAGGTGGTCATTAAACCACAGCCTTAGGACGAAGACCAAACCCAGAGCACTGCCATTAAGACACAACCTTAGAGCAAATAAAAGTCACAGCTTTTGTTAACACTTCTGAAAAGACTAAGATGTTACTAAGCAGATCCTTTTATCCAGACAAAGGTGTTAGAAATACTAGGGACGTGGTCCCACTTAAGTCGTATGTAGCAGATGCTACCGGTGCCCCACCCAGATTCCCTTGACTAGGCTGGCACACTCACCCCCAGCTGCAGGTACTGGCTGTTGATGGCTCACACCTGCACTTTTCTCCCATGATGGCCCTCAGCTGACCACACGTGTCCTACCCTCCCTTCAGCCTATGGCCTATGCCCCATCATCCAGTGGCCTTTCCACAAGTAATTCCCAATTATCCCAAACTTGGAATAAGAAGGCAGAGTTTAAAATGGAAACCTATAGCAGCCCTAGAAGCTAAGTCATCAGCGAAGTGTGGAAAAGTGACTCTGCTTTATATATATAGATTGAATATATGAAATCCCGGAAAGACAGTTCCATAGCATTTAAGCAACTTTCCCTCATGTGATGTAGATAAAAATAATACTCAAGTCATAGGCATCATCCTTTCTTCCATTTTCCCTGATACTTTTGCTGAAGTTTGAATGAGAATAGGAAAAGTGCCAAATATTACATTGTACAGAAGACTTATCACAAAGCCAGCTCACAAAGCCTTGGTGCCTGTAGCAAAAGGCAACAGATATGAATAGCAAGAAAGGGGAGTCATGACTACCCAAAATATCCTGACAGGTGAATGTGGCTGACCTTCTGATGTACAGGCCTGAACATTGTAAAAGAGGATGCAGCCCCCTTGAAAAAATGTGCTGCGTTATTCAGCCTGAAGCAGAGGGTCTCTTTAACTCTGACTGTGGCACAGGCTCCATGCCTCTGTCGCCACTCTTCTCCCAGCAGCAACTGATGTGAAGAAAGGCCACTGCTCCCAAGAGCCCACCGAGCAAGGACTGTCAGGGCCTTCTCAATCTGGTCCCCAGTCCAAGCTCTCCACCCTCCTTTCTCATGACTCTTGCCCTCCCTGGGTACCCTTTTCCTCCTGTCTCTGTTCACTTCCTAAAGGACAATGAGTGCACACTACACCATGTCATTCACCCATCTTCTCTGTGGTCAAATTTTTCTTCAGGTCGGAAGATACCTAATCTAGTTCTTTAAGTGGAGCAAAGCAATCTTTCTTCCAAGATTTGTTGGAATGTTGTACACACCTTACAGTTTTTTGATGACTTTGCATGGCATCTAGGATAAAATACAAAATCCCTTCCATGGTTTGGAGTGTCCTGAATAATCTGCTTTGGTATCTTTTTCATGCATCATCCCATGATGCTCCCCCATGTCTCACAAGTCTCTAGCCACACTAGCTTCCTCTAATTCCTCAAAAGGAAGGAAGCCTCAGGGCCTTTATCTACCCCATTCTTTTGACAGAGAACAAGTTTCTCCTTATTGTTCATTTGTTCAATTTCTACTCATCCTTCTGATAGCTTAATGATGCTTAGAGGCAGCCTTGCAGAGTGGTTAGTAGTGTGTGTTGTGTAGGCAGAATGTCTGGATTTGTATCTGATTTCTACCATTTCTAACATTTGACCTTGGGATATTTTCTTAACCTCTCTAGGCTTTAGTGTCCTCGTTTACAGGATGGGAATAATAATGGTAAGTACCTCAGAGGGTTGTTAAATGGCTTAAACAGATGACCCAAGGGGGTCTGGGAAATTGGCAGTGGCGGCACAATTTTTTAATTTCTCCATGTACACCTAGAAAATTAAACAGAGCAATTAAATAGAAAAATCCCCAGCTGCCCAAATCTATAGTCAACGGCTACGGCAAAACCAGTTGATAAAGTTTCTTCGTGAACCCTAAATGTGAGTACAAGCGGACAAACTAGCACCATTGCAAGACCTGAATTGTGTCAACAACTGAGCTGGAGGGAGCAAAGGAGAGCAACGGGGCCTCTGATGTATGCCACCATCTCCAAAACCAGCAGACAGGTGTTCACGGGAAACCTCAGGGCGGGGCCAACTTGGGAACAATTACGGAAACTGGGAGGAGTTTTTCAGACTCTGTTAGCCCAGACTGCAAATGGTAAGATTTGAAGGGGCTTGGTAGTCAGGGCCCCACAAACTCTCAAAACTAAGCAGACCAAACTTCCCTCTATGACAAAGTTCCCCAGGGAGTAGAAACAGCTGGGAATAAGATCCAAAGTGAGCCCTGTGGGGTCAGCAGAGACCAGGAGAAAACGAAGTCCAGATGAAAGAAGAGGAGACCGGAGCTAGGAGGGTTTCAGAAAGGGAGACAATATATTGTGAACATTTCACAAAAACAGCAGAAGAGGGAGCTCTGGAGCCATGAAGTTAGGGAGGAAAACAAATTCCAAATAAAAATGAACAACAAAAAGATTGAGATCGAATTCCATAAAAAGATGTTAAAACTAAAAAAGGGAATAAGGAGCAGAATAACACTGCACAGACAATTAAAGCGTGCCAGAGGCATATGTTTACAAAGCTGGTGGGAGCATAGTCTCAAGTGCAGAGGGAAAACAGGAGGAGGAGCCCGTCAGTGCCGAGATGGCATCTGCTCCAGAAGACATTCTGTGGCCGTGATGGCGGAGGGAGCCGTGCGTGTTTTCTCATCCTCTCCCTCATGGAGAACCAGGCAGAGCCAGGTGGGGTGGCTTGTCAGCCACACGCTTAGTTCCAAGGAGCTAACTGGAGCAGTGATTACCATTGAGAGGCTCCAGAGCAGAAGGGATAACCTTGCACGGATAATGGCACCGAGAATGTGGACCAGAGCAAAAAGTGTAAGCGCCAAGAAGAGTTCAGCAGGGTGAGAAATCAAGCAGAGCAACACCCCAGACAGTGAGGTGTCCACAAGTGGTTTTGGAGCCTTACTTATCAGTGTTCATTTAATGGTCAACGCTAGGTAGCTCACAGGCATATCAAGCTGGTTTAAAGTTATGGAATGTGCGACAACATCCATGGCTGGACTGGTGCCTAAAAAGGAGGGAAGATATTTTGGAGCAGAGCAACACCACCAGCGTAGCAAAGGCTTGGGATGTGGAGTGTGGAAGCTAGCCAAATAGGTGAGTCTGAAGTGGAGGTCTCAGCCTCCTTCAATCCACTCTCTGACCACCGTCCCCTACCCTTCCATTATCCCTACTCCAGATCTCCCACTTGTGCAATCACATAGCCTCAATGTGACTTTCATTCTTCTGACCCTATTACATTTTCCATATTCTCGCTGTTCTCAGGTCCTTCTTACCCTTCTCACTAAGTTAGCTCCATGGTTCCATATGTTCACTCACTTGCACACACATCATTGATGTCAGCCCCTCCCTCCATTGTACTCAAGTAGCAACCCCTAACCCTGGTAAACCTATCTATAGGTCAATAAATGCCCAATATCTTTTTCCATCTCTGACCTTTCCTAGCAATTCCGTCTGCTTTCTTGATATTTCCATCTGCTTTCTTGATATTTCCACTTGGATATTTAAAAGAGTTTTCAAATTTAACTTACCAACAGAACATGGACTTCCCTCCTTTTCCTGCTCCTTCCCAATCTTCCTCATGTCAATAAACAATGCCACGTGTACTAGTTACTCAAGGCAAAAACTAGTTCTTCTCTTTCCCTCAAACACCACATCTAATCTATCAATACGTTGTGTAGTGTCTTCTTCCCGAACGTACGGTGAACCAATCTACTCCTCTGCAACTGCCCTAAGTACCCCTAGGATAACCCGCTCTCCATCTCTAGAACATCTGATCTGTCTGCTGTAAGGTTGCCCCTGCCTCCATTCATTTCCACACAGGAGCTGAAGTAATTATTCACAGTATAAATCAGACCATATCTGATCCACTCCACTGCTTAACACGCCAGTGTTTTCTGATTACCCTTAGAATAAAATTCTGAATTAAGCTCTCATGGGCGTAATTTGCCTTTTTAAAAAATTTTTTTCCTTTTTCTCCCCAAAGCCCCCCAGTACATAGTTGTATACTCTTTGTTGTGGGTCCTTTTTTAGTTGTGGCATGTGGGACGCCTCCTCAGCGTGGCCCGATGAGCAGTGCCATGGACTTGAACCAATGAAACACTGGGCCGCCTGTGGCAGAGCGCGCGAACCCAACCACTCGGCCACAGGGCCTTTTTGACCTACTCATCTCCCTTCTCACTCTACCTCAACCACCCTGGCCTTCTTTAGGGCACTGGAAACTGTCAAGCTTGTTGTGACCCAAGGGTCTTTAGGACAAAGAAGGAATGAATTATGCATACTATAGCGGAGAAGTACATGGTGCTAGGGAGCCTCTCCTAGGGAGGCCTGACCTTGTCTGGGGAGACAGGGAGGATTTCCCTGAGGGAGTGACGTCGGTGCTGGTATGTAAAGTCTAAGCTGGACTGTTAACTGTGAGAAGAGCTGTGGAAGAGAGTTCCAGGTAGAAAGAAGAGCGTGTGCAAAGGCCTTGGGGCTGATGAGATGGTGGTGTGTTTGAAGGGGAAGACAAGTGTCCCAGGTGGTAGGGTGTAAGTCAGAGACCTGGGCAGAGGCTGAGTCCTTCAGTGCCTTGTAGGCCATATTGAGAGTGATTTCATTGGGCACAGCCTACTCATAAGGCTAGCTATTAACTAACATTCTGTTTCTAGCAATTCATTCTTTTAGACTTACAGGTTGGTCCCATTTAAAATGTGAAAAAACAGAGGGGAAGAAATTCCACTGATATCTTGGTGTAAATGATGTCTCTGCCTGCAGATTGTATTAGGGGAGGAGAAGATGCTTTCGTTTATGAGAGCCCTGAGTGAAAGAAAGAAAAACACTGGGGGGTTACTTCTCACTTCAGTCCATAGAGGCCCTTATAGCCATGCCTCGGTGGGAGCAGGAGAGGGAAATCTCTCCCAGTTGCTCCCATTGGCTGAAGCCTTCTTCCTCTCTGGAGGGCAAAGAGCTCACTGATGGGAACTGTGGGTCAGAAAGCAGCGGCCCCAGGGCTGCCTCTGTGTGGTCAGAAGAATGAGTGGAAGTTCAGGCCAGTGTGACATGGAGTGTCTGCCGAGCTGCCCTGGTGTCTGGGCTTTTCCATTTCAATAAATTACAGGAGACAGGAAACAAGTCTCTCTCAGAGCTCCCGAGCATTTGAAAATAAGATTGACCTTAGATTTGAGCCAAGTTTGCCAGGCTGCTGGACAATTACACACACATTATGATTCTAGGCTAGGTTTCAACCTCCTCTATCTCCCTTTGGTTCTTTGACTAATAAACACTCACTTTTTTCTTTTTTGGTTGCTTCTGTCTGTCACTTGCTCTCTTGTTTTCCCTTCAGTCTCCGTTTGAGCTTCCCTCTTATTTTGCAAGTGGATTAGAGAAGCCAGTGCTCATCGCATGTCTCCATATCCTCAGCTTGACCACGAGCCCTCAATCTCCAAATCTTATCTCTGGCCACAGATAGGACTTGCTGATTCATCTTCCCCATCACTTGCAGGAATAGCTGAAAGTTTCTCCCTTTAAGACAGACTTGAAGTACAGAGCCTTCTTCCTCTCCTGTTTCCCTCTATATGAACCTATTTTCCAAACCCTAGCTCCTTTATAGGCCTTAAAGCCTCCGAGACAATGACAGGGTTCCTGTTTGAGCCCTGAAAACCAATGGAGGGAGAGGCAGTACCGAGTGTCCTTGGTCCAGACCGTCCCTTTCAATGAGATGGGCTGACAGGAGCCTGGAGGCCAACAGCTCACTTTAATGGGCAGGACGTATTTTTCAGTGATTGATCACTTCCTCCATAAATTATGGATATGCATCTCTGCTGAGGCCAGTGACTTATTGAGAAGCCTTTTGAGCAGTAAATCCCTTCTCTATCCATTCTGTGGGCAGTAATGACATTGCTCAAGTCACAAATACAGAGCTGCCCTTTGCAGGGATGGCACTTGCTTAAAGAGCAAATTTTCACTTGTTAAAGCCTCAGCAGGGACACTGTGGGGGAGGATCAGCAACTGTGGTCTGGGAAACCCTGCTCCCCTCAGCTCTCATTTAGGGGAGGCCTAGCTGGGAGCAGGGTGCTGATTTTCATGAATCAAAATGCATGGGTTTTGGTTTGTTGTTGCTGTTATTATTTTTTGGCAAAAGAATATTTGAGGGCTGATCCAGGAAGAGAGAAAGAGTAGGTCTCAGAGGGAAAGGAATACCTTCCACTCCCACCCAGAGAAGGGACCATGGAAGAGAAAGGCCAGGAAGGTCCCTGTTCCATCTACCAGAGCAATCTGCCTGTTTTCCCTCAAAGATCCGTAGGACCAATCTCATTCATTTCCCTTATCAAGTCAACCTCTCCTCTTTGGGCTAGTCCAGATTTCAGACCAAACATGTACAGTTGCCCAAACCCAGTAATTTGATTTGAAACCTCCTGTGAATGGATGACCAATTCTCCCACTTCTGCGCACTCTCTCTATACTTTTCTGGGTCATACCCCTTGAGAGCATCAGTTGCTCTCTCTCTGTTCCAATCCTCATCCTCCTCAGAGGCCACCTTCCCTTTTCCTGTACTGCTGGCCTTCTCTTTCCCTGACTCATGCCTCATCTACTTTATTCAGCTGCACAAACTTTGAAAGTGGATACCTTCTCTGTGGACCCACCCTATTTTTCCTCTTTTTTTCACCTCTTCCCATTCTTATCTATTCTCTATTAGTCTTCTTACGCAAGCTAATGAGATTTTTTTTTCTTCAAAGGAGCTATGGAGACATCACTGCAAATGAAGTGTTAACAAGGAAATAGTCCTAGGGATAGAGAATTAATTCACTGCCATGGCTCTATGAGTATGACTCTTTCCTGGGAAAAGAGATCAACCAGAATCTTCAAGGAGATGTTCCTGGAATTTATTGTACAAAAGCAAGTAAATCCCATCAGCTCAAAGGGATAGATTGGAGGGGATGCTGTGGTGCACCTCCTGGTTCTGTCTCCTCTCCCTTTTAGGACTGAGATACTCATTATCTCAGTTGTTGAGATTGTTGGCAGCTGACCACTCTCAGCTGAGTCACTCTCTGAGAATTGCCCTCAGCTGAAGAGAGCTGCCTCACCCAAGGTCACACTCCCTCCCATGGGATCCAGCTGAGGACATTGCTGTGACCATGCCACGGTTCAGTTCCTCCTACTACACAGTTCTACTTTTTATTTCCTACAGGTGATGATCCTGATAACATTCTCCAATAAATTTCCTGTGTGCAAATCTGCATCTCAAGAGTATATTTCCTGGGGAACCCAACCTGTGACACAGAATATCTACGAAAGCATTCCATAGTTTTCACAACATTGCTTGGTCACTCTTATGTGCTCTCCTACTTCTTGACAAGAACTGCTCACTGCCCTGGTAGCGTTCTCATATATTCTCAAAGGGCAATGTTCTTTCAAGGCTCAACCTTTAATTTTTTTGGCTTAAGTTTGATGTTAAGCTCACATCTTACATCTCACTCACTACCCTAATAATGTGACTGCTCACTTGTTGCAAATGTAAATTACACACATTGATTACGCTTTGGTTGTGCATCTGAGAAGAATGCTCACCATTGTGCCCCAGTGCCCTTTTTGGGAACTACTGTAGACTATACAGTGGTCACAAATGAATGTTACTCTGCTGTAGTTGTCTCATTATGCAGCTAGTGAGCTTGTTTTCACTGGACATGTTAAAGCAGAGAAACAGAAGGAAGGGGAAAGAGAACTAATGTTTATTGGCTACCTGCTATGTGTTCACTAGGCTAGGACTTTTATATATGTTATCTCATTTTATCCCCACAAACAACCTTATTTATAAAGTGCCATTAAGCTTATTTTACAAGTGAAGATTTTGAGGCTCAGGGGGTTAAGAAATTCCTAAGTAAAAAGAAAATGGAGGATTTAAAATTCCAACCAGAATTTACTTGACTCTAAATCCCATGCTTTTTCTCTTAAAACATGCTTTTAACCAAAAGTATAAGATGAATAGTTTGCGTATGTCTCTTTTCCAAGAAATTTGTACCTCAATAGATGATTTATGCATAAAGGCAATTGTGTGGCTGTGTGAACTAATGATAGTGATGATTCTGGCTTCAGATTGCCCATACTGGTTATGTAGCACTGGGCAACTTTCTTAATGTCTTTCTGCCTCGGTTTCCTCATCTGTAAAAAAAGAAATAATAGTGGTACCTAACTCCTAGGGTTTCTTTAAGCAATCTGAGATAGAGAATTAGGACTGGGCCTGGTACATCATTAGCATTCAATAAATGTAAGCTATTTTAAAAGTTATTAGATAAAGATTGGACTCGATGAGTGGTTCAGAATTTAGAGTGTGCACTTAAATCACTAGGCATTTGAAAAAATGATCCCGGCCCAAATGACAGAGAGTCTGATACAGTACATCTCAGATCCAGGCCCGACATTTGTATTTTAAAAGAAAGAGTCTTCCCAGATGAGCCTACTACAAATCAACGGATAAGAACATTTCAATTAGCAGAACAAGAAGTTCCCTAATATTCCTGAGACCCTGCAATTCTAAAGGTGGGTGTGGGCTGTTTAGAGAAAACATTGTAGATCATTCATTCTCAGCAGAGGTCACATGGTCCTCAAGGGGGCAAAACTGGCTCTTGTGGGAGGGAGATGGTGAAAAAATCTTACTCTTTTAATGTATAAATACAATATGTAAACAGATATACAGTATATTTGTGATACTAAAATTTTGCTGGAGGAGGGCCAATAGGAAAAATTGTCCAAAAGGGCTCTTTTGGGGGATGATAATGAAAAATCGGTGGAGAAACGCTGTTGCAAAGGAGTGGGTTTGAGCTTAGCATTAAAAATACAAATTTCCCACCTGTCTTTCTGCTTGACCAGCTCATACTGATGCTACTCTTGAGTTGTGAGTAGGAAAAAGAGTTACCTGGTGGTCCGGGGATGCAAGAAAAAGAACCTTTAAGAAACTTGAAGATATCTGTGGGCTAAGATTTAAAGTAGACCTTTCATATTTGAGAACTGTTTGGTTTTTCTTTGTCTTGTTTTTCCTCTTTTTTTAAAGATTGGCGCCTGAGCTAACATCTGTTGCCAATCTTTTTTTGTTGTTCTTCTTCTTCTCCCCAAAGTCCCCTGGTACACAGTTATACACTGTAGTTGTGGTCCTTCTGGTTGTGCTATATGAGACGCTGCCTCAGCATGGCTTGATGAGCGGTGCCATGTCCACACCCAGGATCCTAACTGCCAAACCCTGGGCCGCCCAAGCAAAGCGTGTGAACTTAACCACTTGGCCCCGGGGCAAGCCCCCGTCTTGTTTGTTGTATAAGCCTGATAATTCTTTCACTTTTTTTTTTTGCCAACTTGACTGCTGTCTGTGTGGTCTAGAAAACTGCAGTGGACAAGGAGGCAACGAGATCTCAAAACCAGAGAAAACAGTATTTCCTCTGGGACCATAGAGTTTGCAGAAGTAAGCAGCAGACAGGTTGGGCATAAGTGATGTGGGAAATGCTCATTAATCAAGACTCAATTGCCTATTTCTCAAACAGTTTAGTGAAAATACAGTTGGAATTTTCTGTTTGCACCAAAGTCTCTCACACTAAGCATCTTGAACAAGACTTTATGGGCATCTCTCCTGTAGATTTATTGCTTTTCCTGCAAGAACATGCACCTTCTTAAATGCTGGACAGAAGGAACTTAGGCTGTGAAATAGATATGCCTACTTGTCAAGGATCGTGGCAAAGACAAAGAATCAAATGCCAGATGTGCTATTCTCTGGAAACCATTTCTGTAAGACTATGTTTCATGTCAGCATATGCACTTTGAATTTTCACGTTGTACATATTTATTTTAGAAAGAACGGTTCCATCCCTCTTTTCCCACTCCTAAAATAAATACATAGACATACCATCTTTAACTGAAGTAAAAAGGAAATAATGGATGGAAAAATACTTGCAACTTATGTGAGAGGAAATAGTTACTATTATTAATATTAAGAAAAATTATGTGTTTAAAAATATGTACTCATAAATCACAAATAAAAAAATGCGAAGACCTAGAAAAATGTTCTAAATGTCCCTCCTCACTAATAATTTAAGATCTGTAAGTTTAAAAATTAAAATGTATTTATTCATTTCCTCAGAAAATTAAAAGTAGAATTACTGTGCAATCTAGCAATTATACTTCTTGGAGTATACCCCCAAAAACTGAAAGCAGGGATTTGAACTGATGTATGTACACCCATGTTATCATAGCAGCATTATTCACAGTAGCCAGACGTGGAAGCAACCGAGTGTCCACTGATGGATAAATGAATAAACAAAATGTGGTATATACATACAATGGATTGTACAAATTAATTATGTGCAGTTGTATATAAATTATGCTAAATAGATATATAAGGAACTCATACAAATCAATAGCAAAAAATAAAATAGTTTAATTAAAAATGAGCAAAGGTGCTAAATAGACATTTCTCCAAAGAAGACATACAAATGACCAAGAGTTTTATGAAAAAGTGTTCATCATCAGGGAAATCCAAATCAAACCACAATGAGATATCGCCTCACACCTGTTAGAATGGCTGTCATCAAAAAACAAGTGATAACAAATGCTGGTGAGGATGTTAAAAGGGAACCCTTGTGCACTGTTGGTGGGAGTGTAAATTGGTACAGCCACTATGGGAAACAGTGTGGAGCATCCTCACAAAATTAATAATAGAACTACTTTATGATCCAGTGATCCCACTTCTGGGTATATATCCAAAGGAATTGAAATCAGGATCTCAAAGAGATATCTGTGCTCCCATGTTCATTGTAGCATTGCTCACAATAGCCAGGACATGGAAGCAATTTAAATGTCCATCAATGGATGAATGGATAAAGAAAATATGATATATACGTTCAATGGAATATTGTTCAGCCTTAAACGTGAAGGAGATCCTGCCATTTGCAAGAAGATGGATGAACCTGGAGTACCTTATGTAAGTGAAATAAGCCATACACAGAAGGAAAAACACTACGTGATGCCACTTACACGAGGAATCTAAAATAGTCAAGCTCAGAAGCAGAGAAGTTGGTGGTTGCCTGGTGGTTGCCAGGTGCTGGGGTGGGGGGAATGGGGAAGTATTAATAAAAGGGACAAGGGGGGCTGGCCCCGTGGCCGAGTGGTTACGTTCGCGCGCTCCGCTGCGGGCGGCCCAGTGTTTCGTCGGTTCGAATCCTGGGCGCGGGCATGGCACTGCTCGTCAGACCACGCTGAGGCAGCGTCCCACATGCCACAACTAGAGGAACCCACAACTAAGAATACACAACTGTGTACCGGGGGGCTTTGGGGAGAAAAAGGAAAAAATAAAATCTTAAAAATAAAATAAAATAAAATAAAATAAAAGGGACAAGGTTTCAGTTATACAAGATGAATAAGTCCTAGAGCCCATGGTACAGTATAGTGCCTAGAGTTAACAAGACTGATATTTACTTACAATTTTGCTGAGTATAGATCTCATGTTGTGTTCTTTTCACACATATAAAAATAATAAAGGGGAGGAGGAACAAAAAGAAATAGGCCACAAAATTCAGCTATTAAATCATGAAAAGTTAAAAAAATGACACTAACCTTTTTAATTTTCTTTTGAATGTAGAAAATTTTTAAATCTTTTTCAGCTGGTTTGTTATGTTTTCTATCTAGTTGAGTTCGAAGGTATGACTGACCTAAAAATAAATAATAATAGAAGTAATAGAAAAGTATAAGGGGCAAACTAGAAAACTTGTCTTGAAAGACACTTCAGAAAAGAGTTTTGCAATAAACAGTGAGGTCATCTTCTCTAAGAGAAGGGAAAGAAGCAGTGTAACAGACACACGTCACTCAGCAGGGCTTGATGTGAGAAGACCTACCTCTTTGGTTAAAGAATGGTGGGACCGAGCTAAAAAGTGATATGTGATCCTTTCATAATGACGTTCCATATCCATATTTTTTATTAGTAACTAGCATTTGTGAGAACCTGCGGCTACCTCTATGGAAATGGAAACGTAACCAGATAATTCACACCTGCCCTGAAATCCTACACTCTGTGCTCTGAGGATTAATTCCAAGAGATCTGGAATTTGGCTGAGCTGTTTTGCATGGCACTGACTCCTGCTTAAGGTCTGAAACATACTGATTGCTAGCATTGCTTCATAACCATGGGTCCGAGGAGTTTCAGGGCTGCGCACCAACATTCTTTGTTGATAACAGTGAGACCCCCTAGAGGGTTCTGCTGCTGAGGCTGCTTACTTAGCAGGGGGATGCCTATGAGACCAGCGAAACATAAAAATCCCCAGCTGAGTCTCCATTTTGGACTCCCTGGTTCCGAGGTGTTCTCTGCACACAGCAGTGGTGTCTGATCTGAGTCGGTGCATTCTGCAGGGGCCTTACATTGGGGGCAGTCAGAGCTTTCCTCTGGCCTCTCCAGACGCCCCGCTGTGAGAGTCTTTGGCTGTGGCACACCTCTTTACTTTGAATGCCTTTGCTGTAGTGTGTATCCTTTGTCTGTAATAAACTGTGGATTTGTAAGCATTGTTATTTTGGGTCCTGCGAGTCTTCTTTAGCAATCCAGGCTTATTTAAGTGCCACCATCATGCACAATCACACATAATCATGTAATTGAAGTTTCTTAATATAAATATAAAAGCCTGGAAAACCTTTTATAGTTCCTTAAAATATGTAAATCAGAGGTTTATACAAAATTGTTAATTATACTTTGGTTCAGACATTTGGTTTTACTACTTACCAGCCATCCAGAAAAGTAGTATGAAGAACCAGACTAAAATTATATTTGTTGGAAAAAAAATAGGAAATTCTGATGCGCCACAACATGAATGAACCTCGAAGACATTATGCTATGTGAAAAAGCCAATCACAAGAAGACAAATAGAGTTTGATCTCACCTATATGAGATATCTAGTATAGTCAAATTCATAGAGACAGAAAGTAGCATGGTGGTTGCCAGAAATGGGGGGGCGCGGAATGGGGAGTTAGTATTTAATCGGTATAAAGTTTCAGTTGGGAAGATGAAAAGTTCTAGAGATGAATGGTGGTGATGGTTGCAACAAAATGTGAATGTACTTAATGCCACTGAAGTGTACACTTAAAAATAAAGTGGTAAATTTTATGTTATGTATATTTTACCACAATTAAAAAAATGTTTTCAGGGCCGGCCCGGTGGCACAGTGTTTAAGTGCGCAGGTTCCCCTTCGGCAGCCCAGGCTTCGCCAGTTTGGATCCCGGGTGCGGACATGGCACCACTTGGCACACCATGCTGTGTCAGGCGTCCCACATATAAAGTAGAGGAAGATGGGTACAGATGTTAGTTCAGGGTGAATCTTCCTCAGTGAAAAAAGGAGGATTGACAGCAGTTAGCTCAGGGCTAATCTTCTTCTTCTTCCAAAAAAAAGTTTTCACTTATATTGGCCAAGTTGCTTTTCTTCCCTGGCAATGATACACTGTGAGTTCTCTAATGTACCTTTGATAGGACTATAAATTAGTACAATCTTTCAAGAAAGCAATTTGTTGATATGTTTCAATGGTCTTAAAAATGTCCATATCATTTGACCCAATTACCTCTTCTAGGAAATTATCATAAATATACTCAATGATTATTCTATTAAGAAGTACGTTGAAGAGTTGTTTGCATTTTTTTAAAGCAAACACTCTGAAGTTTCCAAAATTCGTTAAGTAAATAATGATGCATTCTTACTATGGGATACTAAGCAATCATTACTATTATTTATGTGAATGAATATTTAAAGATAATAGGAAAAAGTTGCCAAGATGTAAGTTAGTAAAAATGTCTATATACAATTATGAAAGTATACTAAACTACATTTATTTTGTTAAAAAGCAGCTGGATAGTGAGCTAGGAAAAATATTATCTATTGTTACGTATGCATATATAAAGAGCTAGAAAGATTTGCAAGAGAATGTACTTATCCTTTTGTGGCAGGATTATGGTTCATTTTTGTTTTCATCAAAGTGCTTCCCCCCCCCCCCCCGTACTTTCTAAGCATTCTGGCCTAAAAATCTATTACTTTGCTAATCATAATCAAGTAATAAGAGTCATTAAACATAAAAGCAGGTTTTCCAGACCATTGTTCCTACCCCGCATTTTCCAATCTCTGCCTGTTGTCAAGGTGAAAGGCAAAGCACTGTCAGGGTTTAGTTTGGGACAAACAGAGGCATTGACAAAAGCTTTCGAGGATGCTCTGGGCCTAACAATGACTGTCTTGGCATAAAGGAAAAGTGGCTCTTCTAAGGTCCCTGTCTGGGAAGCAAGATGGCGCAGGGGAAATACTGTGCCTCAGGCACTGGGAAACTTCTCTCCCCCTAATTCTGCCAATGACTCAAGAAGGAGCCTGGGAAAGTCACTTCGCTATGTGGGACTTCATGTGCTATTTGGATTACTATAGCTTTACAGTATATTTTGAAGTCAGGGATTCTGATGCCTCCAGGTTTGTTCTATTTTTCTCAAGATTGCTATTCAGGGTCTTTTGTTATTCCATGTAAATTTTAGGATTCTTTGTTCTATTTCTTTGAAGAATGTTGTTGGGATTCTGATTGGGATTGTGTTGAATCTGTAGGTTGCTTTAGGTAATGAGGACATTTTAAGTATGTTTATTCTTCCAATCCATGAGCATGGAATATCTTTCCATTTCTTTATGTCTTCTTTGATTTCTTTCAATAATGTCTTATAGTTTTCAGTGTATTGGTCTTTCACCGTCTTGGTTAATGCCTAGATATTTTATTCTTTTTTGTTGCAATTGTAAATGGGATTATATTATTGACTTCTCTTTCTGCTAGTTTGTTATTGGTGTATAGAAATGCAACTGATTTTTATAAGCTGACTTTGTATCCTGCAACTTTGCTGTAGTTGTTGATTATTTCAAATAGTTTTCTGGTGAATTCTTTAGGGTTTTCTATATATAGGATCATATTGTCTGCAAACAGTAAGAGTTTCACTTCTTCCTTTCCAATTTGGATACCTTTTATGACTTTTTCTTGCCTAATTGCTCTGGCCAAAACCTCCAGTACTATGTTGAATAGGAGTAGTGAGAATGGGTGCCCTAGTCTTGTTCCTGTTCTCAGAGGATAGCTTTCAGTTTTTCCCCATTGAGTATGATGTTGGCTGTGGGTTTGTCATAAATGGCCTTAATTATGTTGAGGTACTTTCCTTTCATACCTGTTTTGTTGAGAGTTTTTATCATAAATTTATGTTGGATCTTGTCAAATGCTTTCTCCACATCTACTGAGATGATTGTGTGATTTTTATTCCTCATTTTGTTCATACACTTTTATTTATTCTTCTTTGTTAATACACTTAAAGGTGCATCACATTGATTGATTTGTAGATGTTGAACCATCCCCATGTTCCTGGTATAAATCCCATTTGATCATGGTGTGTGATCCTTTTAATATATTGTGTATTCGATTTGCCAATGTTTTGCTGAGGATTTTTGCATCTGTGTTCATCAGCGATATTGACCTGTAATTTTCCTTCTTTCTTTTGTCCCTGTCTGGTTTTGGTATCAGGGTAATGTTGACGTCATAGAATGAGTTAGGAAGTGTTCTGTCTTCAATTTTTTGAAATAGTTTGAGAAGGATAGGTATTAAATCTTCTTTGAATGTTTGCCAGAATTCTCCAGAGAAGCCATCTGGTTCTGGACTTTTATTTCTTGGGAGGTTTTTGATTACTATTTCAATCTCTTTACTTGTGATTGCTCTATTTAGATTCTCTATTTCTTCTTGATTCAGTTTTGGGAGGTTGTATGAGTCTAAGAATTTATCCATTTCTTCTAGGTTATCCAATTTGTTGGCATATAGTTTTTCATAGTATTCTCTTATAATCCTTTGTATTTCTGTGGTATCCTTTGTAATTTCTCCTCTTTCATTTTTAATTTTATTTATTTTAGACTTCTCTCTGTCACTCTTTTTTTAGTGAATCTGGCTAAGGGTCTGTCTATTTTGTTTATCTTTTCAAAGAACCAGCTCTTAGTTTCATCGATCCTTTCTATAGTTTTTTAAGTCTCTATTTCATTTATTTCTGCTCTAATTTTTATTATTTCCCTTCTTCTGCTGACTTTAGGCTTTGTCTGTTCTT
Organism: Equus asinus; assembly: GCF_041296235.1. NCBI lineage: Eukaryota > Metazoa > Chordata > Mammalia > Perissodactyla > Equidae > Equus > Equus asinus. The sequence continues at coordinate 21,632,564 of NC_091791.1, forward strand.
CTTTTTCTAGTTCTCTTAGGCATAATTTAAGATTACTTATTTGAGATTTTTCTTGTATGTTGCGGTAGGCCTGTATTGCTATAAATTTCCCTCTTGGTACCACTTTGCTGCATCCCATAAGACTTGGTATGTTGTGTTTTCATTTTCATTTGTCTCCAGGTATTTTTTGATTTCTCCTTTGATTTCTTCAATGATCAGTGATATCAGACAAAACAGACTTCAAGATAAAAAGACAATGAGAAACAAAGAGAGGCCGTACATGGTCCAATGGTTGTTCAATTGCATGTTGTTTAGTCTCCACATATTTGTGATGTTCCCAGCCTTTTTTCTGTAGTTGATTTCTAGTTTCACAGCATTGTGGTTGGAAAGGACGCTTGAGATGCTTTCAATCTTCTTAAGTTTATTGAGGTTGCCTTGTTTCCCAACGTGTGATCTATCTTTGAGAATGTTCCATGTACACTTGAGAAACATGTGTATTCTGCTGTTTTTGGATGGAATGTTCTATATATATCTATTAAGTCCATCTGGTCTTGTATTTCATTTAAGGCCACTGTTTCCCTGTTGACTTTCTGTCTGGATGACTTATTCATTGATGTGAGTGGGGTGTTGAGGTCTCCCACTATTATTGTGTTGCTGTCAATTTCTCCCTTTAGGTCTGTTAATAGTTGCTTTATATACTTTGGTGCTCCTATGTTAGGTGCATATATATTTGTTTTATGTCATCTTGGTGAAATGTCCCTTTTATTGCCATGTACGGCCTCTCTTTGTTTCTCATTGTCTTTTTATCTTGAAGTCTGTTTTGTCTGATATAAGTATGGCAACATCTGCTTTCTTTTGCTTGCCACTTGCTTGGAGTATCACCTTCCATCCCTTCACTCTGAGCCTGTGTTTGTCTTTAGAGGTGAAATGTGTTCCCTGGAGGCAGCATATGGTTGGGTCTTGTTTTTTAATCCATCCAGACACTCTGTGTCTTTTGATTGGAGCATTCAATCCATTTACATTTAGAGTGATTATGGATATATGAGGTCTTAATACTGTCATTTTATCTGTTATTTTCCAGTTGTTCTGTATTTCCATTGTTTCTTTTCCTTCGTATTTCTGACTGCCATTTCAGTTTCTTGGTTTTCTGTCATAGTTTTCTCAGTTTTATCTTTATTTATGATTTGTGGCTCTGCTCTGATTTTTTTGTTTAGTGGTTACCATGAAGTTAGTTTGTATAAAATATCTCATATATGAGATAGTCCATTTTCTGATAGCATTTTATCTCCATTAGCCTAAGCAGGTTCCAACTCTTTCCTCTTTCCCTTCATTAGTTATTGTAATAAATTATTCTTTTTGAGTTTGTGACTAAATTGAACTATTTATATGAAGTTGATTTAAAAAATGAATCAAGTATATAGGAAGAAATATAATAATAATGTTATTATTATTAACAATGATAATAACTACTCCTTACTTGCTTAATATAAACTAGGCTCTATACTAATTACTTCGCACACATTATCTTATTTAGATCTCAACATTCTATTAGTTAGTTATTATGTCCTCAGATTTACATATGAAGACTATAAACTCATAATTGTTGAGTGATTTGCTCAAGATCTCAAAACTGTTAAGTTGACAAAATTGGGATTGAATCCCTAGTCCTTTTTGTCACATGTGAATCAGAGGAAGGACATGGAACCAACACTACGTTCCGTTCTCTGAGAATAAACATTATTGAATATCTCTTTGTACCTCTTCATGTGTGCAAGCCATAACATCAAAGTTCTGATGGTAGTCCAAAGAATGGCCAAGCAAACTGTAATCTTTTCCTTCTATTAAACTGGTTTGGCTCACTCACCCTTTCCTTTTCCATCCTCTCTTTGCTTAAGTAGTTTATGGAGACATTTCAGACTATATTCTATTCCTAAGAAAGATTTTAATGGCTCAGCTGGTGCTGGGTAGTGAGAAATACAGTGAGACCAAAAGAGAAGATTCTGAGCATAAGATAAGATTCTGTCCTGATGTTTCTAGATGGTAAAACCGCAACATGACACTTATGGATCTCACATGGAACTTCATCTCAAGTTGAATTTTACTCTCATATTGAGGAGAGAGGAAGAAGTGATCTAAAAGTCAAGAACAGGACTCTAAATAAGACGGCAGAGTCAGCAATTTGGCAGAGATGTAATCAGCACTTCTACATCCTAATTCATGGCAAGGGAAACTGACTCACACTGACAACCCTCAAGGAGGCCACTAAACTGGGAAAGAAAGCTAAGCCTGCTGACTGGTCCAATAGAATAATGGCAAACAGAATAATGAAGCTTTAGAATGTCTTCTTGGATTTTTGCTGAGTGAGCCAATGGAGTCATATCTTATCATCACGGGAATTTTTCAGCTGTAACGTGAATATCTTTATAATAGTTGTTCTGTGAACCCCTAGAAATATCCTTGTACTTTGTGGACACCTTTGCAGTGAGATATGTCAAGGGAGAAGAGGGGCTCAAATGTCAGTCCCAAGAATGATTTATGATTAAAAGTTTAATTTCCAATGCTATATTCTCCAACATAAATCGTATTGTTCCAGGGAGAGAACTACTTATATACCGTTTTCAAGTACGTTTTCCCAACTAATGATCCTACATGGTGTAAAATTATACGACAGAAAAACAACAGCAGTGGCTTCTAAACTAATGGTACAATCCATGGATAATTTCCTCTAAATAGCTCAGAGATGTGAATGAATGAATCATATATCATTGCAGGAAGCAATTTCCCTCAATGGATTCTACCTGGTGGAATCTCAATGTATTTCAGATCAGGTAAAAACTTTCAATTGAAATGACTCTGAAAGTGGCTCTGGAGCAAAATCTAAATCCTGAGGGGAGACAGCTGTGCAACTATTTAGAACTTTCTACTTTTCAGGAGCTCTTGCATTACTAACGTCTTTCTTCTGTGCACAGCAACTTATTTTGTGAAGAAGTCTAATGACATAGGTGGCTCTCAACAATTCTCTCCAAGTTTCATTCCCCTTTAATGTGTGTTGGCTCTCTTAATGGGTCACCATCCTGCAATGTCTTAACTATAATCTTTCACAGGTTTATTTCTTTCTGATTTAGACTATGTCACAGATGTACAGATGTTCATCAGGAAACTAAGGCACCTTAACCACCCAAATGGCAGTTCTGGAGGTGTTGTAATAGGAAGTAAAGAGATGCATTCCATGCTCAGACAGATTTTAAAAATAAAGTAATATCTTTTGCTTTTTCTTCTAGATCTATCGTGCATGCCAATACTCTGGGGGGTGTGTGTGTGTGTGTGTGTGTGTGTGTGCGCGCGCACGTGACAGAAATCTTTTCTCCCAACTTCGGGCAGATTTGAAGTAGACAATCCTGTTCATTTTTGTTTACCCAAGTGTTCCTTTCACTTGTCTTGTTTATAAGTCTTTTCTAGAAAAGGCCTAGCCAAAAAAACCTCTGTAACTTGAAACTCAAGGAATACAAATGAATTACACAAAATCAAGTACCTAATCCATGTGGACGCAGATTCTAGAGCAGGTCTTCTCATGCTCCTTTATATTGTGACTACAAAATTATATCTGGCCTCATGCTTCTGTCATCATCACAGTCACCCTGTCCCTCCAAAGAGACCATAGGCACCTTATGGCCAGAAAGAGTGCTTCAGGGCCACCACTGTCCCCTACATAGGGTTGAGTACACTAATAGTTGATGTTTAATGCACTGTAAAATAGCTTTGTTCAATACAGACTTATGACAAATGAAAGGGGTTACAGGTGACATAGTTGCTTGTAACTATCTGATTCATAGGTTTTGTGGGAATTTGAAATATATAATAGACTCAGCCTGTAATATGGAATAAGAGCTTGGGGTGAGAAATAAAAAAATCTGAGTTCTGGTCCTTCTCTGACACTTAACTGGTTAGATGATTTTTGATGACGTCATTAAACCGAAGGGGATAATGCCTGTTCAAATGTCCCATTTGGCTGTTGTAAGGATGCAAGGGATGAGGAATGTAAACACTAAGTGCCACACAAATGCCTAAGCAGCATTATTGTGGTGGTGCTCTCTGGGACTCTGGAATAACCATGGTGATAATTACATGACACAGGAAGAAAAGAAGAGACACAGTAAAGGTAGGAGTCAGTGAAAAGAATGATGGGCACCTGCTTTTCTATAAATTTGTAACTACTATAAAAATTGGCAACTACTATATTCTGGGCACTTTCACATGTTCTATTAATCACGGTAATAATGATAACAGCAGCCATTTATTAAAAGCTTATTTTGTGCTCCACAGCAAGAAATATAATAATGTAATCATCACTGAATGGGGTTGGTATTATTCTTCCCATTTTACAAGTCATGAAATTAAGGCTCAAGGAAACTTAGTAACTGTCCTAAGGTCATCTAGCTAATGAGGGACAGAAAGAGCAACTGAGTCATGAAGGCATGGAACCTGAGATCAGCACCTGCCTCTGTTACATCCTATTCTGGTGGCTTTATGTTCTATGAGACCAGGGGTCATCTCCACATTAAACAGTTTAGCTTTTATAGCATGTGGCACTCTGGGTACCAGTTCAGAGGCCCTGATGGGGCTGCTGATGGTGTGTCAGATCAGGGCAGGGTTAGACTCTGCAGCTAATTCTCTGAAAGTTGCATGCCTGGTGCTGGGGCTAAGCCTTGTTAAGACTATTAAGTGCAAGATCAACACCACATTTCATCCAATCCCAAGAGACTGTAAATAACAGATGGTAAGGTAACTGGGTCCAGAGAACCAAGACAAGTAAAGGAAAATGACACAGGCAGATCTTAGTGATCCAAATAAGAGAATGTGAAGTCTGGGGATGAGTGCATTGGGAAAACAAACACTGCCCAGTCAACAGGGGGCACTCAAGCTAAACCCAGAGCCATCTTGAGAGGCTGTTGAAGCAGCCCTGTGATTGTTGCCTTCTGGATAGAATGACCTGTTCTTAGAGCCAGTCAGAGGCATGTGGGTAACCCCTATCCCTGCTTGAGACAAGGCTGGACCCCCAGAAGGCGCTCACATGGAGAAAAACTTGGGCTAGATGAGCAGTCTTTTGGAGTCCAGAGTGTTGTATGCTCTAGAGCAATGCAGACATCAGCACCAGTGCTCAGGCCTAAAGGAACCAATGGAAGGATAAATGAATGACCTGCTTCCAATATGAGTGATGGGATGCCAGCACTTTCGTGGTAACACCAAGCCTGCCTGCAGATACATGGTACAGGCCTGGGGAAAAGCAAACCTAGAACTTCCTTTCCTCCACGGTTAAAAACCAACCAACCAAGCAACCCAAACTGCACCCCAGTGCTTCATTCCTTCGTATATTTCAAGGGAAGTTAAAGCCCTTGCTCCTTTATTCTGAGCTTGATTTGCTTCATATTTCTTGAATTCACTGCTCTGATTTTTTTACAGCACAGATGCCACCCTTGACAGACTATAGGTATGATCTTTATAAAGTATTTCTAAACAAGGGGGACCTGGGGCTAAAGAATCCTGCTTACATCTGGCAGCTACTCCCCACCTCTCATCTTACTCAGAGGAGAAAGGAACAATCCTCCTTTTTTTTATGACTTCACTGAACAGGGCTCTGGCTGCCCATGAATGAAAAATCAGCTTATTTCAGAATCATCCCTAAACTTCAAACCCAAATGGAAGTTTAAGTGAGAACCATGCCTCTATGAGTTGTTGCCAGTGATTTAGCACTGTTCACTGATGGAAGATTGGAAGTTCTGGCCTGGAGGAATAAGGACAAGAGCTCTTGCTCCAGCTCTTTCACGAACTGTTAGATTTTGCTGTTCAACCCATCTGGGTCTCAGTGTACTACTCATCTGCACAACGCGAGGGTGAGATTCAATCCTCTCATTAACAGGCTGTAAAGCTATAAAGTATAAATTAGTGCACATGTGCTTATTGTTAAAGCATTTAGAATCATGGATGTGGATAACGTTAGTAATGATTAGCTACCCTTTCTTTTGTTCCAGATGTCTAATAGGTATTTAATGCAGGCGTAATATTATTTCTACCATAAACTACTTCTGGGCTTTCCGTATGCCATTTAGTGGTAATGGATATCTTTGGAATTATGACTCAAATGATGTGTATGTATATCATTCCCTATTTAGTTTACTGGTTATTGCTGTCATCAGCATCATATGGGTTGTAAAAAAAACGTTGCAAGTTAGTCCTTCCTTTGGGTATGATAGGATGCTGCCCCATCCTCCTCTCTCGCTCAGTTTCTGGTATCACGCAATGACCAGTAACATCCTCACCCAGTTCCCCACAAATGGTTGTGATCAGGACAACTGAGCCTTCCTGTAATGCGCCCCTTGGCTCTTTTTGAGGGAGAGCACAGGCTCTAGTCTGAACCAGTATGTTCTTCTATAAAGTATTCTGGGGGAAAAAATAGCCCAAAGTGCTTTTCAAACACAAGGCATTCGAGTGACTGATGAATATAGCTCCTATTGTTGTTACACCTCACGAGATGAATTGTGACACTTATATTGAAAAAGCAGCACAACACAGCCTGAAATCACCCTTGAGCAGAATTTCAGCATTGTAAAAAGTATTTGAAACAGCCCAGGCCTGAGTGGGAGCACTTGCCAAGATAATGGATTACACTGCATCCTGGGAAGAAGAGCCAGGAATCCAATGCGGGATTTATGTCCCGTGCTCCCACGGAGCTGGGTTTGCTTCGCTCCCATGATCTCTTTCATCTTTAGCCACATTCCTGGGAGACAGATTCTGTGTGTAATTATGCCCCAAGCTGTGTCTTTCTTTTAGACATAGATTCCTTCATCATTAAATGCTTACACTGTTGCCTGTTTCCCTGTGTGTCTCTTTATTCTGAGTAGACTGTAAACCTGTGAGGTTACTGACCACCTTTTTTACTTCTCTCATTCCCTCTTTAGTCTAGAAGGGCACCTGGAGCAAAGTGGACACTCATGAATACTTATTGAATGAATGAACATATGGATGGATGGATGGATGGGTGAGTGAATCCTACTCTTATTCTCTAGATTAAATTTTAAAAAGTTCTATGAAATATTAGATATACAAAAAAATTTTAAAGACTAATATGATGAATAACTCTGAACCCATTGCCCTGACTCATACCATGAATGCCTCACACTTCTCCCTGTGCGTATCCCGTGTCCTTCTCTGAGACGTTACTGACTTGGTGTTCATCGCTTCTGTCTTTACTCTCTCTATCTTTACTGCATGTATATGGACCCCTAACAAAAACTATGTTATTTTTTGCCTGTTTTTAAAATTTTCAAAATATTATCACATTGCATTCTTTTGAAACTTGCTTTCATAATCAAGAGCATATTTGCGAGATAAATGCATGTTGACACATGTCATTCTTATTCGGGCATCTGCTCTGTTGAATAGTATTTCCTTATATGAATATGTCACAATTTACTTATCCATTCTCATGTTGATGGAATTACTGTTGTGCTGCTATGAACAGTCTTATCCATGTCTCTAATGGTGCCTGTGGGCAGGATTCTATAGGGCATGTCCCCAGGAGCGGAATTGCTGGGCTACAGGGGATGCATATCCTCTACGTTACCAGGATTGCTGGATAACGACCCAAAGCAATTGTACCAATTTAGACTCCCATGGATCCACATTTATAAAACTTTAATTTTCTATCACTAATGCTTGCCTCTTTAGGTGCTGACTTCTGTAAGAGGAAACTGTTGCCAAGCTTGCCTGAGGGCGTCTGAGATATACTGGTTCAGGGGCTGGGGCTCTGCCCGCAGGAGTCTGAGTGGATTCCCAATCCTTCTTTGCAGTTTCATGAGCTGGAGCCACTGTGCTACATCAGTTTCTGAAGTATCAAAGTTCCTCCTAACCCTCAACATTCTACAGCTCATTCATTACAAGCACAGGTTTCAACAAAACAGAAGGTTTTCTTTAGTGGTAAAGAGCTACCTTCATCTAAATGTGATCTGTGTCACAAGACTCACTGTAATCCCTTTCCTATGCTCCTGGTCTCCCTGTGTCCTGACATCCTTAATATCCCGTTACATTGTGTTGTGTGATCACAGTACCACAGGGTGACAATATCGTCGCTAGAATTCTGTGGTTTTTGGTAACAGTAGATTTCAGGTTAATACTTTCTAACTGCAATTTATTAAATACCATAATACTTTAGAATTGGGGGGTTTAAATCAGACTGTTTAGTACTCGGATCATATTTCAAAAGGGAAACGTGCTGGGTGACCATATAAATAAGGACTTGCTGCTTGAAGTACCCCATCATGATTTAGAGCTGAAGTATTTTTTCCTTTCTAGTAGTTACTTTTCTCTTCAGATGAGATAAAGATTCATAGGGGGCTTAAACCCTTTAAAAAACATTTTTCTATCCTTATATTTTTTCTGATTAGGAATTGAAGTGGCTAGTGTATTTTTTGGTTTGTTTGTTTCCAATGTAAACTTTCTTCTTGAAGAATAAAATACATATAGAAAGTGCACCAATAATAAACTTACAGGTTGATGATGTTTCATGAAGTAAACACTTTCTTGTAACACCGTCACTTGAAGAAACAGAACATTTCTAGAACCGCAACCCCCACCTCATGCTCTCTCAGTCATTATGGCCCCTACTCCCAGAGTAATCTCTGTTTGTTTTCTTCTCCCATAGGTGTAAGGTATCCTCTAACCCCAACTGCTCCTTTTACATCTGAGTTCAGTAAGAGCCAGAGAGGTGAAATGACTCACCCAAGTTCACACGAGTTAGTGAAGAGCAAGGGCTGGAACTCTTGGCTTTATCCAATGTCCATTCTGTTCCTGATTTACTCCAACTGTTCTTATTTTCTCTTTCACTGAAATGTGACAAGAAACGCAGTGACCCAGTGAATGGCGCACTTTCTTGTGCACTAGGGAGGTTGTAGATCCTCCACTCAAGTTGGGTTCCCTCCTCCACTAACATCTCTCTGTTCCTAGGACTTTGTGCCATTCCCACATGGGGAGCAGACCCTTGGACACACATGTAAGTTTCAGAACTCTATGAATAAAGGATAGGATTTGAAAAACAATGCCTGAAATATTTACTACCCTGTACACTTCTGATGGAAGTAACCAATTATGCAGCATACTAGCTATCTGTGCCCTCTCTTTGAGCGAGAAAGTAAATGACAGCAGTCAGATTCACAACAATTATGTAACCTAAGACTTAAAAAACTGCCGGACATGTGCTAGAATCCGGTCACATTCAATACACACTACCTTTCTACATCCGGATTGAAAGCCCTTTCCAGCACAACAACCCCTGAATGTTCTGATTAACTGAGGTTTCAGAGCAGTGTGGTGCAGTAGAAAGAGTTTGAAATTGTGAGTCAGATAAATCAGTCTTATTCCCAGTTTTCCTGTATGTGAGCAGTGTGGTCTTGGCCAAGTCACCCCAACTCTCTAAGCCTTGTTTGGCATTTGTGAAATGGGGGGAATAAGGTTCCTGTAGTGTTTGTGATAATGTATACAAATCATTTAGCATAGTGTCTGACACCCAAAGAGGTCTTAACAGATGGTAACTGACTCCTTGCTCTAATCTTAGCTAGGGGTAAGCGTTCTCCTTTTCAGTATTTATCTTATTGGTGACAATGTTATTTGGCATTGGGTTGACAATCACAGTCCTTCATAAGTATATGGCAAGGACCGTTTCTCATATTTAGGAGAAGGCTTAGCTGAATTTTCACATAAAGAAGAAAGATATGTGTAGCTACCTAAAAATGTTTTGCACCCACATCCAATGTGTGGGGTGGGTTTTTCTACACATCCAAGAAATTTCCGGACACCAGCTGGATGTCCTGCAATTCAACTCAATTCTGACACTATCTACCCAGAGATAGCATCAGATTCCAGTTTAAGAGTTCAGTCGTACAAGACTGCCCTCTTGCCCTATTTCAGACAACTGTCACAATTCCTGGTTATTACTTGTGCTTCTGACAAACCAGCTATAGAGGGGAGGTTTCAATACCCCCCTCCATGGATAGGATTAATTTGCTAGAGTAGCTCACAGAACTCAGAGAAACATTTTACCTACTAGATTACTGGTTTATTATAAAAGGATATAATTTAGGAACAGCCAGATGGAAGAAAAGCGTAGGGCAAGGTCTGGGGAAATGTGCTGAGCTTCCATGCTCCCTCTGAATGCACCACTCTTCCCAAATCTCCACATCTTCACCAACCAGAAGTTCCTCAACCCTGTCCTTTTGGGTTTTTATGGAGGCTTCATTACGTAGGCATGATTGATTAAATCATTGGCCATTGGTGATTGAACTCAATCTCCAGCCCTTTTCCTCTCCCTGGATGTGGGTCAAGGGGGTGGGACTGAAAGTTCCAACTCTCTAATCACTTGGTTTGTTTCTCTGGCAACCAGCCCCCTCCCCCCCCCCCCCCCCACACACACACAGCTTTAGGGATTTCCAGAAGTCATCTCATTAACATAAAAAGAGACACCTTTAAGGCTTTCATCAGGAGATTCCAAGTGTTTTAGGAGCTCTCTGCTAAAAACTGAGGAAGATCAAATATCTATTTCTTATTGTAAATCACAATGTCACACTGCCTCTGGAAACATCCTTCTCTCCTCACATCAGGTGTTAGGAGACATCCGGTGGAAGAATTGACTTCCTTAGCTCATGGGATTGAGAGGTTTAATTTATTTTACCCTGATCTCAAGAATCAAATGGCCCTCGTTGACATCTGTATAACTCAAGTAAGAAGATAATTACAATATAAAATAAGAAATATGATAAAGAGAGGACAGGATCCTATGACAGCACAGAGTATGGTGCCTAATGTAATTTGGGGAGTAGGAGACTAAAGAGGGGTGGTTGAGGGAGACTTTTCAGAGATAATGATCTTAGTATGAGGCCTGAGGATAAATAAGGGTAAGCCAAGAGAAAATGGATGAGATGCATAAATAAGTCAGGTGAAGGTAGGAAGGAGGGAGAGAAAATGGAGAGAGAGGGAGATAGAAAAAAAAAGAGAGAGAGATGGAGGAAGAGAAGGAGGGAGGGAGAGTGAGAAAGAAAGGGAGAGAGAGGAAGAAAGACAGAGGAGAGATACTGAGATGGGGAGAGAGATAAAGAGAGAATCCATCCTTGTTCTTTCTATTGTGTCCTAACTGGTCTGAGGGGAGTAGTAGGGTTTCTCCATCCATAAAAGTCCAGTATCCCAAGGTGATGTGGGGGACTGGAATTGGCCACCCCGAGATATGTCTCTTTGGCATTAGGATTATTTTGGGCTGATTACTTTTAAAAACTGCAGACAGGAAAGAAACTCTGAAAAGCAGAATTTATTTACCCTTTGTTAAGATACATTTACTTTTGTAAAGGAAATTTCCATCTGTAAAGGTGTCTCCATCTCTGTACCAGGAAGAAGGAGGGATGACCTTATCTCCAGAAACTCTCATCAATGTGGAAGGCAAGGACTCAAGTCTGCATAACAACATGACTCTTATTTACTGTACTTGTCTGGTAATCTGCCATAACTGACTCCCTCAACACCCAACATCCTCCTTTGTCTTTAGCTGAGGGTGGTATTTAAGATGAGAACTTCCACCATTTTGGCAAGGTCCTCAGTTTGCCTGAGCCTCTCCCATGTATACATGTTATAAAGCTTTGTTTAATTTTCTCCTGTTAATCTCTCTCATGTGAATTTAATTCATTTTCTTTCCAGAAGGATGACCCAGAGTGGATAGAGGAAATGTCTTCCCTACAGGGGCATAGGAGTCGAAGATTATTTGAGAATCTTCTAAAGCATACTAAATCTGTTCCTAACAAGGAGGATAGCCCATGGTCTGACTCTACACCTGAGCCAGAAGAAAGGAAAATTCTGGAGGAGTGAGGAGAGTCAGGCTAAGCCTTGAAGAAGACCGTCTACATGAGCAAAAACCATGTCTGATTTTAATGTATGACTTAAGAGGCAGAATGGGGCTCCAGAAATTAGTGGAGTTGACCAATTAACCAAATTGATCTTTGGTTACCTGCCTGCTGATTACTACCTAATAGTGTTTAGGGCTCTGTGTTTGTTCATTAGGTACCCTGAGGAACCCAGGTCCCAATTTATGATTCCACCATGCCCTCCAGCAAAGCTCCCATTACCTATGGGATCCATTCTCACTTCTTGGAGAATACAGAGAATTTGATCATTATACTCCCATTGAGTCATTAATAGCAGACTGAAGTATCTGATGCCACCTGTGTGGGAAGTTAGCTGCAAAACAAGTATTTCAGGTGTTGTACCAGAAATTCGGGGAAGAATCTTCTGGTGAGGGTGGGTGGGGATTTGCTACATAAGCACTTACTTCAACTTCCAGCCACTGAGACTAAAAATGAGCTTCTTGTCTAAAACCACTTCGCATTTTATGATAATCCACAAATACAGACGTGTGTGTGCACACACAATGCACATATGTGAACACACCCACACACATCCATCCTCCACAAGAAACCAGGGTCTCAGCCACACAGGCTCATCAATCCTGCCTCATTTCATAGTGACAATTTCTGCCTGATTTCTGCAGGAAGCTCAGGTCTAAAGCTACACACTAGAGCTCTTCAGAACAACTAGTTTTCTTTCCAATCATTAGGTAATTAGTCAAGAGAAAACTATAATATATATTAAATAATTTATTTTCTAGGCAAATCTCACACTTTAAGCATTTTTAAGTTGGTAATTTTAAGAAAGTGTGAAATTGGGGAAACATTCTCATTGGTAAACAATTATTTTGCTAAGAACACGTAAAATAGATTTTATTTTTTATTTATTTTTTTGGTGAAGATTGGCCCTGAGCTAACATCTGTTGCAACCCTTGCTATTTTTTTCTCCCCAAAGCCCAGTATATAATTGTATATCCTAGTTGTAAGTCATTCTAGCTTTTCTATGTGGGATGCTGCCACAGCATGGCTTGATGAGTGGTACATAGGTCTGCACCCAGGATCCGAATAGGTGAACCCCAGGCCACTGAAGCAGTGTGTACAAACTTAACCACTCGGCCACAGGGCTGGTCCCTAAAATAGATTTTAAAAGAGGGAAATAAAAAAGAGGTTATTAAGAGTTTTACTGAATCAAATGAAAGTTTCAAGTCTTGTTGGAGAAGAACAAAGAGACTCTAATAGAAGTTGGTTTTCTGTGCATGCATTGACCATTTTAATAATGAATTTGTGAGAAAAGCCTCACCTGATTGGATTCTCACTAACACCCCTTGTGCCACCGTTGGGCTTGGACTGCCTTTCAACAACAAACAGGTGACTTGTATTCCTATCAAAGCTTGAGAAGCACTGCACTAAACAGCTGTCAGCACCAGGCTGACTTTGCTGCCACTGCTCCCACAGGCTGCAGATGGCCTCTTCCCACACCTGCCTGTGAAATTCTACATGTTACATAATGAAAAGCAGAGAGAGAAGACTCTACAATGCCCTACCCCTGTAACATGAAGCCTTCATTGATCAGCCATGTCCCTTCTCTGAAGCACGTATTAGAGGACCATTTGGCTAGCACTGACCAAAAGGTGTGATCAAGCCTGTATCTGTCACAGCCGCTCTCCCACAGGAGTGGTGGGCAAGTGTGGTGGTTAGTCTCATGAGCACTAAAGCTGGATTGCTGGGGTTCAAATCCCAGCAACTCCACTCACTAGTCAGTGACCTTGAGCAAGTTACTTAACCTCTCCGTGTCTCGGTTTCCTTATATGTCAAATAGTGACACCAGTAACAGCACCCGCCTTGTGGACTGCTGTGAGGATCTATGGACCAATAAATGCAGGGTACTTACAACAGTGCTCAGTACATCATAGTGCTCAAGAAATGTCTCCGTGGTATTATCGAGGGCAGAAAAGTTTATTATTCCCCTTAAATCCCACCCAGCACCTGATACAGTACCAGGTACACAAAAAAATGCTCAGTCAACAAAATAAATGATTGTGACAACAACCAGTCAGCTCACCAGCTATAGAATTTTAATTCTTATCTTATTTCCACCAATGACCAAACAGGACTGCACATTCTACAGGACCCACCCATGCTGTATCCCATTTGAGAGTTGTTAGTAGATGTTTGTCTTGGAGCAACTTCCAGTTATGGCATTGCACATGTTACCTTCTGGAGAAGACAAACAAAGACAACAGCAATGAAAAAGCCAGGGTCTACTTAGTTCTTACATTTGGGAGCCAACATTTTTAATGTTTTATTTGTGGACACATCAGTCCAGTAGTAGTTGAACAAAACCATTCAACCCTCTGGTTATTTGAATAACTACCATGTCATTGTGTTCCTGATATTGACCCTGATATCAGTTTCCCCACATTAAACCCAGCATATATGGGGTTAAAAGCAAAACACTCATTCCCTGCTTATTCTCTGGCTTCCTGGCTCCAGAATCCACTCTCCTCCATGGAGACAGACACAGCCAAGGACAAGCACCTGGATTATCTCCTCCTGGCAAAGAGATATAGGCTGGTGGGAAAGCTGATGACCAGCAAGGTCATATGCTCCCCCTCCCCTACCTAAAACCCCAAATAAAAACCCTTCCTTTTAGCTTTTTGGGGAGTTTGGGATTTCAGACTTAGCTGCCCTCTCTGTGCTGTGCAAAAATAAAATTCCTACTTTCTTCCACCACACCCAGTGTCAGAGATTGGCTTGCTGTGCAACGGGTGAGCAAACTCACTTCGCGTTCGGTATCATTCATGTCCCCCGATCAACCCTGAAGTCCTTTGAAATAATCACAAATGGAATGAAATGTGTATTTAAAATTATCTTTTTGTCCATGGGTTTTACAACTTCAGCCAATGACTTAATCCCGGCATGGGGATTATATCAGAAGGAGAGGATACGATTTCACTCCCTTCCCTTCTGGGAAAGACTGGTTTTCCATCCACCGAATTGAGGACCACAAAGATCAGGAGCCATTTGCTCAAGGGAGTGAAGTGTTTAGGGTAGAACAGTCTGGACTGATTTTACTACAGATCATGTGAGGCTCAGTGACACTTCTACTTCTCTCCTGGAATCAGGATGAAGTGGTGGGTGCAGAGAGGTGAAAAGTACTGATTCTTTGCTTAAAAATTGTGAATATCCATATGGATAAATTTCTGTTAAATTTACTCTTTATTGTTATTACTAATAGTGTTTATTTTATGCAAAGTGCTTAGAATGTTGTCTGGCGTAAAATAAAGATTATATAAGTATTGGCTAATTTCTCTCTATATTATACAATTTACCTCGTGCTTCATTCTTTTTAAGCATTCCATATTCATAATAACTTTTATTTTACTTTTCATTTTCTTCTCAAAATCCTTTATGAAGAGGAGAAAAGGATATTGTCTCCATGTATTTAAGAAGAAACTGAGATCCAGAGAGACAGCTGGGGGATGCTGAAAAGACAGCAGAAACTGGTTTTCTGACTCCAGGGCTGGCACTGTCCCTAAATAAATGCTCTCCCAGCGGCTGGAAGAGTAGGGTCTGGGTGGTTCATATTCCAGTTTTTCCTGCATGGTGTTTTCCTTTACTGATACCCATGTCCATAGCACACCAGGACACAAACCCCTTGGAAGCACAAACCTCCCTCTCAAAAATGCTAAGGCTAATCCTATGCTAATAACAACAATAATGATAAATCCAATGCATTAGAGCAACAAGTCTAAACATGGAAAGTCAGCTTTCTCCAGAGTCAGTGTCCCAGGCGAGTGGTCTACTTACACACTCACAGCACACGAGGGTACCCATGTGCCATCACATTAGTGATAAAAGTGATGGCAGATGCCCTCATGAGTGAGCTGCCGGTCTTCTGAAAATACTCTTTTGTGTTTTGGACACAAACCTTTTTTTTATGCAGAACTTTAGCACATGCTTTATTGTGTTTTACATAAGTTGTGAAGCCTTGGAATCTGGCTTGTTTCCTTATTTTTTTTTATTGTGGTAACATTGGTTTTTAACATTATAAAAATTTCAGGTATACATCATTCTATTTCGATTTCTGTATAGATTACATCATGTTCACCACTCAAAGACTAATTGCAATCCATCACCATACATATGCTCCTCTTTCACCCTCCTTCCTCTCCCCTTCCCCTCTGGTAACCACCAATCCAATCTCCGTCTCTATGTGTTTGTGTGTGGTTGTTTTTATCTTCTATTTATGTGTGAGATCATACAGTATTTGACTTTCTCCCTCTGACTTATTTCACTTAGCATAATACCCTCAAGGTCCATCCATGTTGTCACAAATGGCCAGATTTCATCATTTTTTATGGCTGAGTAGTATTCCATCGTGTATATATCTTGTTTATCCATTCGTCCCTTAATGGACACCTAGGTTGCTTCCAAGTTTTGGCTATTGTTAATAATGAACATAGAGGTGCATGTATCTTTACGTGTTCATGTTTTCATGTTCTCTGGATAAATACCCAGTGGTGGAATAGCTGGATCATATGGTAGTTCTATTCTTAATTTTTTGAGGAATCTTCATACTGTTTTCCATAGGGGTGGCACCAGTTTGCATTCCCACCAGCAGTGTATGAGAACTCCCTTCTTTCCACATCCTCTCAAGCACTTATTATTTCCTGTCTTGTTAATTATACCCATTCTGATGGATGTGAAGTGATATTTCATTGTAGTTTTGATTTGTGTTTCTCTGATAATTAGTGATATTGAATATCTTTTCATGTGCCTGTTGGCCATCTGTATATCTTCTTTGGAGAAATGTCTGTTGAGACCTTTGCCCATTTTTAAATTGGGTTGTTAGTTTTTTTACTGTTGAGATGTATGAGTTCTTTACAGATTTTGGATATTAACCCTTTATCAGATATACAGTTTGCAAACATATTCCCCCAGTTGTTAGGTTGTCTTTTTGTTTTGTTGATGGTTTCCTTTGCTATGGCAGAAGCTTTTTAGCTTGATGTAGTCCTATTTGTTTATTTTTTCTTATGTTTCACTTGCCTGGTCAGACATGGTACGTGAAAATATGCTGCTAAGACTGATGTTGAAGAGAATACTCCCTATGCTTTTCTCTAGAAGTTTCACCATTTCAGGTCTTACATTCAAGTCTTTAATCCATTTTGAGTTAATTTTTGTGTACGGTGTAAGATAATGGTCTACTTTCATTCTTTTGCATGTGGCTGTCCAGTTTTCCCAACACCATTTATTGAAGAGACTCTCCTTTCTCCATTGTATGTTCTTGGCTCCCTTGTTGAAAATTAGCTGTCCACAGATGCGTTGGTTTATTTCTTGGATCTCAATTCTGTTCCATTGATCTGTGTGTCTGTTTTTGTGCCAGTACCATGTTGTTTTGACTACTATAGCTTTGTAGTATATTTTGAAATCAGAAAGTGTGATGCCTCCAACTTTGTTTCTTTTCCTTAGGATTGCTTTGGCTATTCAGGGTCTTTTGTTGTTTCATATAAATTTTAGGATTCTTTGTTCTATTTCTGTGAAAAATGTTGTTGGGACTTTGTTAAGGATTGCATTGAATGTGTAGATTGCTTTAGGAAGTATGGACATTTTAACTATGTTAATTCTTCCAATCCAAGAGCACAGAATATCTTTCCATTTCTTTATATCTTCTTCAATTTCTTTCAACAACGTTTTATAGTTTTCAGTGTACAGGTCTTTCACCTCTTTGGTTAAGTTTATTCCTTGGTATTTTACTCTTTTTGTTGCAGTTGTAAATGGGATTATATTCTTAATTTCTCTTTCTGCTACTTCATTGTTAGTGTTTGGAAATACAACTGATTTTTGTATGTTGATTTTGTATCCTGCGACTTTACCATACTCATTTATTATTTCTAAAAGTTTTTGGTGGATTCTTTAGGGTTTTCTATATACAAAATCATGTCATCTGCAAGTGGTGACAGTTTCACTTCTTCCTTTCAAATTTGGATCCCTTTTATTTCTTTTTCTTGCCTGATTGCTCCTGCTTGGACTTCCAATACTATGTTAAATAAGAGTGGTGAAAGTGGGCATCCTTGTCTGGTTCCTGTTCTTAGAGGAATAGCTTTCAGTTTTTCTCCATTGAGTATGATATTAGCTATGAGTTTGTCATATATGGCCTTTATTACATTGAGGTACTTTCCTTCTAAACCCATTTTATTCAGAGTTTTTATCATAAATGGATGTTATATCTTGTCAAATGCTTTCTCTGCATCTATTAAGATGATCATGTGATTTTTATTCTTCATTTTTTAATGTGGTGTATCGCATTGATTGATTTGTGGGTATTGAACCATCCTTGTATCCTTGGAATAAATCCCACTTGATTGTGTGAGTGATCTTTTTATTGTATTGTTGTATTTGGTTTGCTAGTATTTTGTTGAGAATTTTTGCATCAATGTTCATCAGTGATATTGGCCTGTAATTTTCTTTTTCTTTCTTGTCCTTGTCTTATTTTGGTATCAGGGTAATGTCGACTTCGTGGAATGAGTTAGGAAGCTTCCCCTCCTCTTCAATTTCTTGGAAGAGTTTGAGAAGGATAGGTATTAAGTCTTCTTTGAATGTTTGGTAGAATTCACCAGGGAAGCCATCTGGTTCTGGACTTCTATTTTTTGGGAGGTTTTTGATTACTGTTTCGATCTCTTTACTGGTGACTTATCTATTCAAATTCTCTATTTCTTCTTGATTCAACTTTGTAATGTTGCATGATTCTAAGAATTTATCCATTTCTTCTAGATTATTCAATTTGTCAGCAGATACCTTTTCGTAGTATTCTTTTCTAATCTTTTGATTTCTGAGGCGTCTGTTGTAATTTTTTCTCTTTCATTTCTGGTTTTATTTATTTGAACCTCCTCTCCTTTGTTCTTCTTGAGTTTAACTAAAAGTTTGTCAATTTTGTTTTTCTTTTCAAAGAACAAGCTATTGATTTCACTGATTTTTTCTATTACTATTTAGTCTCTATTTCATTTATTTTTGCTCTGATCTTTATTATTTCCTTCCTTCTACTGATTTTGGGCCTTGTTTGTTCTTCTTTTTCCAGTTACTTTAGGTGCACTGTTAGATTATTTATTTGAGGTTTTTTTTGTTTGTTGAGGTAGGACAGTATTGCTATAAACTTTCCTCTTAGAACCACTTTTGCTGTATCCCATAAATTTTGGCATGTTGTATTTTCATTTTCATTTGTCTCCAGGTATTTTTTGGTTTCTTCATTGACCCAATCATTTTTCAGTCGCATTTTGTTTAATCTCCACATATTTGTGGCTTTTCTGATTTTCTTCCTGTAGTTGTTTCTAGTTTCATACCATTGTGGTCAGAAGAGATGCTTGGTATTATTTCAGTCTTAAATTTATTGAGACTTGTTTTGTGGCCTAATGTGTGATCTATCCTGGAGAATGTTGCATGTGCATTTGAAAAGAATGTGCATTCTGTGGTTTTTGGATAGAATGTTCTGTATATATCTACTAAGTCCATCTGGTCTAATAAGTCATTTAAAGCTAATGTTTCCTTATTGATCTGTTTGGGTGATCTATCCATTGGTGTAAGTGGAGTGTTAAAGTCCTCTACTATTATTGTGTTACTGTATTTCTCCTTTTACGTCTGTTAATAATTGCTTTATATATTTAGGTGTTCCTATGTTGGGTGCATAGATATTTACAAGTGTTACATCCTTTTGTTGGATTGTTCCCTTTATCGTTACGTAGTGCCCTTCTTTGTCTCTTGTTACAGTTTTTGTTTTAAGGTCTATTTTGTCTGATATGAGTATTGCCACCCCAGCTTTCTTTTCATTGCCATTTGCATGGAGTATCTTTTCCCATCCCTTAACTTTCAGTTTGTGAGTGTCTTTAGGTCTGAGGTGTGTCTCTTAAATGCAGCATATATATAGGTCTTGTTTTTTTTTATCCAATTGGCCACCCTATACCTTTTTTGTGTATGTGAGGAACATTAGCCCTGAGCTAACATCTGTTGCCAGTTTTCCTATTTTGCTTAAGGAAGATCATCACTGAGCTAACATTTGTGCCAGTCTTCCTCTATTTTATGTGTGATCCCACCACAGTGTGGTTTGATGAGTGCTGCTAGGTCTGCACCTGTCCAAATCTGCAAACCCCAGGCTGCTGAAGCGGAAAGCATGCACTTAATCACTACACTATGGAGCAGGCTCCCACCCTATGCCTTTTGACTGGAGCATTTAGTCCATTGACATTTAAAGTAGCTATTGATAAGAATGTACTTATTGGCATTTTTTTCTTGATATTTTAGTAGTTCTTCTCTTTTCTTTTCTTCTTTTCTTACTCTCTCCCCTCATGGTTTGATAGTTTTCTTTAGTATTATGTTTGGGTTCCTTTCTCTTAATTTTTTGTGTATTTATTATAGGTTTCTGATTAGCAGTTACTATGAGGTTCATGCATAATAAGCTATGTATATAACAATCTATATTAAGTTGGTAGTCTCTTTAGGTTGACCTCTTGCTAAAAGCTCTACTCTTTAACTCCCTTCCGTCTACATTTTATGTTTTTGATATCATAGCTAACCTCTTTTTTTGTGCATGGGTATCCATCACTGTCTTATCATGGAAATAGGTCATTTTAGTACTTCTGTATTTTGACCTTTCTATTTGATCTGTTACCTTTACTGTACATTTGCCTTTACCAGTGATTTTACTTTATTTATTTATTTTTTGGATAATTTTCTTATTCCTGTTTATGGTCTCCTCTTTTCCACTTAAATAAGTCCCTTCAGCATTTTGTGTAAGTCGGCTTTCTTGGTGATAAACTCCTTCAGTTTTTGATTGTCTTGGAAACTGTTTATCTCTCCCTCCATTCTGAATGATAACCTTGCCAGGTAGAGTATTTTTTTTTTTAAAGATTGGCACCTTAACTAACATTTGTTGCCAATCTTCTTTCTCCTTCTCCTTCTGCTCCTTCTTCTCCTTCTTCTTCTTCTCACCAAAGCCCCTCCAGTATGTAGTTGTATATTTTAGTTGTAGGTCCTTCTGGTTCTGCCATGTGGGATGCCACCTCAGCAGGGCTTGATGAGCAGTGCTAGGTCCGAGCCCAGGATTGGAACCTGTGAAACCTTGGACTGCTGAAGTGGAACATGTTAACTTAACCACTCGGCCATGGGGTCAGCCCCCAGGTAGAGTTTTCTTGGCTGTAAGTTTTTTCCATCCAGCACTTTAAATATATCATGCCACTCTCTTCTAGTCTGTAGGGTTTCTGCTAAAAAGCCAACTGATAGACTTATGGAGTTTCCTTTGTATGAAACTTGTTGCCTTTCTCTTGCAGCTTTTAAGATTCTCTTTTTATCTTTAATTCTTGACATTTTAATTATAATGTGCTTTGATGTGGGCTGCTTTGGGTTTATTTTGTTTGGTGCTCTCTGTTCTTCCTGTACCTGGATGTCTGTTTCCTTCTTTAGGTTAGGAAAGTTTTCAGCTATTATTTCTTCAACTAGATTCTCTTGCCTTTTGTCTCTCTCTTCTTTTTCTGGGACACGTATAATATGGATGTTAGTGAAATTGATGTTGTTCCAGAGGTCCCTTAGGCTGTTCTGTTCTTTTTGATTCTTTTTTTCTTTTATCTGCTCTGCTTGAATGATTTCCTCTAATCTTTTGTCTAGCTTGCTGATCTGTTCTCCTGTATCATCTACTCTGCTATTGAGTCCTTCTAGTGAATTTTTCATTTCCAATATTATATTCTTCATTTCTGATTGGTTCATTTTTATATTTTCCAATTCTTTGTTGAAGTTCTCACTGAGTTCATCCATTCTTCTCCCAAGATCAGTGAGCACCCTTATGACTATTAGTTTGTACTCTTTGTCAGGTAGATTGTTTTTCTCTGTTTCGTTTAGTTCTTTTTCTGGGGTTTTGTCCTGTTCCTTTACTTGGAACATATTCCTTTGTCTCCTCATTTTGCTTCTTTCGCTGTGATTATATCTGTGTATTAGGTAGGTCAGCTATGTCTCCCGATCTTGGAAAGGTGGCCTTATGTAAGAGGTGCCTTATGAGGCCCAGCAGTGTGCTTCTGTCTTGTCACCAGTTCCAAATGCTCCAGGAGTGTCCCCTGTGTGGGCTACGTGTGTCCTATTTTGGCAGGTTTGCTGTCACTGCAGGTTCTTGGGGCGGCTAGGCTGTCCCCCTGGCTGGCTGGTTGTAATGCTCAGCTGTGTGTTGCTGCTGTGGTCCCTTCAGTTGGTTTATTGGGCATGGGGAGCCCCAGCACAGGTGGCTGCAAGGTCTAATAGTACATTCTTGTTGCAGTTTTCCTGTTAAGTGAGTAGGCCCCCAGCATGTCCGGTTGCTAGGCTCAGGGGCTTACAATTGCTGTAGGCCTCCTGCCTGCCAGGCTCTTGTCAGCTCTCTCAGTAATGCAGCTGAGTGGGGCCAGCCCCAGGCATGGGAGCAAAATAATGGCTGCTGCCAATGTCTCAGTCCCTGGGAAGGTGGTCCCAGCTGGCGGATGGGGGGTGTCTCATCTCTCACCAAGATGCACCAGAACCTATCAAGTGAGCCTCTTTTCACCAAAGGATTGTGTACCTTTCTTTCTGGTGATTTTAGGTTGCTTTTCAACATGAGTGAATTTGTGCGTGGGCCCTTTAAGAGCAGGTTTTTTTCCCCCTTACGTCCAATAGCTTCTCTGGGGGGTATTTCCAGTTGTTGTTAATAGCAAGCAAAGCTGGGTATTATGACACTTGTCTTGATTGTGCTGAGTCCAAAAGCTGCTTAGAGTGGTAATGCTCCCATGCTCATATCCCCCACTTTTCCAGGGAAAGTTTCACATGTTAAGATTGCTCCTGGCTAGCCATGAAGCACCATGGCTCAAAGGTGGCTTTTTTTCTCTAGAAAGGAATTTATGCCTCTTCCACCCCAGTCAGCACTGTCCCTGTTGTGGGGATTCTTTTTATCCAATTTTCAGTTCTCTTTCAGGGGTAATTGTTTGAAGAGTAGTTGTAAATTGGTTGTGTCCATGGAGGGAGATGAGTTCAGAGTCCACCTATGCCACCATCTTGACACCATCCTTTGTATACAAATGTTTATTTAAATTATTCCTAAAATATTTCAGAAATATTCAAAGGTATAATCTAATTTTACAAAACATGTTGTTTTGGACACCATGGAGGCAATTTTGATGTAACATATTTAAGGAACGAAAATCCTGATGGGCTTGGGTGCAGTTCATCCTTCATGACTTACTATAGCTATTACTACTACCACCATTCTCCAAAACAATGATTCCAGTAGTTTTTGTGAATGTAGCACTGTCCAGTTTAAAAGCACTTTTCTCTGACCACTGGCCTGCACTCAGTTTACACAACAGCATTATGCATTAGACATCTCTCCTCTTGCAGCTATGGGCACCGAGACCATTGGTTTTAAGTGATTTGGCTGCACAGAAGATTGGTGGGAGAGCAAGGACCCCAGTGTGCTCTTTTCCTCACTGGAGCATGAAGACTGAATGACAAGGTCAGTGGAACAATGTTGCACCATGCTGGTGTCAGAAAGAGCATGCCACTGCAAGTCTGGAGATGCACATCTTGACCCCAGACTGGCTTCTTTCTGCTGTGAGATCTTAATCAGGTCACTCTACTCCCTGGACTTTAGGTTAGTTCCTGAAAAGACAGGAGGTGGGATGAGGGATCTCTAAGTTGCACACCCTCTCCTCTCATCTTATCACTCTGAAACTCAGAAAAAGCATCCTGAGAGTGTCAGAGGCATGCATCTTTCTTTCTCTAGCCGGTGCAGAGCAGTGATTTAGAAAAGTGGAAGAAAATGGAAAAAAAGCCAGAGTCCTCAGTGAAACCACTCCAATGTCACAGTCTTACCCACCTCCGAATCCCCCAGAGGTGTTTTTCAGGAATCCAGATGCATCTGTGATGCAGAGAAGCATGGGTGCCAATCAGCAGGTAATATTTGGTTGGAGTCCACAAGAAACAGAATTACAGACCTTAGCGGGCATCTGGTTTAAAGTCCAGATGCAGAACCTGGGGCTCAGAGGGCAAGAGAGCTTCCTGAGCACACAGTGAAGCAGACACAAAATTGCTGACTCCACTGCCCTTCTGGGCTGACATGTTACCAATGAAGTTCAGTCTTGGTCCACTACCAGGTCTTATCTTCATGAGAGCAGAACCAGGGCTCTCTCGCTTGCTCCTATATCCCCAGTGTCCAGCACAGGTGTGTGCTTAAGAAATAGCTGTTGAATATTTGAATAAGTGAATGAACCAATGAAAAAATGGTTGAGCAGAAGACACATGATTTAGATCCCTCTTCTCATCATATGGCCACAGACAAACTACACTTCATCCTGTGTCCCAGCCTCTTCATTAGACTTTGATGTCAGGATGATCCAAGCAAAAGTGCATGACTAGATCTATACAAGTCCATTCCTGTCATTAGAAATCAAACTCACAAGGCCGGGTGAACATCCCACATCATTAGAGACTTCGTTCTCATAATAAAAAGACAATCAACTTCTGGGGCAGTGGGCTGGGCCACATCAAGCCTTGGAGAAGCGTGTCCATGTGGGCAGAAATAAGCCCAACTTTAATATGATTTGGTTAGGAGAGAGGACTGGCCTCTGCAAAGTTGTGAAATTGGAAATCTGGTCTCTGGTTATTGTTCCCCCAACCAACAGCCTAGTAGTGCCCAGTGCTCTAGGTATTTCCATCATGGAGCCTGAAGTGCCAGGTTACAATGTATGGTTTCAATGTACCCTCCATCAAAGCTCCCAGGGCCCCAATGCTTTATTCTTACTTGCTGGAGAAGATAAAAGATTTGATATGTATGTTCCCATTGAGTCATTTGTAGCTGTTCCTTATTTTACCTCTCTGAGGGGTAGTTGCCTTTAATATTTAGGGGTTTCAGGCTCTTTTCTGATATAGAGATTTCAGAGGAATATTTTAGTGATGGTAATGAGAGATGATTCATATCATATAGACATTTCTAATCTTTCATTGCAAACTGCCGTGTGTACACACATGCACACACATAGACACACACATACACAAACATGCATATACAAATATAGGCAGAGTAATCCTTCAGAGGAAACAGGAACCCCAGCCATAGAGTCTAATAAATCCTGCCTCATCTCATTGTGGTCATTTCTGCCTGGAAGATTAGGTCTCTCAGCCCAACGCCTGTAAATAAAATAATTTCCAGGACCGGCCCGATGATATAGCAGTTAAGTTCACATGCTCTGCTTTGGCAGTGGCCTGGGGTTCGCGGGTTTGAATTCCGGGTGTGGACATAGCACCACTCGTCAAGCCATGCTGTGGTGGCATCCCACATACAAAAGTAGGAGAAGATTGGCACAGTTGTTGGCTCAGTGACAGTCTTCCTCAAGTAAAAAGAGGAAGATGGGCAACAGATGTCAGCTCGGGCCCAATCTTCCTCATACACACACACAAAAACAAAAATAAAATAATTTCTTTCTCTATGAGATCTTAAACTTTAAGCATTTTAAGCTGATAATATATAACAATAATGTTTAAATAGGAATATATTTGTCACTACTAAATAGTTGTTATATTTAGGGCATGTAAAAATGACTTCTTAAAGAGGGAAATAAAATGATGTTAAGAATTTTATTGGATCAAATGAAAGTTTTAAGTTTTATTGGATAAGAATAAAGGGCCCTAATTGGAATTGATTTTATGGGCCTCTAAGTCCGTTTTAAACAGGGGCAGGTAGTGAATTTGAGGGAGGTACCAATCTGGCTGGTTTCTCACTAACTGCTCTTGGGCAGCACTAAGCTGGGTTTGGATTAATGCAAAGCCAGTGACTGTCCTACCTTCCCCTCACCCCCTCTTCCCAAATCACCCCCAGCTTCAGCTTGTCATTGACTGCTTGCTTATCCCCGCGTCCATGTAAACTTACAAAAAATGAGTAAATAATCAGTGTGTAAGAAACATTTCTTGGTAGAGATGGTAAGTTCCTTTGGATTTCTGAGGACAGACATCACTGAGAGCAGGAGCTGTCAGAGAAAACCATGTAGAAGGGCTAGATGATGCTCTGGGTTTAGAGGATGGATAATGGAATGGTGGTGAAG
Source organism: Equus asinus (assembly GCF_041296235.1). Classification (NCBI taxonomy): domain Eukaryota; kingdom Metazoa; phylum Chordata; class Mammalia; order Perissodactyla; family Equidae; genus Equus; species Equus asinus. The sequence continues at coordinate 21,658,560 of NC_091791.1, forward strand.
AGAAGCACTCCAAGGCTTTCAGGGGCAGGTGTGAAGACCTGTGTACAGAAGTTGCTCATGTGTGTCATAGCAGGTCAATGGGTTTCATAGGCTAGATGGTATGCATTGGGGAAATGTAGGAAGTATTGATTTTGCATCACTTTGTCATTAGTTAGAAGACAGCATCATTAAAAAAAATGCAACACATAGGGCTGGCTCCATGGCCGAGTGGTTAAGTTCGCGCGCTCTGCTGTGGCAGCCCAGGGTTCAGATCCTGGGTGTGGACATGGCACCGCTCGTCAGTCCACGTTGGGGCGGCGTCCCACATCCCACAACTAGAAGGACCTGCAACTAAGATATACAACTATGTACAGGGGGCGTTTGGGGAGATAAAGCAGCAAACAAAAAAAAAAAAGATTGGCAACAGTTGTTAGCCCAGGTGCCAATCTTTAAAAAAAAAAAAATGCAACACAAAAAAATTCAGCTTTGCCATTTGTTGCAGACGGGGCTTTGCTCCGATTAGTGCACATCTAGGAAGTCTGCCAACAGGCAACCATGCTTCTCTGAAAAATAAAGTCATGTGGAATCTTGGGAAACACCTCTGGGGGGATGCAGAGGCTGGGTGAGCCACTGGGGATGGCTTTGCTGGGGCTCCAGCTTTTCCATGCTGCCTCCAATTGCCCAAATTACAGCTATGTAGTAGACGAAGAGAGGGCTGACTCTGCCTGGAACTCATCGTATTTCAAGCCTCATAGGGAGGCACCTCTGGTGGAGCAGCTGAACATTCACGATCACTCACTCAGGTCTCTTATCTCAAATTCCTCAGAAGAAAACTGGTCATTCCATCCCCCTATTTGGTGGTGTGAAGAGGGAAGGGCTTCATACATTCCATCCCTGAAGATCCTAAGATAAGAAAGAGGTGGTTTTCTTCAATCTCTTCTGGCTCATTTTCTCAAACAAGAAGGTAATTTAGAAGGGAGTACTTTGGTGAATAAAGCCAATTCTCTTCAGTCACCAAAGGTATGTGGCTTGCAGGGTGTGGGTTGGCTTTTTATTAATCCATGTGTTTCACCACAAGGTTCTCTAACCTGGCTGTTCCCTAATTTTCCCCACCAGGCTTCTGAGATGACCCACAGAGGGTCAACTGGAAAAAGTAATAGGAACATACACTGTGGGAAGTTGCTATCACTATTCCCAAAAGGGAAAGGGTTTGAGAACCTTCGAGAGTAAAATCTGGGACACGTCTGCCATGTCCATTTAATCAACACGTTATATACAGCTAAAGGGACGCAAAGTTGCCCCGTACTTTCCAATGGTGAAGCTAACATTTGCTGAGCACTTTCTGAAGACCAATCATTGTCCCAGATTTTATTTTTCATACATTATCCCATTCAACCCTGATAATATCCTTATATTTCTATCCTCATTGTACAGATGAAGAAGGAGGCGGGGTCTTGCTGAGGCTAACTTGCTCAAGTGTACACACAGGTGACAAGCTGCGTAGCATGGGTCTGAAAGAGGCCAGTTTGATTTCCAGGATTTCATGATTCATCATTAAGTTATTTCAAAAGCGTGCTGGAAACCATCATGTTTTGACAAATTTAGGTTAATGAATTTACTCTAAGATCGATAGAAAGGCAGAGATACATATTCTCAAGGTCATGGAAGCATTCCTGATTGCCGTGGAGATAATGCCGAGAGTGAAGGATGTATTGGAGGAGAGAGATGGGATACGTCACAGAGTTATCACTCTGAGGCTCAGGGAAGAAAGGTTTTACTGATTGTGTCAATGCACAGCCCTCTCTCCGTCTAATACACAGCTGTAATTTGGGCAATTGGAGGCAGCATGGAAAAGCTGGAGCCCCAGCAAAGCCATCCATCCCATGGCTCACCCAGCTTCTGCATCCCCCCAGAGGGGTTTCTCAAGATTCCACATGAGTTTATTTCTCAGAGAAGCACGGTTGCCAGTTGGCAGGTTGTAAATTGTTGGGATCCCGAAGCCAGAAGACTTCTACCAGGGCCTAAAAAGTCTCTCTAACTGCAAGGAATCTGTGCATGCTGAGACGATTTGGGAAGGAGCTGCCACTGGAATAAACGAGGAAAGTTTAAGTTCCAGAAAATGAACAAAATTAAACATCTTTTGATGTACTGAGACATATTTCAATATAGAGTTAAAAATTAGGTGATGGGAGCAATGTGCATATGGACAAGTTGTTGGTCTCTATAATCCTCAGTTGCCTCTTACATAAAGTAAGAATACAAAGACCTACCGCATTTTGTTTTTTCTTTGAGGAGCAAGTAAGGAAATGCTTACTGTGGGGCCCATTGGCATGTACGTAATTGGTAGTCGTTGCTAGGAACGAGTAAAGTGTAGTGGTTACAGTAGCTGTGACTCATATTAGCTGTGTGACTTTAACCAAGTTACTCTGGGCCTCAGTTTTCACATCTGTAAAGTGGGGTTAATGATATTACCCACCACGTAGTCCTTAAAGGAAGTAAACTAGGTAGCAGGCGCAGAGCCCCTAGGACAGTGCCTGCCATGCGGTGAGTGCTCATCAGCTCAACTGTCGTCATCATCACCATCTTTACATCGAAAATGTATTTCCCTTATCAGTGAGCTTCAGCCCAAACACTAAAGTCTTTGTAACAACAAGATCTTTTATTTACATTTTTTTTAAAGATTGACACCTGAGCTAACATCTGTCACCAATCTTCTTCTTTTTTTTCCCCTTCTTCTTCTCCCCAAAGCCCCCCCAGTACATAGTTGTATATTCTAGTTGTGAGCGCCTCTGGTTGTGCTATGTGGGACGCTGCCTCAGCATGGCTTGAGGATCTAAGGATCCGGGATCCAAACCAGCAAAACCCTGGGCCACTGATGCGGAGCTCGAGAACTTGACCACTTGGCCACGGGGCTGGCCCCTTTTATTTCCATTTTAAAGTAAAAGATAAGACTGTTGCTGGATAGGAAAAGTCTCTTCTCCAAATCAAAGTCACAGCATCCTCCCCAACCATTTCAGTGTTGCTGCTGACTCCCTGGCCTCCAGATTACCGGAAATGCCTCCTTACCGGCTGCCCTCTTCCCTCATGTGCCCTATATTGCTGATACTGACTGAAGCAACCACACAAAACTTGCAGAATGAGAGGGCTATCTGCTTATGGCATCGAATGCGCTTGTTGTATTAGCCTTTTAAAAAAAACGTGTAAAAGTTCCTAAATTATTAAAATTTTCCAAAGTGGTATTTGATGGCAAAAGTAATATCTGTGCAAAGTATTAAGTGGGTTTTAAGAAAAAAGCCGAATAATTTGACAGTATTAAAATTGTGCTGCCAAAGAGTCCATTTTCTCAGAGCCATCTCTATCCTGGCTTCAGTTGCACAGACTGTCATCAGGATGGTGAGATTTATTTTTCCTCTAACTGCAACATAGTAGCCAGTTTTATAAGAAATATAGCTGTGGTGCCCACTTTTCAGAAGGGTAAAAAATCCATGGTGTCTCTTACATGGGTGATTACGTATATGATTGGGAGAATGGCTTGCAACAAAAAGATCAGAGAAAAAGAGGCTTTACGGATCCCTGGGGTGCTGTTTAGATGTTTAAAAATATGTAGTAACCAGTGATTCATTTATTGGTGGGAAGACACAAAGCTCCCTCTTTCCAGGGAAGGGGAGTTTGGCCTCTTTTGTGAAATTTTCTGCATATTGCATTCTCATGTATTAAATACAGAGCATGCATTATTCACCCTTTAAAGCTATTTCAAGGTCTGTATGTGGTTTCCCTTTATAATCTCAGAAATTTCACATGTAATTCATTAGAGACGGATAATGATCTAGTGCGTGGGGGCAGGAGATAGAGTCAGCACTGGCTTCTGGCCTTCAGTCTGCTCCCGTGTGCCGGAAGGCAGTGTGGCTGATCTGCATTTATGTGGGCTCTTGAAATGTTCTTTTGTGTTCTGTATCATGGATTGAATGATTTCAAAGGGTATTTGTTTTATGCTAGGTCCTGGGGGCCATACTCAGGAAACACAAGTTATGTCCCAGAGTACCTTACAAGAGTATTGGAGAAGGCATGTATTTATGAAAACTTAGAGGGCAAAACTCTGTACTGTCAGGTGTTAATGGGATGTAATTAAATGCATAGTGAGTGGCCAACAGAGCCGAGCTACTAAGAGCGCGGACGCCAACACCAGCTCTTTTAGGCCTGAACACCAGCTCCATCAGTAACTAGTTGTGAGACCTTGGTAGCGAGGGGTGATGATACCAAAGACAGCAAACTTGGTCTAGTGTTCCACAATAATGTGATATTTCAGCTGAAACTTCAATGTCGGATAGGCATCTTGCTTTTACAAATGATGCTGAACATCTTATTTCTCATGTTGCAAGTATATCTGTGGGCTGTTTCTGTGTACTTACTCATGATTTTTACCTAGTGCCCTTGTCTCCTTAGTATGAACAATGGTGAAATCAGTCTACTTCAACTTTCTCTCAACTCATCTCTTTCCTATCCATCTCCCAATTATAGTGAATTATGAGATTTTTCTTAGTGCCTACTTTTAAACATTTAAGTATTTTTATACAGTTGAGTAACAATAACTCTCTGTGGGTCTCTTTTGTTTCTGCATGTCTTGTATCAACTTTTGTTGGGGACAGTCTTTTCACGGGTGTTTATACAGCAAACGACCTTGGAATACATAGTGTCACCCTCCAGGGCTGAGGGAAGATTCGTTAGCTGCCCAAGGTAATGAAGATAATGTCTCCCTCTGGGGCAAAGATTGGGCAGGTTTGTTAATAGACCCTTTATAAAAGATTGGGGTTTCCTAAATTCTGGGTTCCTCGGCTATGAGGCAGTCCCACTGCATGCACAGCGTTGACCCAGGCCGCTCTGCATTGTCCCTGTAGGAACTGGAGGACAAGGGACCTGATGTGAGCATGAAGCTCATGCTGCTTTGCTCTGACCCAGGAGTCTCGGGATTTCTGTAAGCACCCATGAAACTGTGGCAGAATAACTAGTTAGCTTGCAAGCAATGTAAAATCTCAGACTCTTCACGGTTCTTGACATAGACTTCTATTACCTGATTTACTTGCTGTAAGTGTGCTTACACTGTGTCCCATTTTTATTTCCTCCTTCTTATTCCGGCCTTGTTCTATTATTTCCCCTTTGTCAGGTTTATAAAACATTTACATTCTGTTCTGTAACTATGATCTCAGTATTTATTTTAGTTTTATCTCCTTGCTTAATCAGACTAAATTTAGAATAGTTTCTCTATTCATCTTTTAATTAGTTGAAATTTGCCCTTGAGAATCTTCTGAAAAGTCACCTCTAGAAAGACTCGAGGAGATTATATTCCCAGAGTTCTTGCATGCTTGGAGATTTTTTTTTGCCTTTTTACTAGAGAGGTAATTTGGCTGGGAAGTAAATTTTTGGTTCCATTCTTTCTTTCCTGGAAGACTTTTAGTCATTACCCCATTGTCCTCTAGATTGACTCTTACTATATAAGATTGAGGTGGGTTGATTGTTTTTTAAACATAATTTAATCTTTTTTGTCTAGTTGCACAGAGAATTCTTAAACTTTGAAGTCAAGTAATTTTGCTTGAATTTAAATTTTTTATTGAGACATAATTGACATACAACGTGTACATTTAAAAAATACAATGTGTTGATTTGATACATTTCTATATTGCAATATGATTACCACTGTAGCATTAGCTAACACCTCTGTCACGTCAAATGATCATTATTTCTTTTTTGTGGTGAGAACAATGAAGATCTAGTCTCTTAGCAACTTTGAAGCTGATAACACAGTATTGTTGTGTATAATCACTATGCTGTGATCTTCAGGACTTATTTATCTACTAGCTGCAAGTTTGTACCCTTAAACAACATCTCCCCAATTTCCCTAATCCCTGGCCCCCGGTACCCACCATTCTAGTCTCTGTTTTCCTGAGTTTGGCTTTTTTAGATCTACATATAAAAGAGATCATACAGCTTTTGTCTTTCTTTGTCTGGTTTATCTCACTTAACATAATGCCCTCAAGATCCATCCATGTTCTCACAAATGGGAGGATTTCCTTCTTTCTCATGGCTGAATAATAGTCCATTATGTATGTGTGTGTGCGCTCGCATATATATAAATAAATATATCTCGCATTTCTTTATCCATTCATCTATTGACAATTGTTTGAATTTCATTTTAGCATTGACTATTCTCCATCAAACTTTCCAGAGACACAGTATTTTGACTTTTTGATCTATAAATATGTCTTCTTTTGTTTCTGAAAAATCATACGTACATGTAATATTTACTTCAGTATTATTTACATATCAGTGTAATAATACTCCAGTGAGTCTGTATTCTTCAAGAACATTGATTTTACATATGTTGGATTTGTCTGATCTTTTCTACTTATTATTTTCTTCCTATCCCGTTAATTTTTGTGGATTCCCATTTACTTTTGCTTGTTTTTTTCTTAAATCTATTCCCCATGTTTCTAATGAACTTTCAGCCACGTCTAGTCTCCTTTGTGTTGTTTTCAACACAACCTTCACCTCTGGAATGGTATTCTATTTCTCTTCCACTTCTCTCCTGGGAACAGTTTTTCCATTCTTTCTATGGTCTCATCTTCCTTGAGTCCTTTTAGCTCTCTGCTTTGAGTTTTTGTTTTATTGAGAAATTGTTTGATTAAGTTTCATTTAAGAAAATTCCTGGCAACATGCTTATTTAAAAAATTCTAAATCTGATCCATGGTAACATTTATCTGGTGAGTGAACTTCCATCTTCCACTGTTTTTCCTCTTCCTGTCCTTCTTTTCTTTCTTTCCTTTTGGTACCTTTATATAGATGCTTTCTGGGTTGATATTTATTTATATTACTCATCTTTGAAAGAGCTGAGTTCTTCTTAGATTTGCTATTGGTAAGACTTCTATGTGATGGAGGAGCCAGGTAGTGTTATGGATTAGCTGGACAGTCCATGGATCACAGTGGGTTTTCTTATGACTCAGTCCTGTAAGTACAACTTGGTTTTGCTTTTACTTCTCCCAAGACAATAGAGATGAGTTGCTGTAGGATGTCACCAATGCTGTCTCTACTTTCTCTATCCTGTCTCATCAAGAGATTCCTTCTTGCAAAGCTGGTACAGTGGTGTGTTTCTTTATTCAGCCCCCTAACGCTGCTGCTTCCCATTGCTTACCTGTGTCCAAGGATGCGCCTAACTGCCACCTCAGCACAATATTCCCAGTTTTCCCAGCAAAGAATTGTTGGTTTTCCCCTCAGAGTGTGACAAGCTCCCAAGAACAGGGCTCTGCCAGCTTTGCTTGTAATGCACAGTTGTAGGCGTTATCTGCCTGCATCCTCCCTTGCTCCTGTTTGACCACAACTGCTTTGGCGGCTCCTCCTCATGTATTGTAGTTCAGGGTTTCAGATGTTGTCTAGCTTGTCCATGTTAGAACATACATTTATTGCTCTTCTTCTTGTTTTGAGTTGCCTTCTAAGAGGAGAGGGAGGAAATACTATTAGATATTCAATAATCAATAAACATTTATTGCACTCCTACCATTGTCAGACTCTGTTAGGCACTCAAGATGCTGAGATCATGCAACTCAGCTGGTAGTAGATATCCCTTTATTTCTCTTTCCTGCATGAAGATTCTCTGATCCTAGGATTAACTGTGGAAATCCTTAAATTTTAGGAAGAGGTATTCTAACTAGTTCCAAATGGTGGGAAAGCCTTTATAGTTCTTGAGTTGGGAGTTGAACTGAGGAAAGGCAGGCTTTGTAAAAGATGGGAGTCAATGCTACCCACCTATCTCATATGACAGCTCAGATTTATAAACATGAATGGATATTCTTAAGAAATAAGTCTATCAGCCAGTGCGGAGCTTTATGTTTTGGCCTCAGTTAAAGCCATGCCCATATTGCTGTGATTAGGCCAGCTGCTACTTTCCAAGATGTTGCCTCTTATCCCACACCTGCAAAAGGAAAGACATGCCAGTCACCAGTGACATTTTCAGCATCATCCTCGTCACCATCATCACCACCACCATCACCACCACCGCTATTACAATTTCTTGAGTGCCTCTTTTGTGCTGAAAACGTTACTTCCTTATTTAATATCTACAATAATTCTGGGTGGTAGATGTTATAAGCCCCTTTTTACGGATGAGGTGATTGGGGCTCAGAGCATCAGCCATCTTCTCAAAGATGAGAAGCCAGTAAGTGGAAGAACTAGAATTTGAATTCATATCTGGCTGACTCCACAGTTCTCGTCCTTTCTGGTGCTTTATGTAGCCCACTGAGCAAGCTCAGGAGGTCACCCTCATCACCCAATTGTAGCTCTACTTGCAAAGTCATTGTATGTTCTTACTTTTCCCTGGGACATCGAGTAGTGCCAAACATAAGTCAGACCTAATGAAAATGGTTTTCTAATAAAGAAAGACATTTGTCTTAATGATGAGGACATAATTCTTCCTTAGGGAGTGCACAGGCTCAGCTCTGCCACCATAACCACAGTCCAAAAACACAGCCTAAAGGCAGAAAGGAGAAGACATCAATTTCTTTCCTTTATTCCCCAGCAAAAGTTCTCACATATTTATTACTAAACCAACCTACTAATGCAAAAGCATAGAAACAAAAAGAAAAATTATTTTCCCAATAAAACATGTGCAACTTTCCAGATAATGGTGATGTTTTAGGCTTGATATTGTAAGACACTAGACATGTAGATACAGCATAAATATATCTGCCACCTCATGTGCAACTCCTTTTAGGCCCAGCTTGGCTCTTCTGCAGTGTTTCCTCTTAGAATTGTACCTGATTTTGTTACCAATTTCATCTGAATCCATTTGGGAATGAGAGGTTTGTGCTTTTGCTTCTTGGCCAGGAATTGCTTGATCCTGAAAGTCTTGTGAGCAGAATTGGAGAGGAGGGCAGTCAATCACACACTATCATGGCAGAGAAAGGCGAGAAGATACCAATTTCTCTTTTTGTCTTCCTCTCGCTGGCTTTCAGTCACATGTCTGGAACATCGTCTAGCACTTTTTTTCTCTTCAGTTATTTTACATTTGTGTTCCATTCCCTCACAGCTTATAAGCTACTTGGGGGCGAGGACAATGCCCTCTTTTACATGGTCTCTGTTATCACCAAATCTGGTGCAGACTGGACACATCACAATCTTTTCAACCATTCCATGTAATGGACACATTGCTGTTAGTGTGTCTTTCTCAAAGGGTGGCAAGATTTGAAGTTAGACCGGCCTGGGTTTACGACATCATTTTATGCCATTTGTGAACTGGGTGCTTACACAAGAACTTATATTAGCAGTTACATTTTTTATTTATAATTTTAGGATAATGTATATTTATGGTATAGTTGGTAAGGTAAAATATAACACAAAATGGGTCTAACATAGACTTAACATAACTTAACATAACTTAGAGCAGATATTCAGATAAATGTGACCTAGGTCATGCCTTCATGTCAAGTTCAGGAATTACAAAAACGTGTTAAGCATTCCACCACATGTCTCTTGCTCAATTATAATGACAGTTATTACTAATTATGGTGTATTAAATATGGCTACTTTCAGCACAGATCGAGTAACAAGGACTGGATTTACCTTGAAACAAAAACAATAAAAAAAATGAATACAATATATAAAGCAGCAGTTTTCAAGACATTGGACACAGACAATCAAGAAGAGTGATTCCTGAGAGAGAGAAACAAATAAGGTGAGTCTCATGATTGGCCCAGTTTATTGCCAGGAGAGTTTCCAGGCAGTGTAGGGAGAGGAGACCCGCAGGTGGAGCACTGTGGTCTCCACGAGTTGAGAAGATGGAGCTGACAATCTGGGGAGACTAAGGTGACTAGAATTCACAGAGCAAAAAGCTAGGTTGGAGACAGCTCCACAGAGAAACAACTCCAGAGAGTTCTTTAGAGATCCATATAGCCCCCTGGCTTCTTCACCTGAGCCCCAATCAGCATAGGTGTGTAAAGAAACTATTCAAGGCCAGGGAAAAAATTATCCACATGGATTAGAAGGAATAATGTCCAGAGCTCATACACGGCCAGGAGTAGTTCTTGCTCCCATCAGCCAAATGGAAAACATCACAATTTACAAGGCATGGTTAGAGTACTCAAAAGTTTTGTCCCAGTACCAGGACAAAATTAGCCCCATATGAAACATTGCCTTGGTCCTATCCAACAAAGACCAAAAACAAGGCCCAAAAGAATCAAACTGTTTCCAAGTAATGTAACTGCATCTCAGAACAAAGCTCAAGAATATTTATGGGAATACAAAAATATCTAGCATCCAGCAGGATGAAATTCAAAATGACGGGCATCCCATCAAACATCATTAGATATGCAAAGAAGTAGGAAAAATATGATTTATAGTGAGGGGAATAAACAATCTATCAAAACTGACCTAAAAATGATTAGATGATAGATTTACTAGTCAAGAGCATTAAAGAAGTTATTGCAACTGTACTCCACAAGAAGCTAGAGAAAAGAGTAATCATATTAAGTAGAGAAGCAAAAGATAAAAGAGCTCTCAAGCAAATTTCTAGAGATGAAAACTGCAATATCTGAGATGAAAAATACATTGGACAGGATTAACAGTGGATCATATGCTTCAGAAATAATGATTAATAAACTTGAAGATATAGGAAAGTATCCAAAATAAAACACAGAGAAAAGTCTAAAAACTAATGAACAGAACATGAGTGAGCTGTGGGATACCTTCAAGTCATAGAAAATACATGCAACTGGATTCTTTGAAAGAGGGGGAGAAATAGGTAGAAACAAATACTTGAAGAAATAATGACTAAAAATTCTCCAAATTTGATGAAAACTATAAATCCACAGATATAAGTTCAATAAACCCCAGGCACAAGCAATATGAAGAAAACAATATCAAAGCACATTATAATCACATTGCCCAAAACCAACGATAAAGAGAAAATCTTAAAAGTAGCCAGAGGATCAACAAAGTGGGTATAGAGGGACTGCCCCTCAACACAATAAAGGCCATGTATGACAAGCCCACAGCTAACATTATACCCAGTGGTGAAAAGCTGAAAGCTTTTCCTCTGAGATCAGGAACAAGGCAAGGATGTCTACTCTTGTTACTTTTATTCAACGTGGTATTAGAAATCCTAGCCAGAGCACTTAGGCAAGGAAAAGAAATAAAAACTATCCAAATTGGAAAGGAAGAGGTAAAATTGTCACTATTTGCAGATGACATGTTATATGTAGAAAACCCTAAAGACTCCACCAAAAAACTGTTAGAACTAATAAACAAACTCAGTAAAGTTGAAGGATACAAAATCAATATACAAATTCTGCTGCATTTCTATATATTAATAATGAACTATCAGACAGAGAAATTAAGACAATAATCCCATTTACAACTTCATCAAAAAGAATAAAATACCTAGAAATAAATTTAACAAGGAGGTGAAAGTCCTGTACACTGAAAACTATAACACATTCATGCAAGAAATTGAGGACGCAAAAAAATGGAAAGATATTCTGTACTCATGGATTGGAAGAGTTAATATTATTAAAATGTCCATCCCAACCAAAGCAATCTTTAGATTCAATGCAATCTCAATCAAAATTCCAATTGCAATTTTCACAGATATAGAACAAACAATCCTAAAATTTGTATGGAAACACAAAAGACTCCAAATAGCCAAAGCAATCTTGAGAAAGAAGGAGAAAGCTGGAGGCATCATGTTTCCTGATTCCAAACTCTATTACAAAGTTACAGTAATCAAAACAGTATGGTATTGGCATAAAAACAGGCACATATGTTGATGAAACAGAATAAAGAGCCTAGAAATAAACCCATGCATATGTGGTCAATTAATTTACACAAAGGAGGCAAGAATATATAATGGGGAAACGATAGTTAGGAAAACCAGACAGCCACATGCAAAAGAATGACACTGGACCCCCATCTTATGCCATTACACAACAAACTCAAAATGAATTAAAGACTTGAATGTAAGACCTGAAACCATAAAACTCCTAGAAGAAAACATAGGTGGTAAGCTCCTTGACACTGGTCTTGGCAATGACGTTTTGGATTTGACCAAATGCAAGGCAACAAAAGTAAAAATAAACAAGTGAGACTACATCAAACTAAAAACTACATCTGCACAGCAAAGGCAACAATCAACAAAATGAAAAGGCGACACACCAAATGGGAGAAAACATTTGCAAATCATATATCTGATCAAATAACTCAATAGTGTTAAAACAAACAATCCAATTAAAAAATGAGCAGACATCTGCATCTGTCCACATGGTCATTGAAGCATTATTTACAATAGCAAAGACGTGCGAACACCTTAAGTGTCTATTGATAGACGAATGGGTAAAGAAAATGTGGTATATGCACACAATGGAATATTGTTCAGCCTTAAAAAAGAAGGCAATCCTTCCATTTGAGGCAACATGGATGGACCTTGAGGGCATGATGTTAGGTGAAATAAGTCAGACAGAGAAAGACAGGTGCTGTATGATCTCACTTAACATGCCGTAAAAAAAAAACCGAATTCATAGAAGCAGAGAACAGATTGGTGGTTGCCAGGAGTGGAGGGTGGGGGAAGTGAGTGAAGGTGAAAGTGAAGTTTGCACCACACGGAAAAAAATTATAGCTATATGAGGTGATGGATGTGTTAACTAACCTTATTGTGGTAACAATTTTGCAAAATATACATATGTCAAATCATTATGTTACACATACACCTTAAATTTACAAAATATGTCAATTCTATCTCAATAAAATTGGAAAAAAAAGAAGGAATGAGATTTGAGTATACACTTCTCCAAAGAAGATATATTGATGTAAAACAAGGACATGAAAGATGCTCAAAGTCATTAGTCATTAGGGAAATGTAAATTAAAGCCACAGTGAGATATCTCCTATTAGAATTGCTAAAATAAAAAATACCGATGGTACCAAGTGTTGCTGAGGCTGTGGGGGAATGGGAACTCTCAGGCAGTGCTGTTGGTAATGTACACACAGTTTGGAAAATAGTTTGGCAGTTTCTTGAAAGATTAAACATATACCTATCATAGGATCCATTCCACTGCTAGGTATGACAGCATCTAACCATACAATGACTTATGTACAAGCAATTTTGTTTGTAATAGCAATTTTATTTGTAATAGCCAAAAGCTGGAAACAACCTAAATGTCCATCAATAGCTTAATGGGTAAACAAACTTTGTTATAGCTGTACAGTGGAATACTCAGCAATATAGGGGAATAAACAATTGATACACACTAAAACATGGATGAATCTCAAAATAATTACACTAAGGGAAAGACACCAGACAAACAGCATATTCTTTATATTTTCATTTATATGAAATACTAGTAAATGCAAACTAATCTATAGTGACAGGAAGCAGATCAGTTGTTACCTGGGGGTGGGAGGTGGGGAGAGAAGGGGCGGGCAGGAGAAATGACAAAGGAACACTGTGAAGTTTTTGGATATGTGCATTGTCTTGATTGTGTTGATGGTTTTATGGGTGTATACATATGTCAAAACTTTTCAAATTCTATACTTTACATATGTATAGTTTATTTTATATTAATTGTATGTCAATAATGCTATTAAAATAATAAAAGTGCAAGAAAGGAGATAGGAGTCACAAAACATTCTCCATTCTAGCTTTACCAGTGATAAAGTTGGCAGAGAAATCAGTCTTACAGCTGTTTGGTTCTAGTTTTAAAATTTCTGTTGTCAGTTTGCTGGAGCTGAGAGGAGAGGCTGGATATGTGATGGGCGCAGCTAACAGTTTAGGAAGGCTTACTGGATCTTTCAACTTCACAACGATTGTGGCACAAACTGTCTTTTCTCTTCTTGAAATAGCATGGACGTCTCTTAAAACTGTCTATCACTAGAGATTTACACACCACAATTCACGCATTTCTAGGTAGGAAGGCCAAAGAGAATGGTAGTGTTAATACTGGAGAGGAGGAGAGAATTCACTTAGCCCAACTTCTGCACTTTACAGAAGCGAAACAGAAAAAGTTATTGTACCTTTCTGATCCTGAGTCACACAGTTCATCTGCAGCTGCATGTGGGAAAAATCCCAGATGTCTTTATTTCTAGTCCAGTCCCTGGCACAATTGCTAAAAGCCTTGTTCTCCTGAGTCAGATGCACCTGGGTTTAAAAGCTGTTGCTGACACTTGAAGTTAACTTTGTGACCTTCGTCATCATTATAATTTCTATTTGGCAGATTTATAAACTGAAGTTCAGAGCAGATAGATTATTCGAACAGTTCATGAGATTGCTGTAATGATCAAATGAGATCATCTTGCAAAGTCCTTGGCATGGTGCATGGGACGCAGCATGTAGCACTTGATAAATGGAGATTACGACCAATATTATGATTATTACTTTATTTTTAGTACTACCATGGCATCATTGTCCCTCTTTAGTCTAGTCAGCATCCATCAACAACCTGCCTTTAAAGTTCCTTCGTTGAATTTCCTTCCCAGGAAATTCTAGAGCCTGTTTTCTCAGCCTGATTTCCATGTCTGAGCCACATTTGCTCCCTTTATAGAATCTCTCCCTTTGTGCCCCCAGCATTAGCTGCTGAGCTCTGCACTGCCTGCGGGGCTTGTGAGTTTTGCTCATTAGATGCCAAATTACTGCCACTGAAAAGTGACAAATGGCAGTTTGCGACCTTTTACCACCGTAAAGCTCATGCAATAAAACAACAAGGAGCTATAGAGAAGCAAGGTTTGTGGGATCATAAGGAATATATGTCTGCTTCAGGCAGTTTAAGTGGCAAGATTCAGTGAGTTAATGCTTAAGGAAGTAGACAGCTTCAGTTAATGAAATGAAGTATTTAGGAACACAGATCTGTCACCATTGCTTGTCATGTAAAATGGTGGATTTGTTGCTTGTGAATGCAACTGCATTAACAGAAACATTTGCTCATATTGAAACAGTACCCAGAGCAGCAATTTTGTTAATAAAGATATAGGTTGTCAAATGTTTTCTTCTCATCCTTGGAACCCTTCCAAACAGCTTCCTGACTGTGGGCCATGCCCTTCCTGGGGCCTTATTCCCCCAGATGATTTGACAAGTGCAGTATATTCACCTGCATTTCAGAGCCAGGGTGGATGCTCGGAGCTGAGTCCCAGGGATCCCCCGTGACAACTTGAGGTCTGAGGGCATGTGCTTTCTGTGAAGCAGGGAATATAGGAGTAGAAACCCTAGAGAGCCAGAGCCAAACCCTAGAGTGCCTGTGCACTGTAGCAGGACAATTATCCAGGTGCCCACCCTGCTTCTTGCCCTTCCTCTGCATAGCCAAATGTCTCTAGAGAGTTTTCTCCACTTTCTCATGTCTCCCTCACTTCTCTGCCTGCTCCCATTTGTCTACTATCCCTTCACTGTCCTCCAATTGTTCTCACTAATCAATGATCTCCATGTTACGGAACAAACGAATATTTTTTAGTCTCCTCTGACCTGACTCATCGCAGGATTTTCCACAATTGATCAGTTCCTGCTGTTCTTGATTTCCGTGACTCCACACTACCCGAGTTCGCCTTTTCTCTCTCTTGCTACTCTTCTTTTTGACTCCTTTCCAGGTTCTTCTTTCTCTAACCTTGGCCATTAAGTGCTGGTTGTCCTTTGAGGGTCAGCTCCAGGCCCTGTTTTTTCCTCACACACCACACCCGTGACTTCCACTATCACCCACCTCCACTCTGAGCTGGAGATTCCCTTAACCCGCTGTCTGTCCCACTGACGTCTCCGCGTGATGTCTGAAAGCATTGCAAACTCAAAACGTCCAGGCTCAAATGCTCAAATGTTCAGTCTTCTTCCTCAAACACGAGCCTCCTCCACATCCACCATCCATTCTGTGTTTGATGAGTCAGGGACTTTGAATTTATTTTAAAAAATTCTCTCTTTTGCACTTCCTGTCCAATTCATCAGTAGGTCTTGTCTATTTTATCTCTTAACTATCGCTCAGATCTTTCTACCTCTGTCCATTTCCAGTTCTTGGCACAGGACCTGGCATATGGAGGCACTCAATGAATATTTGGTGAGTGAATGAATCTCCACCAATGATACCCGAGTCCAGGCTACTATGGTCTCTGACCAGAATGGCTGCTGGAACCTCCTAATATGCATCTCACCAGTCTATGTTCCCCCACTCTAAAGAGTGTTCCATATTACAGTCAAAGGGATCTGTCTAAAAAAGCGAATCTGATTGTGTCATCTCCTTTCCCCAGGTTAAAATGCTTTAATGGTTTCTCATTGTTCCTAGGATAAAATAAAAAATTTGTAACATGACTTAGAAGGACCTGTGTAGTTTTTCCACTGCCGGTATCTCCAGCTTCATCTCACACCACACTCCACTTTCTCTCTTTGCTTCAAGCACACCAACCACACCACTCTGCTTTCTGCCTCTCCCTCCTGCCACAGGAACTTCTCCCTGATCCACTTTTCTCTCCTTTCCCCTGTCACCTCCTCCTTAACTGGTATTCATCCTCCAGATCCAGGTTCACATGTCACTTGCGTCCTCTGGGTTACCAACCTCAATCCCTTGTGACACCATATACCTCTGAAAACAATAATTTTTAAATGTATGTAATTACTTGATTAATATCTGTTTCCTCTCAGAGTGTAAGCTCTGTGATGATAGAATATCTGGCTGTGTTCTCTGTTGTGTTCTTGGAGCCCAGCACAGCTGGCGGGCAATACTATTTGTTAGATACGCTGAATAATTGTAAGCCAGGAGGCTGGGTCCAGGTCCTGCCTCTGCCTTGGAGGAGTACATGGCCTTAGAGATAAAGGACTTGCTTAGATCAAAGGAAATCTATCCTTTGTTATTGAAATTTATATACAAAGCAAAACCCCTGCCCACTGGGGGATCCAATCCATTCATCGATCAATCCTTTAAGCGGAGTTCTCAGTGTTCAGAAGCTTGGGCCCAGCCAATTGGCAGCACTCAGTTGCGTTGACCTAATTTCCGAATTCCCTCCATCAGCAGTGGCAAATGCACTGGGGTGCTGATTTACCTGACTGAGCTTTGGATTAGGAACCTGTTCTGACAGGGGCAGCAGCTTGTGTCCTTTGGGGCTACAGAGACACAGAAAGTGCACAGCTGTCACCCTCTGCCCAGAGCCTGCCCTGGTCTCTATGGATGGAGGCACCATCGGAGTCTGTGGCCTCCTCCTTTTGAATCCTTTGCTTTTGTAGCACTTACTCCCAGAACCAGTGGGCCCATAATCTACCATAACTGAGGTCTGCTGACAATTAAACAATGCGTTTTCATATACTTTTGTCACATTTTTACCTTCATGAAAACTCTGATTTATAAGCATTGTTTTTATTCTCATTTTTTATATTAGGAAACAAAAGAGAAGGCAAGTGGCCTATTTTCTGTGACCCCTCTAGTGATCTTGGTTTTAAATTCAGTTTTTCTCACTCCAAAGCTGTTGATTGTTCTACTACATTATTTAAATTACTTGTGCTATGTTTCCATGTTATTATAGAATGACTTGTGTCCTTCTAACATTCATATATGGAAGCCCTAACCCCTAATCTGACTATATTTGGGGACAGGGTCTTTAAGGAGGGAATTAAGGTTCAAGGAGGTCATAAGGATAGGACCCTAATCCAATAGGGCTGGTGCCCTTATAAGAGGATGAGACACTGACGATCTCTCTCTTTTTTTCCTCACGCAAGCTCAGAGGAAAAGCCATGTGAGGCCATAGTGAGAAGGTGGCCATCTGCAAGCCAGGAAGAGAGCCCTCATAGGATAATAACCCTGATGCCATCTTGATCTTGGACTTCCAGCCTCAAGAAGTGTGAGAAAATAAATGTCTGTTGCTTAAGTCACACAGTCTGTGGTATTTTGTTATGACAATCTGAGCTGACTAAGACGCATGTCAAGTGAGACTCCTACACAAGAGGGTCAGGGGGCCATAAAGCTGGCAACAAGGCAAGTGGGCCCAAAGCCCCCAAGTCACAGGAGAGACAACCTGGGACAGAGGCTCCAGTGATGGCAGAACACGGATTTGCCTCTCATTCTAGGAAAGAGATGGTTTATTCACTGCCAGCTGCAGGGGCTCTGGG
This sequence comes from Equus asinus, assembly GCF_041296235.1. Lineage (NCBI taxonomy): Eukaryota > Metazoa > Chordata > Mammalia > Perissodactyla > Equidae > Equus > Equus asinus. The sequence goes on from NC_091791.1 coordinate 21,676,639, forward strand.
CCCACAGGAGTTAACTGAATCCAGGCTGCAGTCAGAAGTTTCTGGACCACCAAGGCTCCTTGCATTCCGTATCCCCCACAATGCAGCACATGGTCCTAAATAAAATACAGCACGTAATTAAATTGGAGAGAATCATAATAAAGCAATGAAGCTAAAATCTGCTATTTTATAGTGTTAACTAAAACCAAACTTTTCTTGGAAGCACACAGAAAGATCTGTTGACTCTTCATCTACATTAACAGAGATAAGAAGATGGACTGTCAGAGGCTCAGGTTTAACCTGTGAGAGCCTCTCTCTCATCCCTGATCTCCTTTGCTCTGTCTCCCTAGCAGGTGCATGCTGTCTTTCTGGAGGGAGAGTGACCTGGTCTGAAAGCTGCACAATCTTTGATGAGCAACATCTTCCATCATTTTCAGGGAATGGCAGCCAAGTAAAGAAAATAAATCTTGGGAGGCCTCAGAGAACGCACTCTTGAGTGGGTGGAAGGCCTTTCCTGGCCTTGGGCTACTTTTGATTGTATTTGCTGTGTTCGCTAATTTCACCTCTGTCAAGAGCCATTACAGGTGAAACAGCAGCTGTGAAAAACTGACTCTCAGGGAAGGAACTGGAAGACATCTTTCTGGGGCTACACACTAGCCTCACAGCACAAAGGCTTGTAGATAAAATAGTGCTTACAGATCTACGGGACTTCTCTTGGAGAAGAGACCTGTATAGGCCACAAGTGGCCGACAACCCCCCCCCCCCCAATTCTCTTCAGCTTAAAGCAGGGTCAGCAGCAGCATTCCTGCAAAGTCAAGGGTGCTCAAAAAATTTTTTAAATACACTTTATTTTTTAGAACATTTTAAACCAAGAGAAAAATTGCAAAGATAGTGCAGAGTTCCCATATATCCCACACCCAGTTTTCCCTCTTCCTAACATCTTACATTAGTATGGTATGTTTGTTGCAATTAACGAACCAATATTGACACACTATTATTAACTAAATTCCATACTTTATTCAGACTTCCTTAATTTTTACCTAGTGTCCTTTTTTTCTGTTCCAGGATCCCACTGAGGATACTACACAACATTTAATGGTCATATCTCCATCGGCTCCTTTGGCTGGGCAGTTTCTCAGACTTCCCATGTTTTTGACGACCTTGGCAGTTTTGAGGAGGACTGGTCAGGAATTTTGCAGACTGATTCTCAATTCGGATTTATCTGATGTTTCTCTCATGATTAGCAAGATTTCCCTCTACTGTAAAGTTTCTCTACTGTAAAGTCACTCTTTTCCCTTTCCATAGTGTACTTTTTGGAAGAGAGTCGTTATGCACAGCCTGTCCTGAAGGAGTGAGGAATTCGTTTAATCCCCAAAGGATGGAGTCACTTAGTTTTTATAAGCTGAATTCCACTTTTATCCAGGACAACCCCTTATTGGAGAGAAATGTGAAGTGAATCCTTTGGAAACTCAAAGACTCCCCTTACTCTGTGAGGAGTCACAGCTCTCAGAAAAGTGTTGAATGATTAGCATAAGTTTAGATTTTCATTTTGGAGTGGAGGATGCTCAGTTTTCCCTCAGAACAGTTCTGCTCATTCGTATGAATATGGTTCTTTGTTTTGAATGGTGAGTGTTAGTTTTGTTTTGGGGTCAACATTTTTATTTTCTTGAAATGCAGTGTTTATGTTTGCATCTTTATTAGTATGCTAGATATTGCATGTGGTAAAACTACTATTCCAAATTACGTCCAGGGAAGATGGAAGGATGAATGAGGCCAGTTGGCACTCACTGCGTAGCTACTTGAGAACTGAACAAAAGCCGTGTTCTAATCCTGTCATCAGAATACATCACATGCCAGGACACACATCTGAGATGCTAGTGGAGAGTTATGAACAAACCCTGCAAAGTGGAGTCATTTCCCTAGTAACAGAAGGTTTGTCTTTTCTATTAATTGTTTGTGGTGGAAGAAGGATAAACACGAGGGGAAAAAAAAGTGTTCAGCATAATGATCATTTCTGACTTACTGTGCTTACGCCTAAAATCTAAATATATCTGTAGACCATACTTCAAAATAGAAAAGTAATTTAGTTTCTTTCTCTTTCTTAAAAAATTTTAAAACACTACTAAAATGAGCCATGTTTTTCGCAGCTACTGTGAGGGAAACAAAGGGTGCTTTATAAAAGACCTCAAGTAGTTAGCAATCACAGAAAGTCTGCTCTGTTACATTGTTTCCACATTCAACTCATCCAACTCCTGAATCTTCCCTTGCCTTTATTTTTAAGAATATTTCAACAGAGTCACTTGTTAGCGTAGGCCGGGCAAAGCTGAAAATACTGCCTATTCTGCCAAAAGGTATATATGGGTCAGGAAGTTATCTGCTATAAAGTTGCAGTCAATTCCTTGTCTCACATGATAGCTGCCTACAGGAGAAAGTGCAGCTGCGGGCAGGGGTTGGTTGCAGATGCCCCCCTGGTAACTGCCTTCGTCTCCACCAAGTGCTTCTCATTATTTGCTGCCTTGTGGCAGGAGTCTTTTTTTCATTCCATGTGGGCAGAGGGGGTTCCTGAACTGGCTCATTGGAAGCTACTCCTGCTTCCTGGATTGATTGTGAGCTTTCCTGACTCCCTAGCCTGGGTGCAATTCCCCTTTCACGAGCTCCTACAGTACCTTAACTTCCTTATAGTACACATAGTTGTGAATATATGGTCAATACCATGAGCGTTTGATTATTTCTACTCCTCTACTAGGCTATAAGCTCCATTAGTGCAGGGATCACGGGTTCATATTTGTGAATCATTTCAGAAACCCACTGACTGCAAAGGCAGATGCTAGGAACGGACAGTGGCAGCAAATCCAAAGGGAATCCGGATTCTTGGAGTTCAATCAAGATAGGAGGTCAGAGCCAAGCTGAGGGTCGCCTCTGAGCCCTCGGTCAGGAGAGCTGACCAGCCTTACAGGATGGGGCCTCTCAGAGCTGACCTCAGGCAGGAGGGCTCTGACATTGTGCCAGGAGACAATGGGCCGATCTGGGCCACGGGCTGCTTAGAGCCTAAGACAAGTGCACGATTTGCAGGAGGGCAGTGATTGAAAGCTCGTCCCAGCTCCATTGCTCTCTACCTGCATGGTCCGATATTGTAGCTACCACACTATATATACTATAGCCACTACAATCACAGGTAGGGGTTTAAATTACAACTAAGTAAAACTGAATAAAATTAATTCATTTCTTCATGTGGCTGTTGGCTACTGTATCAGCACAGACAGCGATAGAATGTCCCCATTACCACAGAAGGTTCTATGAGACAGTGGTGCTGTCTGTCTTGCCTGACAAGTCCTGATGGCAGGATCCTTGAGGTTAGGGTGGGTTTTGGACTTCTATATTTATCCCCACAGTGTCTAGAAAACAAGGAACACGAATAGATGGGCTGATAGTCTTCTATGATCTTGAAAGTCTTTGCCTGCAAAATACCCAGGGCCGTGTTACTTCTCCTCCTTTCCCAGTGTCGACCCTGATGGGTCCAAATGGGTGAAGCAGAGAAGCTGCCCAGGGGCAATTCATAGTTTTGCTCTCTTGAGCTCTTAGGCAAAGAAGCCCCTGGGTGGTCCAATGTCTAATATTTTTTAACCAGAACCTTTTTTTTTTCTCCCCAAGTGATGTTGAGAGGATTGGGAGCAAAGGAGACAGTACACATTACTTTATGTCTGTATTCACAGAGAGTCATTCTGCATATGTTCATTCTGTTTCACACATTAAGTTATCTACAAATGTTAAAGAGAAGTCATCACATCACTTTATTAAAGGATTACAAGGACAAACAGGAAAAACAGAGAGCATGGGGGCTTTTGCTTGGGCTGTGCTAATAGTGAAGCTGTAGAGGAGGGAACCCACCTTCCAGCTGCAGCTGCCTCCTCTGATGTTCTGCATGGTTATCACACTAAGTGACAAAGAGGTCCAGATTCTAGTAAACAGCTTCTGGATAATCCTACATTTGGGGAAACAGGAATAATTCTCTTTTTCTATGTGAACTAAGCCATGTAAATATATGAATATACATAACAATACATGCAACCTATATGTGCACATAATTGCATATATATTTCAAAATATTGAGGCTGGAGGGGTGGAGCAAAATGGCAGGATGAGCTGACCTGGGATTCTCTCCCCTCCAAAATACAACAAAGGATTGGAAAAACAGAATTTCAGAGAATAAATCTAATGCCAAAACGTTAGAGACCTACAATACCAAGAAGGCAGAGAACATAAACCTTGCTGACGGCCTCAGAGGCGCTGGAACGGGTAGGAGAGAACGTCGTCCCCTCCCCTGCAGATCCCTGCTGCTCAGGTCCAGGAAGGAGCGGGGGAGAGGCCGCGTGACCAGGGGATCATCCAGGACGCCTGCCGCTGGTTCAGTGGAAACCCGCTCACAGGAGAAAGCTTCCATGCGCTTGGGGACCCCATAAACCCAGGGCCTCAGGAGACCAGAGAACAGAACTGATCTGAATACAGGTTGGCGCGGAGAATAGCAGCGCCTCCCTCACGGAAAAGCGCACTGGGTGCCGCCATCTTGGCCGAAGGCGGAGAGCTCAGAACACGTGGCTCTCGACCCCCATCTAGTGGCCACAGGCTGTAACTGCAACCAACTTCTACCACCATGCGAAAAAACCGCTCCTCTACCGTCCAGCAATTTATAAAAGCCCCAGACCAGAAGGAAAACAATAAAAACATAGAAGTAAGTCCCGAGGACTTGGAATTAGGTAAACTAATTGATAATGAGTTCACAGTAGCTATCATCAAAAAAATTCAATGAGGTAGAGAGAAAGATAGAGAAACAAGCCAATGAGTTCTGGAGTTACTTCACGAAAGAGATTGAAATTATAAAGAAGAATCAAACAGAATTACTAGAGATGAAAAACGCAATGGACCAGATAAAACAGAATACGGATTCCCTGAATGCCCATGTAGACACCATAGAAGAGCAAATTAACATAATTGAAGATAGACAGGCTGAATGGCTCCAGACAGAGGAAGAAAAAGAGCTAAGAATTAAAAAAAATGAGGAAAATCTCCAAGAGATAGTGGATTCAATAAGGAGTAAGAACTTAAGGATCATAGGACTTCCCAAGAATGTGGAAAGGGAAAATGGAGCAGAATGTGTGCTTAATGAAATTATTGAAGAGAACTTCCCAAATATAGGGATTGACGGAGAAATGTGTGTAGAGGAAGTTTTCAGATCTCCTAGATTTGTCAATGTAAAAAGACCTACTGCAAGGCACATAGTAGTACAATTGGCAAGAAGGAAAGATAAAAAAGAATACTCAGGGAAGTAAGAAAAAAAAAGAGAATAACCTACAAAGGAGCCCCTCTCAGACTTTCAGCAGATTTCTCTACAGAAACCTTACAAGCTAGGAGTGAATGCAGTGACATATTCAAAGCTTTAAAAGATAAAAATCTTCAGCCAAGAATACTCTATCCAGCAAGAATTTCCTTCAGATATGAGGGAGAAATTAAATCTTTTCCAGACAAACAAAAGTTAAGGGAATTTGTAACTAAAAGCCCTCCACTACAAGAAATCCTCAAGAAGGCTCTCATACCTGAAAAAATAAAAAAGGGAGAAAGGGGTCACAATCCACAGACTAGGGAAGACTGATGGATAGAACCAGAACAGGATAGCAAATATTCAACTATAGCATTAGGGTAAAGGTAAGGAAACTATCAAAGCAAGGATGATCTTATCACTCTAACTACAAATTCATGACATGAGTTGGAATAAGAAATGAAAATAATTATTTAGGAGGGGAAGAGCAAAGGGTCTAAATCAGTATTGGCCAAGTAAGTAAGAGACCACCAGAGAATAGACTATATTATACACGAGATTCTAAATACAAACTTCAGGGTAGACACTAAAATAAAATACAGAACAGAGTCACAAATCATAAATAAGGAAAAATCTAAGAAACCCAGCATAAGAAATTGCAGTATTAAATGGGTAGGCTAAAGCACACAGGAAAAGAAACACAGGAAAACACGATAATGAGAGACAGATTGACAGCATTAAGTCCACATGCATCAATAATCACTCTCAATGTGAACGGATTGAACTCTCCAATAAAAAGACACAGAGTGGCAAAATGGATTAAAGAACAAGATCCAACAATTTGTTGCCTCCAAGAAACACACCTCAGCCCCAAGGACAAACACAGGCTCAGGGTGAAGGGGTGGAGGACAATACTTCAAGCTAATAGCAAGCAAAAAAAAGGCAGGTGTTGCAATTCTTATATCAGACAAAGTGGATTTCAAAATAAGACAGATAAAGAGAGATACAGAGGGACAATATATAATAATCAAAGGGACACTTCATCAAGAAGAAATAACGCTTATAGATATCTATGCACCCAACACAGGAGCACCAAGATTCATAAAGCAACTATTAACAGACCTAAAGGAAGATGTTAAAAACAACACAATAATAGTAGGGGACCTCAACACCCCACTCACATCAATTGACAGATCATCCAGACAGAAAATCCACAAGGAAATAGTGGGGCTAAATGACAAACTAAAACAATTGAACTTAATAGACATATATAGATTACTTCACCCTAAAACAGCTGAATACACATTCTTCTCAAGTGCACATGGAGCATTCTCAAGGATAGACCATATGTTGGGAAACAAGGCAAGCCTCAACAAATTTAAAAAAATTGAAATAATAACAAGCATCTTCTCCGATCATAATGCTATAAGGCTAGAAATTAATTACAAGAAAAAAGCTGAGAAAGGCACAAAGATGTGGAGACTAAACAACACACTACTGAACAAGCAATGGATCATTGAAGAAATTAAAGAAGAAATAAAAAAATACCTGGAAACAAATGAAAATGATAGCATGCCATACCAACTCATATGGGATACAGCAAAAGCTGTATTAAGAGGAAAATTCATCGCAATACAGGCACATCTTAACAAACAAGAAAAATCCGAAATAAGCAATCTTAAACTGCAGCTAACTGAATGAGAGAAAAAAAGAACAAATAAAGCCCAAAGTCAGCAGAAGGAGAGAAATAAAAATCAGAGCAGAAATAAATACTATTGAAATGAAAAAGGCAGTAGAAAGGATCAATGAGACAAAGAGCTAGTTTTTTGAGAAGATAAATAAAATTGACAAACCCCTAGCCAGACTTACAAAGAAAAAAAGGGAGAAAGCTCAAATAAACAAAATCAGAAATGAAAGAGGAGAAATAACAACAGACTCTGCAGAAATACAACGGATTATAAGAGAATACTATGAAAAACTATATGCCAACAGAATGGATAACCTAGAGGAAATGGATAAATTCTTGGACTCCTACAATCTCCCAAAGCTCACTCAAAAAGAGGCAGACAATTTGAACAGACCAATCACAAGGAAAGAGATTGAAACAGCAATCAAAAACATCCCAAAGAATAAAACCCCAGGACCAGATGGCTTTCCTGGGGAATTCTACCAAACTTTCAGTGAGGATTTAATACTTATCCTTTTCAAGCTATTCCAAAAAATTAGGGAAGATGGAACACTTCCTAACACATTCTATGAGGCCAACATCACGCTGATACCAAAACCTGACAAGGACAGCACGAAAAAAGAGAACTACAGGCCAATATCACTGATGAACATAGATGCAAAAATTCTAAACAAAATTTTGGCAACCAGAATTCAGCAATTCATCAAAAGGATCATACATCATGATCAGGTGGGATTCATACCATGGACACAGGGATGGTTCAACGTCCGCAAATCAATCAACGTGATACACCACATCAACAAACTGAGGAATAAAAACCACATGATCATCTCAATAGATGCAGAGAAGGCATTTGACAAGATCCAACAGCGATTTATGATAAAAACTCAGAAGAAAATGGGCATAGAAGGGAACTACCTCAACATAATAAAGGCCATATATAACAAACCCATAGCCAACATCATATTCAATGGGCAAAAACTGAACGCCATCCCCCTGAAAACAGGAACAAGACAAGGATGCCCTCTATCACCACTCTTATTTAACATAATACTGGAGGTTTTGGCCAGAGCAATCAGGCAAGAAAAAGGAATAAAAGGAATCCAAATAGAGAAGGAAGAAGTGAAACTCTCGCTGTTTGCAGATGACATGATTTTATGTATAGAAAACCCCAAAGAATCCATTGGAAAACTCTTAGAAGTAATCAACAACTACAGCAAAGTTGCAGGGTACAAAAATCAATTTGCATAAATCAGTAGCATTTCTATACTCTAATAACAAACTAACAGAAAAAGAACTCAAGAACACAATACCATTCACAATCGCAACAAAAAGAATAAAATACCTTGGGGTAAATTTAACTAAGGAAGTGAAGGACCTATATAATGAAAATTGCAAGGCCTTTCTGAGAGAATTGGATGACGACATAAGGAGGTGGAAAGACATTCCATGTACATGGATTGGAAGAATAAACATAGTTAAAATGTCCGTTCTACCTAAAGCAATCTACAGATTCAATGCCATCCCATTCAGAATCCCAATGACATTCTTTACAGAATTAGAACAAAGAATCCTAAAATTCATATGGGGCAACAAAAGACCCCGAATTGCTAAAGCAATCCTGAGAAAAAAGAACAAAACAGGAGGTATCACAATCCCTGACTTCAAAACATACTACAAAGCTACAGTAATCAAAACAGCATGGTACTGGTACAAAAACAGGTGCACAGATCAATGGAACAGAATTGAAAGCCCAGAAATAAAACCACACATCTATGGACAGCTTCAACAAAGGAGCTGAGGGCATACAATGGAGAAAAGAATGTCTTTTCAACAAATGGTGCTGGGAAAACTGGAAAGCCACATGTAAAAGAATGAAAATTGACCATTCTTTTTCTCCATTCACCAAAATAAACTCAAAATGGATCAAAGACCTAAAGGTGAGACCTGAAACCATAAGGCTTCTAGAAGAAAACATAGGCAGTACACTCTTTGACATGAGTATTAAAAGGATCTTTTCGGACACCATGCCTTCTCAGAGAAGGGAAACAATAGAAAGGATAAACAAATGGGACTTCATCAGACTAAAGAGCTTCTTGAAGGCAAATGAAAACAGGATTGAAACAAAAAAACAACCCACTAACTGGGAAAAAATATTTGCAAGTTATATATCTGACAAAGGCTTAATATCCATAATATATAACGAACTCTCACAACTCAACAACAAAAAATCAAACAACCCAATCAAAAAATGGGCTGGAGACATGAACAGACATTTCTCCAAAGAAGATATACGGATGGCCAATAGGCACATGAAAAGATGTTCATCATCGCTGATCATCAGGGAAATGCAAATCAAAACTACACTAAGATATCACCTTACACCCATTAGAATGACAAAAATATCTAAAACTAATAGTAACAAATGTTGGAGAGGTTGTGGAGAAAAAGGAACCCTCATACACTGCTGGTGGGAATGCAAACTGGTGCAGCCACTATGGAAAACAGTATGGAGATTCCTCAAAAAATTAAAAATAGAACTACCATATGATCCAGCCATCCCACTACTGGGTATTTATCCTAAGAGCTTGAAGTCAGCAATCCCAAAAGTCCTATGCACCCCAATGTTCATTGCAGCATTATTTATAATAGCCAAGACAAGGAAGCAACCTAAGTGCCCATCAACAGACGAATGGATAAAGAAGATGTGCTATATATATACAATGGAATACTACTCAGCCGCAAAACAGAACAAAATCATTCCATTTGCAATAACATGGATGGAACTTGAGGGAATTATGTTAAGTGAAATAAGCCAGATAGAGAAGGATAATCTGTGTACGACTCCACTCATATGAGGAGTTTAAAAATGTGGACTAAGAACAGTTTAGTGGATACCAGGGGAAAGGTGGGGTGGGGGGTGGGCACAAAGGGTGAAGCGGTGCACCTACAACACGAATGACAAACATTAATGTACAACTGAAATTTCACAAGATTGTAACCTATCATTAACTCAATAAAAAAAAATACTGAGAACTTTTCATCACTTATGTTCTTGAATTTTTATCTCTGAATTCTCATGACAAAGTTCCAGCATCATTTGAATATTGAAGAAGTGGCTATAGTTCATGCCCTCCATCTAATTTCAACATATAATCATTATTATTATAGCTAAAATTATAGTCAGATATATTGACAAATACTCTAACGAGCCTTTAGAATGTGCACAGGGAATCCGTGACATCTTAAATCTGGCTGTCCAACTGGTAATTAAATCCCCTGTTGAATATCCCATTCTAAAAAATATGGCTAAATTTATAGGGCTTGTTCACTTCTGGCCAACATGGTAGCCACTAGCTACATCCCTTATCTGAATCTGAGACCCATATATTCCTGGTAGGTGTCTTCACTTGGATAGCCTAGAAACCCTTCCAATATTTTCCTCCTCATATCTGCTCTTCTCTTCCTGTATCCCACATCTCAATGAGTGACACAAACTTTCATCCAGTTGCTGTATCTTGAAACTTTGGAATCATTTCAGAGTCCTTCTGCAATCACCGTATGAACCCAGTAGACACCAAGTGCAATGAAATCTACCTCTTATACGGCTTCTAGTTGGTGTTCTATTTCCACATGTCACTGCCCTGCCTATGCTCAGGCCCTCTTCGTTTCTCATTGGATCATGACAACAGCTTATTGACTTGTCCCCCTGACTCTATCTTTATCTGCTCCCAATCCACTTATTCAAATTACAGCAGAGTAAGCTATCTAAAATGCATATCTGACCTTGCCATTCCACAGACTAAAACAATTCACAGCCCCTCCATTGCTCTTCAGATAAAATCCAGGCTCCATAATATGTTGCTCATGGTCCTTCTTCTCATGCCATTCTGTTGCTTTGCTCTGCTTCCTCATCCCTTTCTCCTGTGCGTAGCTTGTTCTCTTTGTCTAACGTACTCTCTTCTCAATTATTGTATGGAAAGTAGGGCTTGGGATGTTAAGAGCAAGTGCGCTGGACACCGATAGCCTGGATTTGAATGTTCTCTCTATCACTTACTTCCCTCAGCTTCTGTTTCCTCATCCATAAAATGGCGATAACAATGGTAGCGTCTACCTCATAGTGATATTGGGGTATTAAATGTGGTACTGTTCACAAATCACTTCGCATGGGCCTGGCACACAATAAGTGCTCACACATGTTGGCTCTTGCTATTAATATTCTTATTCCTCCTTTATCTACCTCATAAGCCTCTATTCATATTTTAAGACTCAGACCACATATCTCCAAGAATATTGTCCAACTTGCCTTCTCCCATCACACCCATCCTCAGTGGTCCACTGTGCTCCCGCTATAACCTGGGAATACCTTTGTTTTAGCTCTCACTTCATTACACAGTCTTCTAGCTGCCTTTGGAAGACAGTGAACATCTTGAGGACAGGGGTTGTCCCTCATTCATCTTTGAATCTACAACGCCAGCATCTCATCCACTGCTGGCTTTCAGTGCACATGAGCTCCTCACGGGAGGTTACAGAATGTCAGCAGCCAGCTTTAGCAGGAACAAGGATGGGTATCCACAGATGGGGAGGTTGCCAGGATGTTATTTCTTGGCTGGGTGGATGAAGGTTATCAGTTTCTAGATCAGCGGTTGAAAGGTATATTTTACTGGCTTAGCACACACTGGCATAAGATCTGGAGCTATGGTCTGAATGTTTGTGTCCCTCCCAAATTCATAGGTTGAAATCCTAATGCCTAAGGTGATGGTATTAGCAGATGGGGCCTTTGGGAGGTGATTAGGTCATGAGGGCAGAGCCCTCGTGAATGGATTAGTGCCCTTATACGAGAGACCTTGAGAGTTCCTTTGCCCCTTTCACCACGTGAGGACATAGAGAGAAGGCGAAGTCCATGAACCCAGAAGTGAGCTCTTACCAGACATTGAATCTGCTGGCACCATGATCCTGGACCTCCCAGCCTGAAAAACAGTGAGAAATAAATTTCTGTTGTTTGTAAGTTACCCAGTCTATGGCATTTTGTTATAGCAACCTGAACACACTAAGACATTGGTAACACAGGCACCCACCAGGACCCTGGATCAGAACAATTGTTGCTCAGCCAAACCCCAAATCACACTAACAAAAGAGGAATTGATTCTTGCACCTTCATGTGGTTCCAAACTCAAGGAAACCTGCATGAGCAACAAAGTGCTAACTAGTAATTTTTTCTGGTTCTGTTTAGTTTTTTCTCTCCCAGTCTTATTGAGACATAATTGGCATACTGCACTGTATATGTTTAAGATGTACAGCGTAATGACTACTTACATATATTGTGAAATGACTACCACAATAAGTTTAGTTATCATCCATCATCTTAGATAGATACAAACAAAAAAAAAACAAACAAAGAAAAAAATACTTTTTCCTCATGATGAAAACTCTTAGGATTTACTCTCTTAACAACTTTCAAATATACCAGACGGCAGTGTTAACTATAGTTGTCATGTTTCTTACATCCCTGATACTTATTTATCCTATAACTAGAAGTTTGTACCTTTTGACCACTTTCATCCAATTTCCTTGGTTAACTTTTGGTTAATTTTAATGAAAAAGTCTTTCTATTGAGAAGCTGGCATTTAGGGTAAATGTAAGAAGATGAGAATACGTAGGCCTTACTTTTCTTCACTCTGCCAAATTTTCCACCTTTCCAAGATGACAAACATTGAAAGTGGGATCCATTTCCATTGTTAAAAAAATTTTTATTTATTTATATTTATTTATTTATTTATTTATTTTTGAGGAAAATTAGCCCTGAGCTAACATCTGCCGCCATCCTCTTTCTGCTGAGGAAGGTTGGCCCTGAGCTAACATCTGTGCCTATCTTCCTCTACTTTATATGTGGGACACCTGCTACAGCATGGCTTGAAAAGTGGTGCGTAGGCCTGCACCCGGGATCCAAACTCGCGAACCCCGGGCCGCTGAAGCGGAATGTTCGAATTTAACCTCTGCGCCACCAGTCTGGCTCCCCCACTTCCATTTCTCATCTTCTCACTTAGGATTTCAGAACAGCCCTCACTGGTTAGGACACATTGCTCTTTCTAGAAAGATCATTAACTCCAGGATTAAGACTATGTGATTTAACCTGAAGGAAGTATCTAAAGTTTTGCGGCTCAGCTTTTCCTGCAAAGGTTATCTTCCTTCTCTGTTACTTCTTTTCAAAGTCCCTGAACTCGATCATTAATCAGGAAATTTACCTGAGGGACTAAATTTTAAAACTGCACCCATCCACCAAAAGCGCCAACAGAATTTTCAGCCAACCAAGGGTCATTTGCAAAATACTTTGCTTTTACACACAGACAACTTTCATGACCCTCGTTCTTGATCGTTCAGGATTACTCGACAATTCTTGTGTACTATTTGCCAATAAGAGCTTACGTGAAACACAGATTTCGTACTGTTTTCAGTTTAGCTCTCAAAATCTAGTTTTTCTCTTTTTCTCACTTTTTTGCTTCCTTTGTGTTACTTTATCTTATACCCTTTCTAGAGCGATCCTCTTTTCTACTTGGTCTAGATTCCAGAGAACGTGGGTAACATGAAATAATTAACTCATGCAATAAAATACGTGATGCCTTTCAGTTGCTGTAGAGGATGAACTGAACAGCTATTTGTGTAAAAATATTTTATTACTACCAGATAAATTTGATGGTAAAAGCAGTAAGACATCCAAGCGAGAAATTCCGAAAGGTTCTACTCTTTTATTTATAAACAAGTGGGATGGTTTAGTGCATTTGGGCTCCAATATACTATTTTCTTATAAATGATGAATCCTTTTAGAAAAAAAGCAAAGCCCGCTATGAGCTAATCTCTATAAACTCCTATGTCACAATTTTAAAGTGTTTGATGCATTTTTGTGTAATTATTTATTATAACACATTATATTTAACAAAAGCAATTTTCTAAAAAATCAGAGATCTAAATTATCTAGCAGTAGGTCTAACCTCATTGAAAATCATTCCCCAAATTTAATTGTGGTTCATGTTGTAGAATTGCAAACTAAGGTGAATTCACCGTTTCACTAAGTCAAGACAGGGCATCGATTTGGAAAAACTAAAACCTGAAAATTGGAATGGAGATGTTTGGGTGGACACAGATGAAGCTGAGAATCAATTCCCTGGGTCTCTCTGAGTTTCCCTTGCTAGAAGATGTGGGCTTTCTTCCCGTATCCGAGAAGTCTATGTTTCCCTTACTTAAGATCTTATAATAACCCTACCAATTCCTTCCGTTAAATTCATTCTGTTGAAACAGAGTGTGGTTTCTATTTTCCCAGCTGGACTCTGAATGATGCACCATCCTAAAACATCTTTTTATCTTCCTTGAAAATAGGTTCATGGGCTGGGAAAAAATGGATCATAATGATTACCCATTAGTCTACATAACCAGTGGGTTTTATTTCTACCTTACTACCTACCAGATTACAGTCTTGGGTTTTCAGTTTACACTTTTAAAAGAGCTTACTTAGTAAATTAAAATTTTCCCCACAAATTCCTTAAATACAGAGGCTATATTTATATGTTGTAATGACCTCTCCTTAAAAGTAGCTGGTTGATATTATAATGACATTTCATGATTCATAGGATATATATACTTTTATATGCATCTTTTTTTCTCCTTTGATTTGCAACAATAATAGCAATTATTGGTGAAGCCAACTAGTTAAAACCAAGCTGTGGTCTCCATCTACCCTAAACCTGAATTTTCCCTGTTTCCTACTGTTAATATTATAGTCATGTAAACTTGAAACTTAAAATTAGCTTTAAGGTCTTCTTTATCCAATGAGTTACCAAGTTCTTTTCAGTTTAGCAAATGCTTGTTGAGATCTTAGTCAATAAGCTCTCATAACCTCATCTTTTTATTTATTTATTTTAATGTTTACTTATTCCTGATGCTGCCATGGTGCTAGGCACATAACCGGCCTCTGAAACAAGCTACATTCTCATTCACCTCTTTCTAGTTCTATTGTTCTGTTCTGTTCTATCATTGCAGTCTCCTTACTGGTCTCCCTGACTCCTCTTCCCTCTCAAGATTATAGTCCTTGACAGAACTTTAAGGCAACCTCTCAGAGATCCACACATATTTTGTGTCATTCAGAAAACATCAACATAGCTCAAGACTTTGGTAAAGAGAGAAGTAGCTCAGCGTGTCTCATCTGATTTCGTTTGTTGATACCCTTGTATCTGAAGGACACAAAAGAATGGAGTAAGCAAAATTGGACAACACGATGGTCTCATTGTTCCTTACAGAGTTGTTTTCTCTGGTCTTAAGAGTATGATATTTAACAAGGTGAAATATATCTACTCTGCATTTATATGAAATCTATATACATACTGACGTAAGTAATAATTGACTCTTGCCTCAGCTGTTTGTGATTTTGGTGAGGGAATGCATGCCTCACTGGGCCTTACTGATGGCATCTCCGAGAACCTCTGTAAAAGAACCAGAAGCAACAATGCTGGAGTTAAATTTTCATTAATGAAGAAAAAGACCCAAGGTTGGAGTGACCTTTGCTTAGCCAGAGCCCATTTTAGTTTAGCAAAATTCAATCTGCTTGAGATGAAAAGAAAATTGACTTTCTTATTTCCATTGTCCTATCCTGCAGGGAAAAATAAACTACAGAGGTGAAGGGAGCTGCCTGCTCATCACAAAGGGCTTGCTCTGCCTTGCCGCAGCTGCGAGGCATCGGAAATTGAAATTTACAACACCGCGGGCACTGCCCCTCCTTTGAAACAGGTCACTCTGATGGTATTTGTATTATTGGGTTTGCTTTATGCATTCACCACATTCCTGCCCAACCAGTTCCTTATTGAAAACTCTGTGTGCCTCTGAGATCAGAGTTTCATTAAACATGGGTAGGCAGCCCAAGGCATGAATCAGATAAATATTATTCCACTTGGAAAATATATTTCTTTCAGGTTTTCTCTACCCTCCTCCCCTTCCCCTTATCCCTGTCCTTTGCATTAATTACACTCATACATTCACAGAAGCCACCTCAGAGCCCAAAGGTGAGGCAGGAGACCGTCAATCACAACTTTTCCTTTTAAGTTTTTACAAGGGACAGCGCTCAAAAACCCAGAGCAGGTACGATTCTCTTCCTGGGGACAACTCTTTTGTGTCTTCCTAGAACTCCTGATCCTCAGAGCAGCCCTTATTTATAGGCAAGAAACACTTTGTGGTTCTGCGTATATATGGTGACTAAGAGGCTCGGAGTAGAACACATCTGACGGTTCTACTCTGTCACTTACTGGCTACCTGACCTCTCAAAGCCTCAATTTCTTCATGTGCAAATTCACAGATGCTACGCAAGGACGGGAGAGAATGCAATGGGATAAGCAAACTGGAGAGAAATCACAGAGTGCCTGCAGGCAGGTGGCTCCAACAGCATCACTTGGGATTGCTTGCTAAAAATAGAAATCCCCAGGCTCTCTCTTGACCGGGTGAGTCAGGATCTCTCTGCTTAATCCATGTGAATTAGCTTCTCATGTAGTTTTGAAGGGCAGTCAGACTTGGAAGCTGGATGGACTTGGATGAAGCTGAGAGTCTTCAACTCTTGCTCTCCTCATTCATCCCACTTCCAACTTCTAATATTCAAATCTCTCCTGCAACATCTTCACCAAGTGTACTTCTGCTATCTGTTTAAACACCTCCAGAGACAGCAAACTCACTACCACTTGGAGCAAACTTGTCCATGATTGGCAGTTCTCAGAATGCTCCTAGTACTCAACCAAAGCTGTCTCTCGTATTTTTTTTCCCTCTGATGCTAATTCTACTCCTAGGGACATGAGGAAAAGATTTATTCTCTTCCTATTTGATACTCCTTTGGATATTTGAGAACACTTCCCATGTCCCCTAGAGTACTCTTTTTTCTATGCTAGTGCATCCTGCACCGAAGTTCCAGTCTGCAAATTTCAATTTCTGCTTATCTAACCCTTGTTGAATGCATCCCCATGGCTAAAATCCCAGCTGCCGTACCTGCTCTCTGAGAGCTGACCCACCTTTGGATTTAGCATTCCCTTCTTCCAACCACTCTTTCCCTTGGCACATGTGGACAAAAGATGCTCTTTTCTGTAAGATACATCAAAAGGAATTTCACAATTTTTCATCTGTCTTCCATCTTTTCAAACTTAAGGCAAGCTGCTCAAAATCAAGACTTTCAATGTGAAGCTACCAGATTTTTAGTTGTAGGACAGAGATGGGAGTAAAGGGGCTGAGACAACACCTAGCCCAACTTCCTTCTTTCAGACCCATTTGAAAGATTAGATTGGTGCAGCCACTATGGAAAACCGTATTGAGGTTCCTCAAAAAATTAAAAATAGGGCCAGCCCTGTGGCCTAGTGGTTAAGTTTGGTGTGCTCCACTTCAGCGGCCTGGGTTTGGTTCCTGGTCATGGACATACACCACTCATCTATCAGTGGCCGTGCTGTGACAGCAGTTCATATACAAAATAGAGGGAGATCAGCAATGGTTGTTAGCTCAGGGTGAATCTTCCTCAGAAAAAAAAGATTAAAAATAGAACTCACATGGTCCAGCAATTCTGTCTCTGAGTATATGTCTGAAGGAAATGAAATCACTATCTCAAAAAGATGTATGCACCCATATGCTCATTGGAGCATTATTTACAATAGCCAAGACATGGAAAAAAACCTAAGTGTCTATCGGTAGATGAATGGTAAGAGAAAATGTGATATATATATCATATCATAGCATATATTATATTATATTCATATCATATATATACATATTATATGAAATGAAATATTATTCAGCCATAAAAAGAAGGAAATCCTGCCATCTGTGACAAGATGGATGAATCTTGAAGGCATTATGCTAAGTGAAATGAATCAGATTGAGAAAGACAAATTCTGTATGATCCCGCTTATATGTGGAATCTGAAAAAAACCAAACTTACAGAAACAGAGAACAGACGGGTGATTGCCAGGGGTGGGGGATGGGAGGTGGGAAAAATGAGTGGAGGGCACAAACTTCCAGTCATAAGATGAGTAAGTTCTGGATGTGATGTACAGCATGGTGACTACAGTTAACAATACTGTACCGTATATTTGAAAGTTGCTAAAAGAGTAGATCTTAGAAGTTCCCACCACACAAAAAAATTTGGAACCATGTGAAGTAATAGATGTGTTAATTAACCTTATTGTGGTAATCATTTTGCAGTATATACTTATATCACATCATTACATTGTACACCTTAACTTACACAATATTATATGTCAATTATATTTCAATAAAGCCAGAAAAAAAAAAGATTGGAAAACAGAGGCACTAGGAGGTTAACTGAACTACCCAAGTACATATACATAGTGTCTACTTCTTGTCACCTGGTATGAGGCATCCTTTCAAAGGTAAGACTTTTTACTTATGTATGCATATGTCTCAAACAGGGTCCTCCAGATCTCTTATTGATTGACAAATGCTTTTTTAAAAAAACAAATAGGGACCAATAATTAAAAAGTTAAAAGTTTTCACATAAAACTATTGATTTATGGCTTCTCTTGAAATATTAAAAATCTTGCTATTCTTGACCTGTATCGCTACACAGCAACAATGGGATTGACCTGCTTGAAGCCTGACACCTTTAGATGGGGCTCACACTCTCCATGTTACCTGCTTGGCCTCTAGAGATGGTAAACTGAGCTAAGACTGAATGTAGCATTTGTGAGAACACCCGAAACCCTGTACAAGGAGTGAAAAGAAAGGAAGACGAAAATCAGAGTTCTACCTATGTCCACTTATCTTTCTAATCTGGTCTCAAGAAAGCGGTCCCCTGCTCTGGAAACCCAAGCCCTACGTCTGCAGTAATCCACGCATGCAGCAGGATTGTCCAGCAAAGCTCAGCTTCCTAAAACACTGCTGCCGAAATGGGAACTGGTGGCCTCATTCATTTTAAATAAGCCTAAAACAGAGAACCACATTCTTTTTCCTGGTTGTATTGAATTATTCTTATGCTAAATCCCAGATCACTTGGAAAATCCATATGAAACTAACTTACGTTCTTTTTTCTCTCCATCTTGGAACATTAGAAAAATAAAATTTGCCCCTGCTCTTCCCATCTCTTAGCCAGGTCAATATTGTCCATTTGCTCAGGGATGCACTTAGGGGTAAGCTAGCATTGTAAGCAGGTTTATGTGGACACAGAGTTCAGCCTGTGAAGAATTTGTTTGGGTTCTCAATGGAAGATACCCACGGCAACTGGGGGCATTTGCTGTGTGGTGGCTGTATGATAGCAAGGCCACACATTCCATTGCTAGTGGAACATACAAAAGCATCTGTCCCGGGAGCGGGGGTGAGAATCCTGCTTGCTTCTAGCTTTACACCAAAACTGAAACCCAGGAATTCATGTATGTGCTGAGCATAGTGAATCCTTGTTCTTTTTTTTTTTAATCTACCCAACTTTCATTTTCTCTTGTTTAGGTAAAGGATCCCTCCATTTCCCTCTGGAGATCCCCAGCTGCCCTACTTTCAGAGTGTTTATTTTTTATTTTATTTTATTTTTTTGAGGAAGATTAGCCCTGAGCTAACATCTGGCATCAGTCCTCCTCTTTTTTGCTGAGGAAGACTGGCCCTGAGCTAACATCTGTACCCATCTTCCTCTAGTTTATATGTGGGACCCCTCCCACAGCATGGCTTGCCAAGCAGTGTGTAGGTCCACACCTGGGATCCAAACCAACAAACCCTGGGCTGCCAAAGTAGAACATGTGAGCTGAACCTCTGTGTCACCAGGCCGGCCCCTATTTTTTTTTTTATTTTTTTTAATTTTTAAAAATTCAGATATAATCGATGTAGAACATTGTATTAGGTTTAGGTGTACAACATAGTGATTTGATGTATGTATACATTGCAAAATAATTACCACAATAAGTTTAGTTAACATCTATCACCATACGTAGTTACAATTTTTTTTCTTCTGATGAGAACTTTCAAGATCTAGTCTCTTAGCAACTTTCAAATATACAATACAGTACTGTTAACTGTAGTCACCAGGCAGTACATTCCATCCCCAGAACGTATCCATCTTATAACTGGGAGTTTGCGCCCTTTGACCACCTCCACTCAGTTCCCCCACCCCCAGCCCCCACCTCTGGCCGCCACCAATCTGTACTCTGTTTCTACGAGTTCGGTTTTTTTTTTTTTAGATTCCACATATAAGTGAGATCGTACTGTATTTGTCTTTCTGTGTGATTTATTTCACATAGCATAATGCCCTCAAAATCCATCCATGTTATTGCAAATAGCAGGATTTCCTTCTAGGAGATATATATATCACATCTTCCTTATCCATTCATCTGTCGGTGGACACTTAATTTGTCTCCATGTCTTAGCTATAATAAACAATGCTGCGATGAATATCAGGGTGCAGATATCTTTTTAAGATAGTGATTTTATTTCCTTCAGATAAACCAGAAGTGGAATTGCTGGATCATATGGCAGCTCTAGTCTTAATATTTAAAGAAATCTCCATACTGTTTCCCACAGTGGCTGAACCAATTTACATTCCCACCAACAGTGCTCAGAGGTTCCCTTTTCTCCACAACCTCTCCAACACTTGTTATTGCTTGTCTTTTTAATAATATCCATTCTAACAAGTGTGAGGTGATATCTCACTGTAGCTTTTATTTGCATTTCCTTGATGATTTGTGACATTGAACATCTTTCATGTACTTGTTGGCCATTTGTGTGTTTTCTTTGGAAAAATGTTTATTCAGATCCTTTGCCTTTTGTTTGTGTGTGTGAGGAAGATTGTCCCTGAGCTAACATCTGTTGTCAATCTTCCTCTTTTTGCTTGAGGAAGATTGTCACTGAGCTAACATCTGTGCCCATCTTCCTCTATTTTAGGTATGTGTGATGCCTCCACAGCATGGCTTGACAAGTGGTGCTAAGTCCACACCTGGGATCTGAACTTGTGAACCTGGGGCTGCCAAAGTGGGGTGTGCGAACTCAACCACTACACCTCAGAGTGGGCCCCCTTTGCCTATTTTTTAATTGAATTTTTTTATTGAGTTGTGTGAGTTTTTTACATATTTTATATATTAACTTCTTATCAGATATATGATTTGCAAATATTTTCTCCCATTTTGTAGGTTCCCTTTTCATTTTGTTGATGGTTTCCTTTGCTGTGCAGAAGCTTTGAAGTTTGATGTAGTCCCACTTGTTTATTTTTGCTTTTTTTGCCTTTTCTTTTGGTGTCAAATCAGAGAGTGAGCGATGGGTGATTCCATCTTCTGCTCCAGAAGACGTGACCTTAGGCCTGAGCCAATGAGCACACTCCATTTCCTTGGCCACAAAAAAACTGGATGCAGGGATAGTCATAGAAACAACATGAACCAATGAGAACTATCTTAGGCCTTGACTGGGGTGACCAGGAGAGAGACACACTATTTCTTTCTTCAGGGAGTAAGCAGATGCTGCCTCAAACTCCTGTGGCATTTTGTCACGACAAGATGGAAAGGGGCCAACGCGGAGAAGAGAGGCTGCGAGGATGTCGTTTGTCTTCTTGAGTCAAGCCACACGGGGAGATAAATATTACTCAAATGTCCATCAGTGAATGAATGGATAAACAAAATGTGGTATATCTCTACATGGGAATGTTATTCAGCCACAAAAAAGAATGAAGTACAGATACACACTACAATGAGGGTAAACTTTGAAGATATTATGTTAAGTAAAAGAAGCCAGACATAGAAGGTCACATATTATATGATTCCATTTATGTGAAATATCCAGAATAGGCAAAACCATAGAGACAGAAAGCAGACTGGTGGTTTTCAGGGACTATGGGGAAGTAGGGAGGTTTGGGGAGTGACTGCTTAATGGGGGTGGGATTGCTTTTGGGGTGACAAAATGTTTTGAAACCACAAAGAGGTGATAGTTTCACAACATTATACTAAATGTCACTGGATTGTTCACTTTGAAACAACTAATTTTATGTTATGTGAATTTCACCTCAATAAAAAGTCAAAAGCATTGGTGGAGTCACTGCTCCTGGGTCCCTCATGTTTCCAGCATGGAAAACTTTTGATGAAGCTCCCGCCACCCTTGGTAGTCTGCTGGGGCCATGGTCTCCTTCTTCAATCCATTCCGTCTGCCTTTCATCTTTTTAGGATGCTTAATGGTTTCTCATCCATTGAGGTCCCCTCTTTCTTATATTCAAGAATTGTATTTTTAAAAGTGTAGTTTTCGGAACGCTTAGGGATTGGGAATAGGAGAGATAGGCTATAGCTTATGTTTACCTTCTTGGATTGAATAAAAAATCTCAAATGTCATCATCGAAAGTCTCCATCTCTTTTAGTTCAAACCCCTTTGTAAGAATGCGATTTTACTCAGTTAGTGTTTGCCTCTAAGGTGACTTAACTCCTTTCTCATAAAGTGCCTTGTGTATTTTTTTTTGGTGATTTTCCCCACTGGTAGAATGATGCTCTCATCTTTTTATTATGATCCAATGTCCTGATTAACCAACTCCTTCAGAATGGGTTTCCTAAAGGACATGCTTTAAAATAAATGAGAGATAGAAAAAAAGAGAGGTACATAATGAATTATAAACACAAGTGGCTTCCATGAAATATTTACCTGTAGCAAAGGAGGATTTGATGCTATCTGAACATAAAGAAACAAGGTTGGCTCACACTGTATCCAGATTTCCCTTAGCATGCCACGATTTTGCATTTTTCATGGAAAGGTCCCATCATTAGGAATGAATAGGGACCTACACAGGTTTTTTTTCTACTTGTCTCTATTGTGTTGTTTTCCACATGCTGATCTTCTAAACATAATGGTGAGAGTTACTTGGCACTCACAGCCTCTTGGAGCTTATGTTTACAGTATTCACAGTTTTGGCTACTTGCTTGCAACCCTGCAGGTGCGTCATTAGGAATCGTCACAGCAATCCTATAGCATTTTGGGGGGAGCGTTGATGAGGAAGTGCATGGAAAGTGCCTAGCCCGGACTGAATCAAGTCAACCCTGAGGCTGATGTGAAGGAGCACCTTACGCAGCTAGTGAGGGTCCCTACCTGCCTGTCCGGCAACCACGTCTCAGTTTGTGTTAGTTCCCTACACTGGAGCCCGTACAGCTCAGGGGTTAAGATCACTGGACTCAGACTGCCTGACCTAGATTGTCAGCCCACCCTCCCTAGGTCTGTAATCATGGGCGTGCTACTTAACTTCTCTACTTCTGTTTCCTTTTCTGTAAAAGGGACATAATAGTAGTGCCTAGTTCATAGGACTTTCGTGAAAATTGCAAAGAAAAATACGTGTAGAGCACTTAAAATAGTGCCTGGCTTATACTAAACGTTTAACAAATACTAAGATTAGTTCCAAGATTGTGGATTTGCAAAATTCTCTAATTATATCTCTCAACAATATCAAAGTTGAACCATATTCCACATAATTTAATGCCAGCAGAATAGCAACAGCGCTACCCCAGATACCAGGCTCCAAAAGATTTGGTCTCTATTTTGGGTTATAAACTCTTCTTTGCCCCTTGGTCTCTTTTGAAATCTGCAGGGATAGGAACGATTTGGCATGTGTGCTGATACTCTGCCTTCTTATACCCATGGCAGTCATCACTGATCAACCCCAGTACTCTCTCCAACTGAGCCCAGACCAGACCTCAGAACTCTCAGCGCAGAGCCTGGACAGAACTATTCACTAGAGTCAGCTTGTGGGAGGTAACCTATTTGCAATCTTTATTTTAGAAACTCAATGTAATACTATTGCCATGCTTCAGGAAGGAAATTGAGCAGGGGAGGGGACTAAGGCGGTCAGGAAGAGGACAAAGAATGACTGATGTTTCCTGCAGCATCTGCTAAGCCATTCCCTGTCATGAGCACTCGTTCTTCATTACCCTAGCACGATGATTTGCAACAACATAAAATGAGCTAATTTTGGAAATTTGTCAATGTGAAATCTCAAATAATAAAATATCCAGATTTATACAAGAGCTGCTGTAAAACTGAATTTATCTGTGCAACTGGGCGGGGCTGAGGGGTGCGGGGTGGGTACTGCACAGAGCATCAGCTGGCAGTTAGCTTTGTGTGTGGAGAAATATTCTTGCATTCTTTATTTCAGTTATGGGAAGGCTGATAAACTCTCGGTGCAGAAATTATAGAGAGAAAAGATTTATTAATTGATGCATAATTTACTTCTATAGGATTGTAGTCTGGGTTGCGATATTTATGCATGACCTTTGATTAGGAAAATTCCTGCCAAAATTAAAAATACAGTGCTTTAAGGGGTGAAATGAAAGCATGGGATGAGTGATGGAAGAGTCTCCATTGGCCTAATGGTTACTGGAACATGGTCCTGGATATTGTCCTTCATCTAATTCCTTCCAAGTTAGCCTTGTCTGTGTCTAGCACTGCCACCTGGGCCCCATTTCACTTGACCTGACATGTACGTGGCGACATTTGGGGGAGGAACTGACAGTCCTTTGAAGAGTGGGAAAGGGGGGTGAGTCTGCTGCAGTTTTGGGCCCTGTTTGTAGCTCTTGTTTCACTTCCTCTTGTCGAGTCTGCTCACTGACATTGGCTCACTGATGCAGAGGAGTGGGCTGGCAACTGTTTGTGACCTGATCCTCTGGCCACAGTGGACTGGCTGCTCCTTGATTCCAGTGGAGTCAATCACTTTCTTTCTCCTAGGAATTTAGAGATTTGTACAGAGTCAGTCTTTGTTTGTGTTTATACTTGTGAAATAACATATCAGAGTTGAGGGGCCACTGTCTTCTGCCATCAAGTGGACTCAGTAGCGTTGACGAGATGTCTGGAGAGAGAGCAAGAGACAGACAGAAAGAGAAAAGGGGCGGAAGGAGAAGGAGGACAAGGAGAGAGACAGACGCAGAGAGAAACAGAGATGAGGAACAAAGAGATGCTGTATCCTGGGTTCCTTCATATTTTTGTTTGCCACATCTAGTCCCTTTCTGGGAACTGGCTGCATGCTGAGTCAGCAAGGTAGATTAGCTGAAGCTGGCCGGAGAGAACCATAGCCTGCTAAGGCCAATATTTTTCTAGTTCTTTTCAAGTCCACCTCATCTTTTTATGACCACTGAGTTGATGGCTCTTAGCACGGTTCCTTACACTTTATAAAACATCTCATCATCTCCATCCCTCAGAACACAATCTCATTCCCCAATGAAAGATGTTTTTTCTTTTTAAAGATTGGCACCTGAACTAACATCTGTTCTCAATCTTTTTTCCCTTCTTCTTTTTCTCCCCAAAGCCCCCCAGTTCATAGTTGTATATTCTAGTTGTAGGTCCTTCTGGCTCTGCTATGAGGGACGCCGTCTCAGCGTGGCCTGACGAGTGGTGCTAGGTCCGCACCCAGGATCCGAACTTGTGAAACCCTGGACCACCGAAGCTGAGTGTGGGAACTTAACCACTTGGGCACGGGGCTGTCCCTGAAAGAGGTTTTTCATACCTTGACTAACAAGTCAAGGCATAGACAGTCATATGCAAAAGAATGAAACTGAACTATCTTACATCATACACAAAAGAGTGAAACTGGACTATTATCTTACATCAACACAAAATGGATTAAAGACTTGAACATAGTACCTGAAACCATAAAACTCCCAGAAAAAACATAGGTGGTAAGCTCCTTGACATCATTCTTGGCAATGATATTTTGAATCTGACACTGAAAGCAGAAGCACCAATGGCAAAAATAAATAAGTCGGTGGGGTGGCCCAGTGGCATAGTGGTTAAATTCCCGCACTTTACTTCGGTGGCCTAGGGTTCACAGGTTTGGATCCTGGGCATGGACCTAGCACTGCTTCTTAAGCCATGCTTTATGTGGGCAGCATCCCACATAAAAGAGAGGAAGATTGGAACAGATGTTAGCTCAGGGCCAATCTTCCTCAAACACACAAAAAAAGAGTGGGACTACATCAAACTAAAAAGATTTGAACAGCGAAGGAAATCATCAATAAAATGAAAAGATAACCTACTGAATGGGATAAAATATTTGCATGTCATATGTCTGATAAGGGGTTAATATCAAAAATGTGTAAAGAAGTCATACAACTCAGGAAAAAAAACAAACAATCTGATTATAAATGGGCAGAAGATCTGAATAGACATTTTTCCAAGGAAGATATACAGATGGTCAAAAGGTACATGAAAAGGGGCTCAATATCACTAATCATCAGGGAAATGCAAATCAAAACCACAATGAAATATCACCTCATACCTGTTAGAATGGCTATTATCAAAAAGAGAAGAAATCACAGGTGTTGGTGAGGATGCAGAGAAAAGGGAACCCTTGTGCATTGTTGATGGGAATGTAAACTGGTGCAACCACTATGAAAAACAGCATGGAGTTTCCCAAAAAATTAAAACTAGAACTACCATATGATCCAGCAATTCTACCTCTGGTTATTTATTCAGAGGAAATGGAAATACTAACTTGAAAAGATAAACGCACCCTGATGTTCATTGCAGCATTATTTACAATAACCAAGACATGGAAGTAATCTAAATTCTAAGATGGATGAATGGAAAAAGAAAATGTGATACATGTGATGGAATATTATTCAGCCATAAAAAAGAATGCAATCTTGCCATTTGCAACAACATAGATGAATCTTGAAGGCATTATGCTACGTGAAATAAGTCAGACAGAGGAAGACAAATAATATATGGTCTCATTTATATGTGGAATCTAAAACAAACAAACAAAAAAACCCCTGAACTCAGAGATACAGAGAACAGATTGGTGGTTGCCAGAGGTGAGGGTTGGGGGGGGGGGGCGTGAAATGAGTGAAGGTGGTCAAAAGGTACAAACTACCTGTTACAAGACAAATAATTTCTGGGGATGTAATGTACAGCATGGCGACTATAGTTAATAATACTGTATTGTATGTTTGAAAGTTGCTAAGAAAGTAGATATTAAAAGTTCTTATCACAAGAAAAAAAATTTGTAACTATGTGTGGTAATGAAAGTTAACTAGATTTATTGTGGTGATCATTTCACAATATATACAAATATTGAATCATTATGTTGTACACCTGAAACTAATATGTTATATGTCAATTATATCTTAATTGAAAAAAGCAAACAAACAAGTCAAGGCATGTTACATAGCATCTGATTTGGGTGCTAGCATTTGAGCTATTTTTCTCTTAGACTGACATGCCATCACCTCAAACTTTCTTTGCCAAAGTCAAGAGGGGTCATGAGATGGTCAAGTGCTTTTCCCTGCCTGCCATTCACAATCCATTCCACCTTATGATTATGCCCCTTTTTCCTGACTGAGCCTTATGACTAAGACAACAAGATAGCTGTTATTATTTCTGCTTTACAGATGGGAATACTGAAGCTCAGAGAAGATCATGTAAAGGGCCGAATGTCAAATAGTGTTTACTTAGTGGAGTTGGAATTTTAACCCCAGATGGTCTGGCCCAGCCTAAAGCCCAATCACTCTTGGGTCACTTGCTTCCTTATGCCCAATGATGCTGAAGTTGTGTTTACTTTTTTATCACTGGGGAGAATTGGTCCCTCAACCCAGTTCTAGTGACTCCAGCTGTATACTCTCTCCTATATTTTTGGCTTTCAGTGGAGTATGGTAAACAGGTGGGATGGCTCAGCTGTGTGATGCTCTGGAGAATGAGTGCATAGATGCATTGGTTCGTGAAAGGAAAAGTTGAGAAAGAGGAAGGCAATACTGCCAAATGGTGCCAAAATGCACTGGGAATTCATGCAGAAGTCAAGCAACCTCCAGCTCCCCAGACATGCCCCTGACTTTGAAGAAGACTAACAGGTGGCCTTGGAGTAACATCTCTTCCCAGCTTCCACACATTCCTGTCCCTGGGCTGCAAGTTGGCATTCTGTGGTGCCTTTTCCTTGTCCTCTCCCTTCCAAGTCCGTAGATGTGTATTTCGCTGGACACCCCCTGTCCTGCTGGGGGGATGAGTGATGCATACAAGTGCTCTAAAGTCTTTCTGCTGCCAGCATCTTCCTGCCTGTCAAGCCCCACCCTGGTCCATTCATTCCTGTTCTTATATGTCTCATTAGCTCCCTCTTCCTTATGCATTATGATCAGAAGGAGAAGAAAATTACCCATTACAGCTTGTGTCTTTGTTTCTCTAAATGACATACCTCAAAACCCCATATTCTGGGGCCAGCCTGGTGGCACAGTGACTAAGTGCACACGTTCCTCTTCCGCGCCCTGGGGTTCGCTGGTTCTGATCCTGGGTGCGGACATGGTACAGCTTGGCAAACCATGCTGTGGTAGGCATCCCACATGTAAAGTAGAGGAAGATGGGCATGGATGTTAGCTCAGGGCCAGTCTTCCTCAGCAAAAAGAGGAGGATCGGCAGCAGATGTTAGCTCAGGGCTAATCTTCCTCAAAAAAACAAAAACAAAAACAAAAAAACCCTGTAATCTGTGGAGAGAAGAAATCTTGTGATTTTATTGGAGGAAATTTCATCCCAACTGAGAATCTTTCTGAGCAGAACTCTCATCACCTTTTCTAAAGTTCATCCTGGCCAGAAGGCATCCCTGCTGCCTGCCTGCCACCCTCTCACTGCATGGCTCCGACCTCAGCAGATGTCAAGGATAGCCGGCCACCATTTATTCTTCACAAGAGCCACCATGTTCATTCTCTCCAGATTCTTGAACTGACCCAGATGGTCCTGGTGTCACTGGCTTTTCCCAGGGATCCATTCTGGCCAAACTCAAAGAGTTTTGCTAGCTCCCTCTAAGCCCTCTCCACATTTCTGTGCATACTTGAGGCCAGAGCTGCCCATTGACAGGGACCCCATCATTGTTTACCCAAGTCTCTCATCTGGGAGATTCGGAAAAAGCTCCTAAACAAAGCCTGTGGGGGTCTTCTCGGCTCAGTCCAGCATATAATAAAAAAGCCCCAGCTATAATAAAAAGTTTTACTAAGAATCTTATTTATGTTTTTTCTGGTTTCTGAAGCTCTTCTTTAATTACTGCCTACACAGAGCTCAAGATCTGTCATGAATGATAAAGGATCATTCTCATTATTACCCTAAATTTACCTCCCTTCCACCCAACACACTAACCTTTATTACTATAAGTTATGGCCGTTAGAAGCCAGAGCTAAAGAATAAAGTTTACTTCCATTTAAGATGTGAAGGCAGACAAGGCACTGCTTTCTGTATGTGAGTAGGATGAGGAATGAAGAATGTGTCATTTGGTGGATACATAAAAAATGCATTATATTCCTTTTAGAAGATAATTATCTAGGAGTCATTTGCCTAGTTCAGTTAGAAGGTTTTTTTCTGAGGTGGAAAATGAGAGGAAAGAAAAGAGAAAAGAGAGCAAGATGGATTGGCTGACAGATGGACTAATTAAGCGATGAAGAAACAGAAGAGATGAGAGGATTATAGACCAGGAAGACAGCAGCTCTCTTGAAAGCAGCAGGATGTGAAATGTTTCCTAAAAAAGAAATAATAAAACAGATGGTTTGAGTTAAATAAATGATGTTTTGTTATTGAAAAGTGCATTTCTTCCTAGTTTCCTAGTTTCAAGTCTCAAATGTCTCTATATAAGAGAAAATGGGACACGGCTCATTTTGGATGCTTAATAATAAATGTTAGTCTTTTACTACTTTACCTTTTGTTCAGAGATTTCGAAGTTCTCTTCTCAGCTTAGTTAGAAATTTGCCAATTCTCCTTCATAGGAGTAAAGGGATAACTTGGATTCTGTTGATTGGATAGTTCAAGTCAAAGGAGTGGCCCCTCAAAAAATGATGCAGGAACAGGGGACTACTTCTCAGTAATTTCTGCAGTCCCTCTGCTGAAGGGTCCCTGCCCGTGACTTGAGGTTCTACATCTTGTTCCATCCATTCTTCCATTCTGTATTAACCAGGACTGTGTTGGTTACAAGCATCAAAAAACTTAAGTCCAACTAATTTAAACAAACTAATTTAAACAAGTTTGCTTGTTTGTGAGCAAGCAAGCAAACAAACCCAGGAAGCCTAACTATTGACTTCAGGTTAGGTTGGATCCAGGCATTCTAACAACATCATCAGGTCTGTCTGTCTCTGACCATTGGCCATGTGAACCTTGCCTGGATTGTTCTCTGCCAAGCTTTCTTTCCTGACAGTGGCAAGCCGATCTCCAGAGTTGCAGCTCTAAATGGTCCTTAGAATTCACCATCCCCCAGAAGGAAGGTTCATGTTAGTTTCTAGGAAGAATTCTTTTTGGCTGACTGGCATATATTCTCACTCATTTCTCGGGCATGAATGGTGAGCCCCTTAACTGGTCACTGTGCCTGAATCACATGGAGGGCAGGACAGGTTTCCATCAGGAAAGAACAGACCAAAAGTATAACAGATGCCAACTGCACATTCTATTCTGTACAAAGTGTCCACAGATTAGACACTTTGGTTCCCATCTCATCCTCCTAACATCCATGTCTGATATAGAGCACTAATTGGAAAATCTGCAACGTGGGTGTTTCTGTTTCCCACGTTAAGTGTCTGCTCTCATGATGTTCCCCTGCCTGAAAAGCCCAGCTCTCAGTTTCCTTTATCCTACCCGATGCCCTCTCACTGAGCTCCTCTTAACCTCCCGCAGCCTTTCACTTCACCCAACTCGGTGCTTAATAGTAGGCTGTCCTTGTGATCTCTGCTGAAATTTCATGTTTTGGTCTCAGTTTCCCATCCAGACTGTGAAGTCCCAGAAGGAACGAATCTGGCTTTGTGAATTGCCCATCCCCACTTGCCTGGCACACAGGGCATACTCGATATTGTGACTGGATATTCAGGGTGGTATACATTTTGTACCTATTGTCTAGTTTAGTCATTTGTAAAATGGAGATGATAATGCTAATCACGTAGGGCTCATGTGAAGACTAAGATGACATCTCTGAGGTTCTTGTCACATGGGAAGCATGCAATAAATAATGGATATAGGTATTTTTGTATACATATACATACAGACACACATACGCCCACACACGTGTATGTATAATTTAGATGATAAATTTCCTGAGGACAGAGCCCATGTTCTTTCCTTCTTTCTTGTAATGCCAGAGTGGCATACCGCAGGCGCTCAATATGAGACTGTGACCCTCTGATTCTAACACTCAGACTCTTATTTTGCCATCTCTCACATGATGTCATGTTCATTAAAACAACTGCTGCCATTAATATTCCTGTCCAGAATTTCCTTCCTCAAATGGAGCCAAGGTCATCTGGAAACATCTGAAAGCACAAAACACAAACGTGGGCAGGCAGCAGAGCACGTGTGGATTCTTCCCAGAAGCGCTCCTCGTGCTTCTGCTCTATGAAGTCTTTGTGAACTAGCACAAGGCAAGGGTTGGAGGGGAGAGGGCGTGGCGGGGAGTCCAGGATCCCCTGGACATTCTCTGATGGATAATTCTCCTTTTTCCTCTCTGGGTGGTGCCTGGAGAAATGACCAACTCCAGTTTTGTTAAAGAAATACAACTAAAGCTGGTATGTCCCATTTCACTTTTAGTTTTCAAACTAAGTACCTTGGCACACAGGTAATTAGGCATTTAGTCACGGATAACTCTGGTCTTGTATTTTCACACTTTTATGAGTCGCTGGGACATTTATGGTCTGGAAAATCCATAAGAATTGAATTTAACAAAATAAAAACATTTCTAGCGTAAGTGTGGGAAACAGACAGAACCAGTAGTTTCTTAATGAGAAAGACTTAAAAGAAATGAGCATCTGAGGCAAACACTGAGATTGAAAATTGAAGATTGAAGCCTTGGAAGTGGGCATATTATTGTTCACAGGTCTCCGGGCATATTCTCCCTGGGTGGGAGTGCGAGATGCTGGGTTGATTTTAATGGGAACTGAAGGTGTGCATGGATTGCACTGCAAGTTGGAGAATAGAAAACCAAGTCCCACCAGGACCTCTGGATCTCATAAAATGCCTCAAAATGGTCTGAATAATTTACTGTTCTATTTATTGTCAATCCTTATGGGAGTGACTGTAGCTCTGTGATAAAGATCATTGACTGGCTTTGAATCAGACAGACCTGAGTTTGACACCTGGTTCTCCCATCTCAGCTTCTCAGCTTCAGTTTTCCCGTCTATACAAATCCAGGTGATAGTAGTACTCTTGCCTTGACTTCTCTGAGTCGTGAATGAGGGCATGTATGATCAGCACTCTGCACAATGTCTGGCACTGAGTCAGCACCCAATATGCTGGTGATGGTGGTAATCCTATATTGCACCTGCAATATGGCCCCACTCTTCAGATATATTTTTGGCAATAGCACATTTCATAGGTACTCTTTAAAATCTGGAAACTGAACTTTATAAAGCCTTCTAAAACGTGAAAACAAACAAACAACCACTACTCATAAGGAAATGCATGTAGGCACAGGATTCTACGACTAACCATTAGAATTTAATTTTTCAGGCATGACAACTGGGCCACAGAGCTAGATTGCAGCAGAGTCTAGATTAGTTCCCACAACTCTATACCGCTAGTCTGGTTGTCTTGGAATAGCATATCTCCATAACTGTTAACCTTCCCCCAAACCCACGGAAAGATCTCCGTAACAGAGTTGTCCCCATGAGAAGACAAGTAGAGCCAGTCCTGACAGAAAGAGCTGATGGGAGAAGAGACCAATACACATGAATAAGCAGTAAGCTGCCCAGCACGCTCTCTGTCCAGTCTAAAGAATGAGGAACTTTCAGCTGTGAGTCATGGAGCCCAGAGTTTTATTTTAGAGGTCAGCTCAGTTGTTTCTGAACCGGGAGAGCTATTTTATGGGCTACTAAATGCTTTATACATAAAAACTTAGAAGAAAGTTTCGGAACATGCATTTAAAACGTTCACTTTCTCAAGGGAAAGGGTCTCTTTACTGAAGAATGCTAGCTAAAAGAAATAGCAGAAATTATGAAATTAGAAAATCACCATTTTGCAATTATCAATATAATAATTCTTCAGGCAAAAATCACCAAATGCTGCCAAAACTATTAGTTGGAAGTTTATTGGGTAATAAGATGCTCACATAACCTTAATGTACCAAGCCATAGATTACTTATTAATTATCAAAAGGAGAAATTCTAGGGGGCCAGCCCGGTGGCACAGTGGTTAAGTGCGCATGTTCTGCTTCGGTGGCCCGGGGTTCGCCAGTTCAGATCGCGGGTGTGGATGGGGCACCGCTTGTCAAGCCATGCTGTGGTAGGCTGGTAGGTGTCCCACGTATAAAGTAGAGGAAGATGGGCATGGATGTGAGCTCAGGGCCAGTCTTCCTCAGCAAGAAGAGGAGGATTGGCAGCAGATGTTAGCTTAGGGCTGATCTTCCTCCAAAAAAAAAGAGAAATTCTTACAATAAAGAATTCTGGCGAATGCAAATTTAAATAAATGGTCAAACATGGCATCATCTAATAGCGGAGTAAATTGACAGTATATAATTTTTTTAAAGTCAACATTGTATAATTCTTGATGTGATGCCAATGCCAAAGACAAAAAGATTTTCTCCATACTTGTTCAAAAGTTTTCAGTGCCCTCCATGTGTCAAACATTGTGCTGGTCGCTACATTCCCTGCCCACAGGAAGTTGCAGTCTAATGGACTTTCAAAGCCCAGGAGGGAATGTTAAGGACCAAGTGTGACACCGGTCACTTCTCAGCCTTCTGATGGCCGTGCTAACTGGCATGAGTTCTCCTAGGAGGGCATAACCTGACTTTATATCAAGAATTGCACCTGCCTCTTCTCATGGCTGAAAGAGCTGAATTTAGATTTAAAAATTGCCAACATTCAAAGATTATTGACACTGTTAAGAGTTAACACAGAGACATTATTTTTCTGGAGCGATTTGTCAAAGGAAGGTGCACTCCTCTTGATGGGACAGTTAAGGAAGTTCTTACTGAAAGATAAAGAGAAAAATCGAGATAAGATTTTGAAGTCTTTTAGAGTCCATTTTGCAGGAGTAGCTACATGATGGGATGAAGAATTCAGGCCCATTTTCTATGTTTGGACAACCTTGACCTCCTGCCCACGTGTGAATCATGTTCCACTTGCTGACCGTACTTTGTGTTTGAAAATGACATTTTGATTTTACACTTGGGCATCTCTTTGTATTTGACCGTGCA
The DNA here is from genome assembly GCF_041296235.1 of Equus asinus. Taxonomy (NCBI): domain Eukaryota; kingdom Metazoa; phylum Chordata; class Mammalia; order Perissodactyla; family Equidae; genus Equus; species Equus asinus. The sequence continues at coordinate 21,710,722 of NC_091791.1, forward strand.
TTCTAAAGACTCTCCCAGTAGGCCAAATATGCTTTCTTCCTCCACCTTCCTCATGGCAAAGTCAGCCCACCTTCACAAATGACTGATGAGGGTGTAAGGCAGTCTGAGGCTTGGACACAGCCAAGTTAAATAGACAACCTAAGAATTAAACACGGCACTGTCAACTCATCATTGCACCTGTCAAGGACAACTTAATCTCCAACAGCTGCTGTGAGTCAGCATTTTGCTGTCCTTATGACATGAGTCAGGGGACAAGTGCCTACCCCTGTCAAGAGTATCTGAGGGTATTCACCCTACACAGCCCGGGAGCTGCAGAGGGGACACTCAATGTATCTTTCCCTTAGACCCAGTTATAATGGCTGCATAAGTTTCTGAAAAACATGTTAATTTTTGAGACTTGATGTCCTGCCATAGATATAAAAGCAAAGAAACTATAGCAAACCTACTCAACAACTTGTCCTGTTTTTTTCAACTGAGCGTTTCCTCCATTACCCATGCATGCTGTCCTTTAAGTCCCAGGATGGATTTACTAGTCAAAACATCTAAGCCCGTACCTCTGTTTATGATGAAGACTACCTGATATTGGACATAATATGTTTATCATCATTCATATTTAAAGTAATTTTTGATATGGCTGGGCTAAAAATCTGTCACTGTACTGGCTATTTTCTATTTGTTCCATTTATTCTTTGGTTCATTTTTCCTTTTTGTCCTGCCTTCTCTTGGCTTAATTGAGCAGTTTTTGTAATTCTGTCTCCTTTATTGATTTATTATTTACACTTAAAAAATTTCTTAGTGGTTACCCTAGGGTTTACAATGCATACTTAAAAAAACTCTTGGTCTACATTTAAATAACATTATACCTCTCCATGGGTAGTGTCAGAACCCCAAAAGGACCACTCATCTCTTGTACTATTTTTATCATATGTTTTACTTTTACATATACATTGAATATGTTATTACTATTTTTATTTTTTTGATTTATTTTTTAACAAAAATTTTTTGGACAGCTTTTTTGAGGTATAATTGACAAATAAAAGTTACATACATTTAAGGTATATAACACGATGCTTCAATATGTGTGTACATTATGAAATGATTACCACAATTAAGCTAATTAGCATATCCATCAGCTCACATGTCACCATTTTCTTTTGTGGTGAGAACAATTAAGATCTACTCTCCCAGCAAATTTCAAGAACGTAATAAGGTATTATTAACTATAGTCACTGTGCAGCACACTAGATCTCACATGAGTACTTAATCATTCTGCATAACTGAACTTTTGTACTCTTTGACCAATATCTCCCCATTTCCTCTCACCCTCTAGCCCTTGGCAACGACCATTCTACTCTCTGCCTCTATGAGTTTGATATTTTTAGATTCTGCATATAAGTGAGTTCATGCAGTATTTGTCTTTCTCTGTCTGACTTATCTCACTGAGCACAAAGTCCTCTAGGCTTATCCAGGTTGTCACAAATGATATTATTTCCCTCTTTTTTAAAGCTAAATAATGTTCCACTGTGTGTGTGTGTGCATATATATGTCTCTGTATATCACGTCTCTATATATCACATCCTCTTTATCCATTCACTCATTGACAGACATTTAGGTTGTTTTCATATCTAGGTTATTGTGAATAATGCTGCAATAAACATGGAAGTGCAGATACCTCTTTGAAATACTGATTTAATTTTATTTGGATATATACCCACAAGTGGGATTGCTGGATCATATGGTAGTTTTATTTTTAATTTTTTGAGGAAACTCCATACTGTTTTCCATAATAATTGCATCAGTTTACATTCCTGCCAACAGTGTATAAGAATTTTCTTTCTTCACATGCTTGCCAATACTTGTTATCTTTTGTATTTTGATATTGGCCATTCTAACAGGTGTGAAGTGATATCTCATTGTGGTTTTGATCTGCATTTCCCTGATGATTAGTGATGTTGAGCACCTTTTCGTGTATCTGTTGGCCATTTGTGTCTTTGTTTTGGGAAACGTCTATTCAAGTCCTTTGTCCATTTTTTAATTGGGTTATTTGTTTTCTTGCTATTGAGTTGACCTTTGTACATATTTTGGATATTCACCCCTATGAGATATATGGTTTACAAATATTTTCTCCCATTCTGTAGGTTGTCATGTCACTCTATATACTATATTACTATAGCTTTATAATATAGTTTGAAATAAAGAAATATGATGCCTTCAGCTGTGTTCTTCTTCCTTGGGATTGCTTTGGCTATCAAGGATTTTTTTTGTGATTTCATTTGAATTTTGGGATTGGTTTTTGTTTTTCTGTGAAAAATTCCATTGGAATCTTGATAGGGATTGCATTGAATCTATAGATGGCTTTGGGTAGTATAGACATTTTAACAATATTAATTCTTCTAATCCGTGAACAAGGTCTATCTTTCTATTTATTTGTGTCTCCTTTAATTTCTTTCATCAATGTCTTATAGTTTTCAGTGTATAGATCTTTCACCTCCTTGATTAAATTTAATCCTAAGTATTTTACTGTTTTCAATGCTATTATATGTGATTGTTTTCTTAAATTCTTTTTTAGATAGTTTGTTATCAGTGAGTAGAAACACAAGTGATTTTTGTATATTGATTTTGTATCTTGCAACTTTATAGAATTTGTTTATTGGTTCTAAAAGTTTTTTGGTGGAGTCAGGGGCTTTTTTTGGTAAGATCATATCATCTGCAAAAAGGAATAGTTTTATTTCTTCCTCTCTGATTTATATGCTTTTTATTTCTTTTTCTTGCCCAATTGCCCTGGCTAGAGCTTCCAGTACTATGCTGAATAAAACTGGCAAGAGTGGGCACCGTTGTCTTGTTTCTGATCCTAGAGGAAAATCTTTCAGCTTTTCACTGTTGAGTTTGATGTTAGCTGTGGGCTTGTCATATATGGCCTTTGTTATGTTAAGGTACATTCCTTCTATAACCAGTTTGTTGAGATTTTTATCATGAAAGGATTTTGTATTTTGCCAAATGCTTTTTCTGTATCTGTTGAGATGGTCATACGATTTTTATCTTCATTCTGATAATGTGCTGTATCACGTTTATTGATTTGTGGATGTTAAACTATCCTTGTACCTCAGGGATAAATCTCATTTGATCACAGTGTATGATCTCTTTAATGTGCTGTTGAATACGGTTTGCTAATATTTTGTTGAGGAGTTTTGCATTAATATTCATTGGGGTTTTGGCCTGTAATTTTCTATTCTCTTTATGTCGTTGTCTCACTTTGGTATGAGGGTAATGGCGGCCTTGTAAAATGAGTTTGGAAGTGTTCCCTCCTCTTCAATTTTTGAGAAGAGTTTGAGTAGGTTTGGTGTTAACTTTTCTTTAAATGTTTGGTAGAATTACCCATGAAACCATCTGGATCTGGACTTTTCTTTGTTGGGAGGTTTTTGATTACTGATTCAATATCTTTACTTGTTATTAGCCTGTTCAGTTTTTCTGTTTCTTCATGATTTCATCTTGGTAGTGTGTATGTTTTTAGGAATTTGTTTCAAGTTTCTTGTCAAATTTGTTGGCATATAATTGTTCATAGTGGTCCCTTATGGTCCTTTGCATTTCTATAGTGTCAGTTGTAATATCTCCTCTTTCATTTCTGATTTTGAGTCTTATCTCTCTTATTATTAGTCTACCCGAAGGTTTTTCAATTTTGTTTATCCTTTCAAAAACAAGCTCTTAGTTTTGTTGATTATTTCTATTGTTTTTCTGACCTCTGTTTAATTGATTTCTGCTCTAACTTTTTTATTTCTTTCTTTCTGCTAATTTCGGGCTTAGTTTGTTCTTATATTTCTAGTTCCTTATGTGTAAAGTTAGGTTGTTTACTTGAGATTTTTCTTTTTTCTTAATGTAGGCATTTATTGCTGTAAACTTCCCTCTTAGAACTGCTCCTGCTGCATCACTTGAGCTTTGGTATGTTGTGTTTTCATTTTCATTTGTCTAAAGATTTTTTTTTTTGAGGAAAATTAGCCCTCAGCTAACATCTGTTGCCAATCCTCCTCTTTTTGTTAAGGAAGATTGGCCCTGAGCTAACATCCATGCCCATCTTCCTCTATTTTATATGTGAGATGCCTGCCTCAGCATGGCTTGATAAGTGGTGCATAGGTCTGCATCCAGGATCCAAACCTGCGAACCCTGGGCTGCTGAAGCTGAGCATGCGAACTTAACCGCTAAGCCACCAGGCTGGCTCCTGTCTCAAGATATTTTTAGTTTTCTTTGTTAATTTATTCTTTGACCCAATGTTTGTTCAGGACCGTTGTTTAATTTCCACATACTTGTGAATTTTCCAGCTTTCCTCTTGTTGTTGATTTCTAGTTTCATACTATTGTGGTCAGAAAAGATACTTGATAGGATTTCAGTATTCCTGAATTTGTTGAGACTTGTTTTATGGTCAATATATGATCTTTCCTGGAGAGTGAGCCGTGTGAGCTTGAGAAGACTGAGTATACTGTTGTAGTTGGGTGGAATATTCTGATATGTTTTTTAGGTCCATTTGGTCTAGAGTGTTATTAAGGTCATTTGAGAGAGAAGGAAAACAGAGGCGAGCCTTATCCTAGGTCAAAGAATAATTTTTCTTAAGTACTTTTCTATGGTACATAAAGTAATTTGCAGAATTAATGTGTAAGGTTTAAACTATTCCCAACTGATCGTAACTTTTTTGGGGCATCAATTTGAATCCCAAATGCCACATGTTGATATAAGAGTTACTAAGCTAATGAGTAAGGCTAGCTTACTGCTCAACATCCACATTGCAACAAATAACCATACTGCCCAGGGAGCATGAGTAGCTTCGATCTTCCAGCATTTATAGATTTCAACTGATAACAGAATAAGAGTCAGAGATCATGGTGGTGCCAACTCCAATGAATCAATAATGTCTCCCTGGAGCCTTGAGTTTAGAGGGATTCTGAGGTCATCCCTACAGAGGAATTCCATGACTGACTAATGAGTAATTGAGAATGTCAGCACACATGCCTTGACTTAAAACAGTAGAGGAGATTTTCTTAATCCTTAAACAGAGGCTCAATAAAGGCTGCTTTGAAGGGATTTTTGGGAATGTGATCCCAGGGGACAAGTGTGAGGACAAAGAATGAACAGTGAGTGAGAGAAAACCCATACAAGATGCACCATTGAGTTGACTACTGCTACTAGTGACTGGCACTTTATTCCAGGGTTCCTTAGGGAGAGACTTGGGAAATGTATCCCACAATTATCTACCTAGGGTACAAAAGGGGGAAATATTTATACATAGGTTCCCTCCCCCATCAGTCAAGGGTGGCTCCACAGACATTGACTCCTCTGCATTTCCAGATTGCATATCTGAGTGCTGAGTGGGTCCTGGGGGTATCAGCTGCCATCTTCAGAGAAGCCCGAGGGCAGGAAGCAAGAGCAGATCCTGAGGTGAAGCACTGCTGGGTTGCATCTGTGCAAAACTGATCAAAGTCATCACAGCAATGACTGGAGGCAGAGGTGGGGCTAGAGGAGAGGAAATCATGCTTGAAAGGTGTGTTCAATACAGTTACTCTTATACCCACTCTTTTTTGTTTTTTGGGGGTAGGAAGATTGGCCTTGAGCTAACATCTCTTGCTAATCTTCCTCTTTTTTTTTTTCTTTTCTCCCCAAAGCCCCAGTACATAGTTGTATATCCTAGCTGTAGGTTATTCTAGTTCTTCTATATGGGATGCCCTCACAGCATGGTTTGATGAGTGGTGTGTAGGTCTAGTGCCCAGGATCTGAACTGGTGAACCCTGGGCTGCCAAAGCAGAGTGCGTGAACTTAACCACTCAGCCATGGGGCCGGCCCCTTATACCCACTCTTTTGGGTCTTATTCTCTGTAATAGCGTATGCTCAGTGGTTGAACAAAACTCCATAGAATCTCACTAATTCAAGGGAGAGTACACTTAAGCTATGTACTTCTCAGGAGCCATGTTGCTTGGACCCATCATTCAGTTCAGATTTAGATTTGTTTGCTGGCAATAGCCCATCATGCTGCCCAGGCTTGCCATATGGCTGCCTTAGAGGCAACAATTTCAATGAAAAAAATCACAGCGCAATATACTAGCAAAATGAGGAATTCTCATCATTCTCCATAACAAGATATTCACCTGACCCATATTAATTATTCTTTTTGTGAAAGTTAGTACTTCCCACAAGCTTTTGAGAAACACACCAATAATGAAGCATAAAACTGACAAATATTAAGAAATTTATGTGCTCCATAATGGATTAAAACTTGTGCTTCTTTTTGTTCATGAATTATGAGAAATTTGTAAAGTTTTAGACTTTTTAAATTTGAGAAACATAGTCTTTTTCTTTTAGTTATAGAGAAAACAGTAATTTCCACAACTACTATTAGAATGTTTTAAAACTTTTATTGATAATCACATCACAAAGAAGACAGTGAGTTTATACCCATTTCAATCACTCATAATAGTTTGCCTTGAAATGAAAAAGAGCTGTTTTCTGCTAATTACAAATTTAACTTAAGGTTAGCAGATCCACGAGTCATGGTGATTATAGGGGCAAGATTTAGAGGTAGATGGAGCTGATATTGTTACTCTCTCTCCCTTGACATGATTAGTATTACTGCCTCAAGCAGCAGAATGCGTATGAATCCATTGAAGATTCTGACATCATGGCAGAAAATGGATGTCTCATGTCGGACACCTGTGATGCTTCCTCCAGGGCACAAACGGTTTCCTCATCAGATCTGTGGGAGGCCTCTGAAGGCAGTCTCTTCAACTCTTGCCCCCTCGCAATGGTGTGTACACATTTGCCAAGCAGGTGGGCCTGGTTTACAATAGCAGCTTAAGACACACCAGACAAAATTTCAGCCATTTTTATTCATGAGCCCTAGCCGGGTTCTCATTTTATTAGTCTGCTTATCATTAATTCAGAATGTTCTATCTTTGCTCCACACAGAACACCTGTATTGATATTCAAAGTGTGCCAGAGAGAGGGAAGAGATAACACTTACAATATTCTGGCATTGAGTTTGTCAGATCCTGACCGATGTGGGCCATAATGGAATGTTGTCACCTCGATGATGTTCCAAGGGTGCTGCAGTGTGAAGAGATTGTGTACTATGGAGGAAAAGACGCTGATGAGCTGGCCAATGAGCCAGAATGAAAAACAGTGAATGTGGCTCAGAAGACTGAGGCTGTAAGTCTGGAGCTGTAATTCCCCAGCACCTCTGGCACTTTTGGGAATGGTGGCTCCAGTTGTCCCGTGAAATGGAGTGAGTGATAATACCAAGGACCCAGGGCTGAACACCTGGGAAAGAGAAACGAAGAAATGAATCAAACTAATCTGATAGGGAAGGAAAATACGCACTATTCTCATCAGCCGCTCATAGCAAACATCACCAGCCTCTCATAATACTGTCCCTGAGGAGCACCGAGCTGGCCAAAAACTCTCAACTCACCCTTTCAGGTAGACAATCCCAATTTTTCAAAGTGTTATCCTTGATCTATGACCATACCTAGTGTTATTCTAAACATCTGAATATGAGACATCCTAATCTTTGGGAAGTTAAGAATAGACAGAAAAGGGTCTTTGCATTCACTACCAAGAAGCTTTCTCTTTCTTCATAACTATAACTTAAACCACCCATTTGTTATTTTTATCTTGTTGTACCTTGTGTTTGCCTTTTCCTATAATAACAGTACTACTTTAGAGGAGAATGGTATTTTATTATTTACAAAATACTCTCAAATGTTAATTTGTTAACATGTGAGCAATTATGAGGTAGGCAAGGCCAGCACTATTACTCCCATTCTAAGATTAAGAAAACCACAAACAAAACCTGAGGCTCAGAGAAGGTAAGTGACTTCTTGATTTCACATATTTGGTAGCTGGAGGGGCTAAGATGAGAGTTCAGATCTTCAACCTGAGTGCTTGTCATTTGTCTATTTTATATAGAAAGAAATCTGTCTATATTTAGTTTTAAGAAGGTCAATTGCTAAAAGAAAAGTTTGGAAACCATGAGAATAAATTATATCTAAAGTCCCTTGATGACTAGCACCCAGAGCTTCTGCAGCCAAGGCTAGAGAGATAATGCCAGTTTTGCTGAGGTCTTGTGTGTGCCTCATTTAGAGTCAAAAGCTGCCTTATCTGGTCCTTCAATTCTATTCCTAAAATTAGCAATATCTCCAAACTCCAGTATTGGAGGCAACTAGGAAATTACACAATAACGTACCATGGGAGAGGAGATTGCTTTCTGATCCTCCAGGCGTTTGTTTTATGTGCTGACACAAGAACATTTGATTACTCTCTTAACTATCTTATGGGAAAAGGCTATAAATGCCTATATGCATCAGGGAATTACCTGGACCTGCTATAACTGTGTGAACAAGTTCCATGAAATCATGGTCTGCAGGCATGCATTTTGTATCGTTGAAATGCACCACCCCATTGATGGTCACACTGTTGGGTTTTGGTCTCATGAAGAACCTGGGGTCAAAATTCATAAGTTGCAGTCCGTCCTCAGAGTCACAGTCTATTGCCAAAATTGTGTGCTTAAATTTCTTGGCAGATGGAAATAACACTAAATATTTTTCTTACAAGAGGAGAAATATTCCAGAAGAAAAAAAAATCCTAAAATTTAATGGAGGAGTGGTCAATGGAAGTCACGTAATGAGTCCTCCTGCGATGACAAACTTGGGTCCCCTTAGCTTGCCATGGCAGAAACAGTCATGCTGAGACAGGTCTTTGCGTATCAAAGCTTCCTGAGACTTGATTATTCAACAGATATTTATTGAGTACCTGCTGTGTGCCTGGCTCTGTGCTAGACACTTTGTACAAAACACCTCGAGATCTTCACAATCACCCTATGATGCAGTTACTTTGAGTGGCTCAGGTCAGTCCTTCCACAAGACAATTGCTTTGAGACGTCACAATGTTTTTCCTTGCTTGTTGGTTTATTTACGGAATATCACTCTCTCTCTCCAGAATGCAAACCAAATTTGGAGTCAGTATGGTGTTGTGAAAAGTGGACACACAGGACACACTGTCCATCCCCAGGCTACTGACTGTCTCTTGCTGGTAGGAGAAGTCATCACTTACCAGTGCTGACACTGCTGTCGATTTCTACTCTTCTCTAAGAGCTTCTGCTCACATGCCTCTGTCCTGTCCTTCAGTGGTGAACTTAGTTAATGGTGTTCTTTCTTTTTTTTCAATTTTTTTTTCTACTGCCTGCAGATAGTCAACTAAATGAGGCATTTGGGATTCTAAACTCATCCATCTGAAAGTGTTTTTGTGTTATCTGAGACCATTTCATCGTTGATTGGCTCATTGAGCCATGCATTCAACAACAGATAGCTGCCAGCACCCACATTGTGGGGGTGGGGGGTGGGCAATAGAGATGAGGCACTGAGAGAGGCACAGCCTTGACCTTAAAGACCTTGCAGTCTAGAGGGGAAGACAGAGAAAGAAATAGGCAGTTACCATTCAGTGTGGTAAGTGCTTTGATGGCATGAGAGCGGAGTTCTTGTGAGTGCCTTATGGGAACTTGGGGCGGTGCCTCAGGGAGGTCATCCCACAGCAATTTTTCCAAACACCCTACATTACACTTAATATGTGCAGAAAAGTCTGTCTCAGAAACACTTGGAATGTTTTTAAAAAATACAGATTTCAAGATCCAAATGAATCTCTGGGGTGAGGGCTGAGTAATACGCATTTTAACAAAGTTCTCCAGGTGATTCTTACACCCAAGAAAGGGTGAGAAGCACTGACTTAGATTAATTGACTAGTTAAATGCTTATTCCTTCTTCAACATCTGTGTAACAACCAGAATGTAACAACAAGAGTGTTGTCATAGATAATCTTGATTCAAATGTAAATCATTGACTTCTTTTTAAAGTGTTGTTAGTCACAAATTACTCGCAACCCACCCTTTAATTGATCGACAAATAGGAGATTGTGTATTCTAGTGGTTAAAGTTCAGATGCTGGGGCATGGGCTCTGTTTTTTACTAGCTGTGTAGCTTTGGGCAAGTTATCTGTGCCTTAGTTCCCTCATCCGGAAAACAGCATGATGATAAGATTCCTACTGTACAGGCTTGCCGTGAGGACTAAATTAATTCATTTGTGTAAATTATTTAGAAGAGTCCCTGGCACATTGTTTTTAGGTCTAAGCTGGACTCAGCCACCATTCTAGATCAGTTCCCACCCTCTTCCTTGCCGTAACTGCCCTCTTGCCTTTTCTAGGAGGGACATACTGAATTGTGAGTTTTGTCCTGAAGAAGTACATGAAATAGAGGGAACTGATCTTTATCTGAGTCCCCTGTGAGCAATGTCTTTCCAGGAGTGTAGTTTCATTTTTGCTTACACAGTGTGGTAGGCAGAATGATGGCCCCCAAAGATGTCCAGGTCCTAGTCTCTAGAACCCATGAATATGTTACCTTACATGGCCAAAGGGACTTTTCAGATGTGATTAAGAACCTTGAGATGGGGAGAGTATCCTGGAATATCCAGGTGGGCCCGATATAATGACGTAAGTCCTTAAAAGTGGAAAAGCTTTCCCAGCTGAGGTCAGATGGAGATTCAACATGGCTGGCTTTGAAGATGGAGGAAGGGGCTATGAGCCAAGGAATGCAGGCAGCCTGTAGAAACTGGAAAAGGCAAGGGAATGGATCCATCCCTGGAACCTCCAGAAGGCAATGACTTCCTGCCAGCACCTTGGTTTTAGACTGGTAAGTCCATGTGGGAATGCTGATTTACAGAAGTGGAGGAATAAATTTGTATTGTTTAAGCCACTGAGTCTGTGGTCATTTATCACAGCCGTAGTAGAAAACTAATAGACACAGTCTTTAGGGCTATCTGTTTTTCCCTTAAAATAATATATATCTGATCCTTCATTTTTATCCTTTGTGCACAGAAAATAATTCCTTCCTACTTTAGTGGCATACCCTCTAGTCCTTCAAAATGAAGTCATTGGAATGAGGGTTAGCCTTGAACATAAGAATTTGAAGGCTGATATTTAATTTTAGCAGACCATCTATCCTCCAGTGTGCTGTGTATAAATCAGAATTTCTCCTACTCTTCTCCATATCCCCCCCCCACCCCCAGCTTCCTTGTATTGAGTTATATTTACCTATTTTTCTGTAGCCTTTGGAAACATATATCTATGGAATTTTCATCAGGTGTTTTCTTGAAGCCTTCTATTCTTGTTAAACTCCCTGGTATTTCATAGATTCTTCTGATAATGTGCCCAGAAACAGGGCCTGGATAATTGGCAATCACATCATATGCCCCACCACTCTAAAGTTCCATAAAATTATAGTGCAACTGGATGAACCTGAAGGAAATAATGCAAGTGGAATACTTAAAGACCCTGACTAATAGATTTTATGTGTACTTTAAAAATATGCCATTGCTTTAAACATTGGTTACTTAGTGAAGATAATTTTTAAAGCTGTAATTAAAAATATGTTTAAATTAAAATATAGTTAAAGGTGGAACAGAGCCACTTATAAAATTTCGTCTGACTCAAAAAATCCAATGGAAGTGAATGTCTTCTGCCACTTAGATAAGGTTGATGGCGTCTATATTGTGCAAGAGGAACAATAACAAAGTTTGCAGCTCAGTGAGAAGGCCAAAATTGACTTAAGTTTCTTTTCATTGGAGCATACATTTATGACAGCCACCATCAGCAAGTAAGAGCTTAATTTTCTAACTTATTTAAGCATTCATAAAGCTGTTGGCCTCCTTCTCCAAAAAAACTTCCCAGTAGTTTGTATTGACTACAACATGTTTTTCCTTGGCAAAGTTTGAAGTCCCTAGAAATGGTTTATCCTGCAGATGAAATGGCTGAGAATCATTGCAGGTGAAAGACAATAAGTCCCCACAGGAGTTTTCAGTGAGATGTGGTCTTTGGGAATGTTGATGGGATCTTCAATAAGATTAACTGCATTCTCTACTTTATTCCATGGTGCTATTTTAACCACATCTGGAAAGCTGATTTCAGGCCACCCTTGGTGAGGGGCAGTGTTATATCAAAGTACACTCAGAGGACAGGACAGGGATATCTCTGGACAGGTGTGTCAGGAACAGTGGGAGGCATTGAGCCTACTTCACCTGGAGAAGAAAGATCTGGTGGAATATGATGGCCAGATCCAAACATCTGAAAGGACGGCATGCACAAAAAGAATCTGCCTTACTTCTGCCTTTCTGAAAGGTGTAGAAGTGGGGCCAGTGGATAAGGCTACGTTGAGGTTCATCTAAGGTCTATAAAGGAATTTCCTGGGATCAGAACTCTCTGAAGACGGAGATGGTGAGCTCTCTGTCCCCAGAGTTGTTCAAGCATAGCCAAGAAACTTGTAACTGTATCAGGGTCCCTGAGTGACTTTATTCCCTATTGTACCATGTCTGCCAGATTGAGTGAGCCTGGGCATCTGCTGCTGAGAAGGAGTTCAGGTCTCTATCCCCAGAGACTGATGCCAAAGGGCACATGCTTCATTAGGTGGCTCTAAGTCAGAGATGGCAACTCTATGCCACCATGCCCTCCTCCAGCCCCCTCCACTCCAGCTAAGTGGTCATAGGATTCTCTTCTGCTGCATAAGTATAACCTCAGACTCCTTCTCAACACAATATTCTGCCATTATTAGAACTGGCACACAGGTGAATCTATTTTTCATCTCTGCTTTAGGACTAAATTTGTGTGCTATTTTTTATCCCCTCTGTTCCAGACAGCCTTCTGTGCTCTTGCTTGTGATGCCGGGGTTGGGATTCTGCAGATTATGTTTCTGCTTTGCCAGCTGGCTTGCTGTTAGTCTATATGGACACTGAGAGGCTAGAGGAGCAAGAAGGGACTTGCTCTTTCCTTCCTGCTTGCTGTGGCTTCCTGCTTCCTTTCTGTGATAGCACCTTTAGTCTGTAATTGATTAAGAACTAATTGTGCTTAATTTTTTGCTTTGATTCTTGACAGAGCTGTAAGGGGCTTTTACATCATTCAGTCCAATTCCCTCATTTTAAAGATGAGGAAACTGAGTCTCGGAAATGACGGAGGAACTGACACCAGGCCTCCTGGTGACTTGGAGTTGTAATCAGAACTCAAGATGTTGGACGCAGATAGCAGAGCCACAAGAGAGAAAATAATGGAACAGAAATTTGCAAGGCAAGAGGCCAGTCCTGAGGGAGGTCCCAATAAAGCACAGTCGCTCTGCAATCCCCGTCCTCTCCAGTCTCCTTTGGCTGGAAAGATTAATAAAGAGTCCAGTCTGTTGGTAGGAGAGAGATGACTGTCTTAGAAAGAAGGCTCCAGAAGATATTGTAGATGTTGCTGATAGAATGGGATTTAAGAACCCCTAAGTCATTAAAATGTCCTTTTAAGAGAGTTAGAAAGATGAGAAAAATAATGGAGAGAAATAGGCTCCTACAGGACAGACACAGACCATGGATGTTCATGACTTAATGAATTTTATGCTGAATAAAATTCTAGTGGCTGACTGTGATATTAATAATGTCCTATAATAGTATATAATGCAGTATAAAAGTCTAGTACAGTAATTATAAAGGACTATAATTAAATTTCAAGAAGAAAGTTTATGGAACTGTTATGTATCTTTTTCTTTTTTTTTGCTGAGGAAGATTTGCTCTGAGTTAACATCTGTGCCAATCCTCCTCTATTCTTTAGTATGTGTGCTGCCAGCACAGCATGACCTCTAACAAAGCAGTGTAGGTCCGCACCTGGGAACTGGGCCTGAGCTGTCAAAGCAGAGTGCACTGAACTTAACCACTAGACCACTGGGGCTGGCCCCTTATTTATCTTTTAAGTATGTGTTGCTTTCCCCCAGCTAGGTTAGAAGCCCCTGAGGACAAGTCTTCCACTTATCTCTCCAATTCCTAGGCTACATGGTGCCTGAAATTTGGTAGGTTCTCAATAAACAGTTGTAAGATATGAGGCAAATAGAATAGAATGAAGCTTCTCTAACGAATCCTGACTCATCAGCAGGAGCTCTGGTGATTTGGGGATTGTAGAAGAAAAGGAAAGAATGTTAGTTATTTAACATCTTTTCCACATGTTTCACTAAAAACACAGTCATGAAATGAGAAATCAATCATTTATTTGGATTATAAACAACCTGTGGCAAACAACGTGTATTCTGAGGTGAGGCAATTTTCTTCTCTCACCAGGCTGCCAGCTAGAGAAGCCAGGCTTTGATTTCACCTTTGTTGTTACAAACATGAACGATTTTGTTAAAAACCAAAACCAAAACCCCAAATCCAATAACTAGATTAATAATTTATCAAAAATGAGCTGCATATTTTCTTTTGTTGTTTTGCAGCTAGGCCACAGCCCCGTCTTACTATAAAAAGTCAATCTCAGCTTTATTTTACACAGTGTACTCCCTGTTCTGAAACAAAACTGACTTTATTTCATGCCAACCACTGAGTAGTCAGTACTAAAATAAGACGCTTTCTGAAATCTTCCCTTTAAAAAAAAAAAAAAATCAATGTTAATAAAACGACAGTGTCCTGTTGCATTCAGTCTAAGATTAATGTCCACATGGAAATCTTTAGACAATTAAATAGTCCATTCAATTCTGGAACATAAGGTTAGAGTGAAAATTCTTTTCTACAATAATTCTGTAAAATAAGTTTTATGAAAAACAACTTGAAAAGAGGGATGCGTTACTTCCTGCCATATAAATCATCCTAATGAATAGACAATGATAGCTTTTCTTGAAGGACTTCCTGGTAATTTTTTTTGATATACAAACCTATGCCAGAATGTAATGAAGTTATGGGAATAATTGTGACTTTTTTCTTCTGTATGTTTCACAGAAACTCCTTGGTAGATCATATTTGCTTTTAAATATAATTGCAAGATACTGAAATTTTGCTTATACCCAATGAGCTTTCGAACCTTCAAAGTGTTCCACATACGACACAGCAATCGGTTAATATACTGCACTTATCATTCAATCAATTTTCAACAAATAGTTATTAAGTCTGTGCTGTGTGTTAGGCACTATTCTAAGTGTTTACTTCTACAGTCGTGTTTACTTTCACATGCTTCCATTTTAAACCAAATGAAAGTCGGTCTGTTCCCCAACTTGGTCCATGGTACCTTTAGTCCTCAACCATAAAATAAGATCATATCTTTCGGATGTTCGTTTTACACCATGAACAAGTTGTTCATGGCATAATTCTTGCTTTACCACAAAAATTCTGAAATCTGATGGAAAATATGACCCATAGATACCAAGTAAGATGTAACACTCGTCCTTGACATTAACAAGAGTATTCTAGAACCAAATGAGATCAATATCCTGGATCTGCCTGAAGTGAATTTATTCAGTTTGTTTCTGAATACATTTCTCTCTGGTCACAATATAGTAGTTTTCGTGCATTGTCTCAAAAGTGTACTTCGTGAAAGTCAATTTACATAATCCAGGATTTGTTATTATCTGGAGTTCATTTTTCCTACTTAGGCTGAATAATAGTATTAGTTTTCTTGTACTGTGTGTGTGTGTGTGTGTGTGTGTGTGTGTGTGTATGTGGTGTGTATAGAGGCACACAGTAATTAGGATCATGGATGTGGAACAGGCAGCCCTGCGATCAAATTCATCACTTCCAGAGGGTGATATTCAGCAAGTTACTGAATTTCTCTGGACCTCACTTTTCACAGAATGGGGTGAAAAAAAGCTACTTTACAGGGTTATTGTGAGGATTAAAAATAATACATTTTAAGCACTTCTTACAAAATGATCCCTTAGTGAATAGTAGATATTTTTATCTTTCATTTAGAAATGTTCCCCAATCTAAGAATCGTGGCAATTGTTTGGGGAGAGGGTGGAGGAGGGGTTCTTCTGAACACAGAGTACACATGGTGAGGATGTGTTGAATCAAATCCATTGGCTCAATTCCTGTGCAAGGAACCCTTCAGTATTCCCCATTTCAGAAATGTTCCCAAGTTGTTTTCAAATTACTGATGAATATAGAAAACATGCTCCCACTCAAGACTGCTCATTTCCAGAATACACTCAAATCCAATGTCTCACACTGACATTTCATTTTTCATAACTTTCCCTGGGGAGAAGACATTTCCACCATTTGAATAACATCCATGCAATGTCAGCATTTAGACTTCATTTTTCACAATTCATTAACGACAGAACGAAAGTATTAAAAAATGTTAACTTTAGAGTAATAGCCACACTAGCAAAACCATAAAACCAGCTGCCTCCCTTAGTTTTAAAATTATACAAGGTTACAAACATTCATCCTATGACTTCAAAACATTGCCATTCTTAAAATTTTTAAGAAAAAATATTGTCCAGTTTTGATTCAGTATAAGAGTAGAAGCATATTAATCTGTCTTCATTAATTAAATGGAGACATTTGGTAATAAGTCATTTGTTTCCCAAACCCAAGTCTGCTATGCCCTCATTGCACATCTGACATGTGATAGAGCTGCCAGCCAGACCAGCGGCCCAGCCAGTGGGGCGTTCAGGCATCTGTGGTGAACAGCTCACTCCTACATTCCGCTGCTTTGCCTTTCCTCTGGCCATATTCTCAGAAAAAAAAAAACCCCATCTTTTAAATTATTTCATTTTACTAAAGGAAGTCGTCTTTTGCCTTGAAAAGTTATCAATCCAATGATCCTAACTGTGTATCTGTGGCTTCTAGGGGATTCATAGAAAGGTACCAGCTGGATAATGGGGGCAGGGAAGTGACACAAATGAAGAAATTTTAAAAAAGCACATTCTCCCCCAAACTGAACATCTGCTCACAGTAATGCATGAAAAACTGCTGTGTCATTTTTAAAGACAGATTTCTTTCACAGCAACTGGTATTATTTGGAGGAAGATAACTTTATAATTATAGGGTTTTCTTGAAGGTTTAAGACACATTGCAAAACCGTATTTAGGTTCATGCCAAGAAGGAAAACAGCTACTATCTTCCAGCCAATCTCTGAGAACCACAAACACGATCTGCAAGGAATGATTTTTTAAGCAGAAAGGTAAATAAACCACAACTCAAAGCCATAATTTGAATAAGTGGCTAATGTTGCGTTGATGTATTCTTTAGACCCCTTGTTCTGGTGGAGAGAGCCAAGGATAAGCAGTTCTGCCTTCCAGCGTGTCTGTGTTACCCACAGCCCACCCCAACAGTTATCCACAGGAAAGCACTGCCTGACTCAAACACAGGGCCTCAGTGTTGCTGACCTTGGTCCTGATAGCATTTATTTTAAAATATGGCAGGAGAGCTAAGCTAGAATTAACTCAACACTCTTAACTCCCAGGCTTGTGCTTTTCCCGACATTTTTGTCTAAAACAGTACAGAGGAGTCCACCTGAGCTTTGAGGACAGAAGGACTTAGGCACCAATGCCAACCCTGCCCCTTGCTGGTGATGCCCTTGAACAAGGAACTTAATCTCTCTGAGCCTCAGTCCCCTCATCTGTCAAATGTGAATAAAATCAGGACCTATCTTGCAGGGCAGTTGTAAAACAATATCTACAGGGCACGGAATTTGGTAGGTGGTCACAAGGTAGGTGTGCACAAATATTTGTTATTACTAATGCTGGGACCCTATTTCAAAGACACGTGGTGGCTTTTTTGGGCCAGCTGGACTAATAGAACCTTACA
Organism: Equus asinus; assembly: GCF_041296235.1. Lineage (NCBI taxonomy): Eukaryota > Metazoa > Chordata > Mammalia > Perissodactyla > Equidae > Equus > Equus asinus. The sequence goes on from NC_091791.1 coordinate 21,728,337, forward strand.
ACGCTTTACTGAGATCATAGTGCCCTGAGTAAAAGTGTGGGGTCAGGCTGCCCAGGTTCATCCTGCTCTGCCACTTCTTAGCTGTGGAACTTTAGACAAGTCACTTAACCTTTCTGGGCTTTAGTTTCCACAACTTTAAAATGTGAATTACAATCCTGTCCACTTTATAGAATTGTACTCAGGATTAAACAAGTTCATATTTGTAAAGTGCTTAGTATAATCTCTGGCATGTATTAAGTCTAAGCTAAGTGTAGTTATTTTCAGTTATTATGGAAGCCAGGTCATTGATAACTTCAGTCTAGTTCCAGAATTGACATTCTGAATATGGCTTCTATTAGAAATAGGGAAAAAAGAGCTCTTCACTTCTGTACCATCTCGTTTAGTCTAATCCTCTCCATTCTCTGTAAGAATTCATGTCATGTGTTAGAATGTTAACTCAGAGACAACTTTCCTGGGAGCTCCCAGTATTTTGTGACTCCTGGCCCATGAGCTTTCAGGATTTGGGCCAATAGACATATTAGTCTTTGAGTCCCTCCTTCACGTCCCTCAGCCTTAGATCAGACATTTACCCCTATGCTGACAAACCCATGTCTCCAATGGAGCAATGCAAAACACTCTAAGAAAAAGAGAATGCAGGTCATCATCAAATGGCTCATTTTAAGAGATGAGGAAATACCAGAAAGAGAGTTTTGTAACACAGCTTAGCACAGAGAAGCTAGGAACTTTAAACTTCTGTAAGTTAAATTGGGGAACCTAGAATACGTCCCATCTTTAGTTAAGCTACTCTGCCCATAGTTCCTGGCCCTTCCTCTCTTTCCCCTCATTTTACTGAATATTCACTACAACTTGACTTCTCGCTAACACTGGGGAGTGGGGCACGAGCCAGTGTGTCTTCTCCAAACCCTTCCTGAGCTCATCCTGGCTGGGAGCAGTCTCTCACAACCAGAGTCAGGCCTGGAAGCCACAGAGACAGCATATCTTCCAGGCTGGAGCTAATGAGCTTCCTTCTGAGACCAACAACATTTTTTAAGCTGTAGATTTTCCATATTCAGGTCAATTTCAAATGAGAGTCAATTTTCTCCACATTTTCAGTATTTTGAATGTGTAATAAACTAGATCATATATTCTCTTAGGCTTTTTAGTAATGATTTAAAATATAGTGAGAAAAATTTATGTCTTTTGATTCTAGAGGTCTAGTTCTAAGAACATATAAAAGGAAATAATTGGACAATTGTAAAGAGAAATATATATTCACAGAGATGTTCATTGCAATGCTGTTCCCAGTAGCAAGAAGGAAAGGACAATAACTTTCACAATATTTAAAAGAGGCTTATCTATATAGATGGACCAGAAAGTTATCCATGACAATCCTACAGAAGTTAGCCTCTGTTGACTGCATACCTGGTGCCAGGTACTGCACTAAGCTCTTTACAGGTCAACACACTTAATCACCAAAACAGCTCTGTCAAGTAGGTGTTACTATTTTATTATTACCAATTCACAGATGAGTACATTGAAGTTCAGAAAAATGAATTGCTCAAAGCCAAACAGGTTAAAAGTGAGGAAGCCAAGATCTGAACCTCAATCAGCCTGCCTCCAGAGACAGAGTTGTTAACTTCCCCATGACAGCTTATGCAAGAGTCCCTGGCCAGTTCAAAATAGACTCCATTGCCCCAGAAAAACCTGCCTCCAGGGCAGGGACACTGAAGAAAGTTATTTTAAGAGAATCAAAATTTATAACAACCATAGAGCAACCAGGAGTGGGAAAGAGATGCATGGGAAATAAGAGCCTGGCATGGCCATTTCTCTGATGGCCACTGAAATCATTGATCCAGATGAATAAGACTCGGAGCAGTGCTGTTAGCAAATGAAGCAATAATTAAGAATGGAAATATGAGGGAGAAAAGTAGAGTGTTTCTATGCTTGAGACAAAGAGGAATGCATTTCACACAAAATGGGACTTGGGCACTTTTGACTCTAGAGACCTGCCTCCCCTTCCAGGCATGGTGCTCTGCAGAGATGGTGACTGGACGTCCTGGAGGGTCCAAAAAGGCTCTGTTGTTGAGTGTATACTTTTCAACAATAATGGTTCAATAAAAACCATTATTACAAAGAAACATTGTTACTAAGAACTCTATTTTTTTAAATGTCATAAGACTTTATGCATAGATACACCAACAGTTAGAAAAATGTTCTTTGTTAGATCATATTCTCTGTCTTCTCAGGTGGCTATAATAAAATACCATAAACTGGGTGTCTTAAACAACAGGCATTTATTTTTCACAGTTCTGGAGGCTGGGAAGTTCAAGGTCAAGGTGCCAGACTATTCAGCTCTTGGTGAGGGCTCTCTCTGTGGCTTGCAGATGACAACCTTTTCACTATGTTCTTACACGGCAGAAAGAGAGAAAGAGAGTTGACAAGCTCTCTGGCGTCTCTTCTTATGAGGGCACTAACACCATCATGAGGACCACACCCTCATCATCTTTTCTAAACTGAATTACCTCCCAAAGACCCCATCTCCTAATACCATCACATTGGGGTTTTGGACTTCAACATATGAATTTTGGGTGGACACAAACAGTCAGCCCATAACATCCTCCATTTTGGGTTGGGAAATATAGTTCCTGTAACTATGTGACTTGGGTTTGTCAACCTTCTCATTCAAAGAATTAAAACAAATGTGGAGTTTTCGAAATTACTCAACATCTGCAGTTAAGTTTACCCAGTGTTCCTCATACATCACTTGATAGAAACTGGAAGTATTTCTAATCATAATCATAATCACAAACATAATCATAACAGTAATACTTAGACTTTATTTGAAAATGTTTGCTTGGCTCTATGATAATGACTTTCCATACATTCTGTCAAGCAGTGCTCAGACAACCTTTGGAAATGGTTAATTTATTGCCACTTTATGGAACAGGAGATTTGCTTAGAGACGTTAAATAAATTGCACAATTAAACTAGCTATTAAAAATCTGAGCAGAGAATCAAACCCCAGTCTGTCTGACTCTGGAGCCCCTGCTCTAACCACCTTGTTGCACTTCTTCCTCATGAGACATTTGTAAATATATTCTAATAATAACTAAGGACAAGTGCCAAAGGAAAGCAAGAGAGTATTCCATTAGTTCTTCTAGGTTTGGGTCTCTTTTTCTGAAAGAGGAATTGTAGACATTGTCAAGGTCATAGCTTGACCTTGGTCATGACCTGTTGTCTAGGAAGCAGTAGAGAGCACAGAGGGTTGGGTTTGGCCCCTAAAAAACAACTAGATGGATCCTGGTGGAGGACAGTGGACCACGGCAAATTAAACCAAGTAAAAGTCCCAGTTGGAGCTGTTGTGATATCTTTGCTAGAGCAAATTAACACAGCCTTAGTTACGTGATGTGTGGCAATTAATCTAGAAAATGCATGTTTCCACAGATATTAGGAAAGACCGTACATTCTTCAGGACTTTAGGGATAGTGGTAATCTCTGCCATTCCTTCCACGATGGCATACAGGTTTTGATTTACGATATTGGCTGGAGCAGGAGTGGAGTTTAAGATGCTTCTACCTGACCTTCTTCACTATCTGGAGCTCTGCTGCTCTTATAATTATGACTTATGCCTGATGCTTTGCTATTTCTGTCCTCTGGTTGTAGGAGATGAGAGTTTCTTTATATGCTGCCAAGAAGGTTCTCTGGCTTTCACACTTACCCTTGTTGTCTTTCTTTCTTTCTTTTTTTTTCCCCCAAGTCTCCATCAATAGCTTTCCAAATTCAAAGTCTTTATAATTACTATTTCCCATTGAACTTTCAAATGTGTGAGATACTGCGCCCATCAGTGCATTTCCATTAAACATAATCCCCAGAGCAAGTTAACAATTATTGCAGCTGTACATCAGGGGCTTTCATTGCTCCATCCACCAATGGTGATGGGGTCCTTATGGCTACCCTGATGTTAGTAACATGGGACTAACATTTCACTTAGGATCTGCTCCCTTGGATCACTTCTGGTTTCAATTGTTGTTGGTTTGGTAAGCCAATTTATAGACTTTGAAATTATCAGATTTGCATGCAAGAATTATGGGGAAATATTTTCAGGATAGCAACTAGGAGAGATGAGGGAAGCAAGACTGGGCAGAGGAAGAAGTTGAAATATACAATGCAGTTACAATGGAATACTCAGCCGATGCTCTAAGGATCCCTGAAACTGGGTTATTCTTTCAGAGTTATTCCTCTTTGAGGCAAGGAGTTTGGGCTTTTGTACTCCCACTTTAAGCAGTTGTTAGATGAGGGCTGTTCCTGGGGAAGGAACATGACCTTGGTGAGGCAGCTCACTTTGGCCAAGAGCAACTACTGGAGAGTCACCAACACTCCTGGCAGCTGGGGCAATGAGTGCCTCAATCCTGAAAGAGGGGCATCTGGATGGTACATCACAGTATCCACCACAAGAGTAAGCAAAATAATTCATGTAAAATGCTTGATGGAGTTCTTGGTACTCGTAAATACTCAAAAAGTTATAATGATAACTATCCTTTTTCATGAAGATACGCCCAATGCCAATACATGGAATTTGCCAGGTAATTGGGTGAGTATGACCTGGGTGGTGAATGGTATGGATTCTGGGTACAGGCAAAGGTCATGGAGCGCTGAGTTCCTGTGGGAACTGGGCTGAAATAATTGCAACTATGTCAGACCTGTGTTCTTTGCTTCCGCAATTACAGACAAATATTCCATGGGAGACTTGACTCTCCTGATCTCTTCTCCACAGCACAGTGTGTCCTTCTCTTTCCTCAAAGAGTTTGCCTCTCCTAGAGCTTGAAATGTCTTCTACCAAAACGCTGAAGAAAGCTGCGCCCTCTCAGTAAAAACTTCACGGAAGTGGCAGGAGTGAATTTATTAAGCGCATCTTCCCCTTGTTTGGAATTAAATGAACAACCCAGGGCTTTTCTCACTTGTAGATAGATTGCTAATACAGTATCTGAGCTAAAACCAGTCATCTCCACAGATAATGACAGTAAATCATGGTCTTTCCAGGAAGAGACATCATTAATGTGTCAGATCAGAACAAGTTTGGGTGCAGGCAGATGGCACCCTTGTCCCCCCAAAACAAGATGTCCCCAATGCAGAGCCAACAAATTATACTTCAAAACAAGATTTTAGGGGCTGGCCCTGTGGCTTAGTGGTTAAGTTCAACGTGCTCCGCTTCGGTGGCCGGCGTTCAGTTTCTAGGCAGGGACCTACACCACTGGTCCTGGCAGTGACCCAAAGACAAAATAGAGAAAGATTGGCACAGATGTTAGCTCAGGGTGAATCTTCCTCAGCAAAAAAAAAAACAAAAAACCCAAAACCCAAGATTTTAAGGTTATTTCGACGGACAGTTTGGCAAAACATTTCGTTCCCAGGTAGGCCAGGGCAATAGGGGTACTCTAAAGGTTTATAAAATATAATGACTTCTTGGCAAAGGACTCCTACAGCAAAATTCTCAAAATTCTGATACTAGGATTTTTATTTGGCCTTTCTACGGGGAGGCCTGCAGGGCTTTTTAACGTGTTAGCACATGTAAACTTCTTTGCTGATTTTCCAGTGTCTGCCCTGTAAAAGTAAGTGTGAATCAACTCAGCTACATTTCTACATGGAGTCTGAAAAATTGGATATTGCAAAAGCCACTTCCACAAACCCCACAGGCCTTTCTTTCTCTGTGAACAATATTGAAGTGAACAAGAGCATTTGGAGTGAAACAGATTGAACATTTTTTCATGTTGGAAGTGCAGGAAGATTTATAAACACATGTCCAAGCCTCTCCACGGACACATTATGGTTTAATGTTTTGAATTTTACTTTCCCAATAGACTTCTTTGAACTTTTCATTGGGATGGGTGAAGATAACACATTTATTGATGGAATTTTAAGAGGATGGAGGTCAATGAGATGTGGCTTTGGAACCATATAGCGTCATGCAGATGCTCGCTATTTGTAAGACCAGGTCTGATGTCTTTACGGAGGTTACACTTTAATTGAAAAGATAGGACAAATATATATTTCAATATATATACACACATAAAATGACAACAATACAAGGCAATTTATGATGTGTTTGAAGACATTATTTATTCTTTAAGAAATAAGAAAGGCGCAATTCCTGTGAAATGAGGTATGCAGGGGAATCTACATGGAACAGGTGTGCCTTGAAGAACAGGTAGGACTCAAGCTGACGGAGAGGAGGCTGCCTGTGTTTGGTCGGGAGGCTCATCATATTGCAGTGCAATCCTAATTTACAGTGCACCTGGTTTACAGTCTCAAAAGGGGTCTTGACCAATTTATGTAAAGAGATGGAGATAGAAATGCAAAATAAAAACAGAGCTCCTTGCAGAAAATTATAGTTGATCTGTATCATTAAGGAAGCCAAAATGCAGTTGAGATCTTTTGCATGAAGATGGGAGATGGGAAGAGGTGAGGGCTGAGAAATGGAGATCTGAGATGGAACCAAGTTTGTCCACTGGGTACCAACCCCTGCACTCTGGCTGCAAGGAGCTCCCCTCCCCACCTACACTTTCACTTAAAGGCATTTCTGACTCTTCCACAGGGTGTGAAACAGTGATTCTGCTCTCTCTGCCTCTCTCAGGAGTGCCCCCACCCATTCCGAATAGTGATGGGTTTGCTGAACAATTCAGCCCACGTTTGCATGCACATAGCAAGCCAAAAATGCCTTGACAGAACTCTCAGTGTTGAAGTGAGTTTCCTTACCACCAAATGTAATAAAAATAAATTAGGGGCTAGAACCAGGTCTCATGACTAGGAACTGAGAGAGATTTTTGCTAGGTGGTTTTAATAAAAATGTGGACTTCCTCTTAGTCTCCTTCTGCAGCAACTGACTGATTCACATTAAGATTGAATTCACATCCCTCTGGTTCACCATTCTCCAATTACAGACATGAAGGTGCTTTTCTATTGCTGGTTTATTGGTGTTGACATCGCAATCTTTCACTTAGAAAATCCACGATCTGTATACCTAACAAGCATATCCAAAACTCCTTGGATTTTCCTTCCACGCACAGTAATGTTCTTCCTTGCAGAGCCCTTGGCCTTGGCAATCACCTGCTCAGAGGCCTGAATAAATGAGTAAATATGTATTTTAAAAAGAAAGCAGTATCTTGAAGAAAAACCACAAACTAAATCACTACTCAGAAATAGTTAGGATCATACATCATAAGTTTATATATTTCTCTTCTTGACGGAATTCAATAAAATTGGCATAAAACAAATTCACCAAAAAGTTAAACTCTAAACTCCAGGCAGTGGGCTTCTCAGGGACTGAGAGTCCAGAACTTGCACGGGTTGTACTTCTGAGAATCTTCAAGAGAGTGGCCATTCTTTCTGAACGTTGGTTGACAAGAGACTAAGATGTTATCTGTACATATCACAGCCAGGGATGGGACTGGCTTGACTAACTTTCCTGGGTGTCCTTTGTATGTAAATCAACTTTCTTTTCCCAGAATTCCTAATCTGTGTCTAGAAAGCCTGGACTTAAAACCAAATGATATATTCCATGCACTTAACTGATGACGTTCAAGGAAAAAAGTATATAAACAAGGGGGGCCGGCCCAGTGGTTGAGTTCGTGCTCCGCTTCAGCCACCCAGGCTTTCGCTGGTTCAGATCCTGGGCGCAGACATGTCACCGCTCATCAGGCCATGCTGAGGGAGCGTCCCACATGCCACAACCAGAGGCACTCACAACTAGAATATACAACTATGTATTGGGGAGCTTTGGGGAGGAGGAGGAGAAGAAGGAAGTGGAGGAAGAGGGGGAGGGGGAGGAGTAAAAGAAGACTGGTAACAGTTGTTAGCTCAGGTGCCGATCTTTAGGGGAAAAAAAGGACAAACAAGATATTAGCAAGCGCTCCTTGACTATGAATATCTAGGCCAATGACTCTAAACAAGTGCCCTCTCCTAAAAAGCACATATTATGAGAATAAGAAGACAAGCTGCAGACTGAGAGATGTTATTTGCAGAAGACACATCTGATGAAGGACGTTATTCAAAGTATACAAAGAACACTTAAAACTCAACAGTAAGAAAACAAACAACCTGATTAAAAAATGAGGCAAAGATTTTGACAGACACCTCAACAAAGAAGATATACAGATAGCAAACAAGTATATGAAAAGATGTCCCATATCATATGTCATAAAGGAAATGCAAATTAGAACATTGAGGTATCTCCACACACCTATTAGGGTGGCCAAAATCCAGAACACTGACAACAAAAATGCTGGTGAGGATGTGGAGCAACAGGAACTCTCATTCACTGCTGGTGGGAATGCAAAATGGTACAGCCACTTTGGAAGATGGTTTGGTGGTTTCTTAGAAAACTAACACACCCTTCCCATGTGATCCAGCAATCACACTCCTTGGTATTTGCCCAAAGTAGTTGAAAACTTATGTCCACACCAAAACCTGCACATGGGTGTTTGTAGCAGCTTTATCCATAATGGCTACAACTTGGTAGCAACCAAGATATTCTGCAGCAGGCGAACGGATAAATAAACTGTGGCGTATCTAGACAATGGACTACTATTCAGCACTAAAAAGAAATGATCTATAAAGCCATGAAAAGACGGGGGGGATCTTAAATGCATATTGCTAAGCGAAGGAAGCCAATCTTAAAAGGCTACATACTGCAGGGTTCCAAATATATGACATTCTGGAAAATGTCATACTGCAGACAGTAAAAAGATCAGTGGTAGTCAAGAGTTGGGGGAGAGGGAAGGATGAATAGGCAGAGAACAGAGGATGTTTGGGGCAGCGAAAATACTCTGCATGATACATAATGGTGGATACATGTCATTAAAAGTTTGTCCAAACCCATAGAATATACAGCACCAAGAATGAATACAATGTAAAGTACGGATTTTGAGTGATTATAATGTGTCAGTGAAGGTTCATCAACCGTAACAAATGCACCACTCTAGTGGGAGATGTTGATAATGGGGGAGGCTGTGCACCTGTCGGAGCAGGGAGTATATGGGAAATTTCTGGACCTTCCCCTCAGTTTTGCTGTGAACCTAAAATTGCTCTAAAAATAGTCTCAATAAAAAATAAACACCACATATAAAATTCCAAGGCTTGTGTGGGTCCAAAGCCATCCCCAATGTTTCCGTGAGTGTCTAGGGGACTGGTGTTCTTGAAGCTCCTGTGCCTCTTGGGCTCCTGATTTGTCACCTGAGATTCCTGTTGTTCTTCACACTGACCCAGACTTAAACTCAGTCCCTTCATTCATTTCTCATCAACTTCCCACCCACACTCCCAACTCACGTGAAACACGCATGACTTCACAGAGTGGGCGTCACATCACACACCACAGAGCAAACAAAGTGGTCTGTCCCTTCTCTCCAAAGCACTTTTCGTAACCGCAGCACACAGGACCCAGCCTCAAATCCACTTTCCCTTTAATCACTCCCAATTCTTCTGTTGTTCATCCTCTTCCTGCCTAGAACCACAAATTCCTCTCTGTGTTCAAGCAGAGGCATATAGACCTCTTCGCTGAAGTTCTTGAGTCGACCTTGCACCAAACAGTTGATTTTCCACCCAGGTGTTCTCTCCCTAAAAGGAATCCTGGTGCCTGCTGTTAGAATAAAACGTGTGCCCCAGTGTTTTTACACCAGTACTGCTGCAGAGAGGGGGCGAGGAGCTGCCTTACACGCCCTTGTGGTCATTCCAACCTGGATTTACCATCTTGCCTCACCCCTGATTGAAGGAAGGACCCGCCACAGCAGAAGCACAGCAAGTCCCCAGTTGCCTCGTCACACACCAGCGGGGACTTGATCTTAGTCCAGGATGAATCACAACGTCAGAGTCTCATAAGTCACTGACAGCACTATCCTTCGTTCAAAGAGTCACCAGCATGATTTGTGGTAAGTGGCCACACACTGCAGTAACTGGCTGCTTTTCTTCAAACACTGAGAGACAATGGGGATATGTGAACACAGGCGACCCACAGACAGAGTAGTACAGAGATTTCCTGGAGCAGACACAAATGAGTGGAAAGCCGTAGTCAAGCAATTGAAATCTGGAGATTTGATCACTCAAACACCCTACCAAGGTTTGGAGTCAAGGTCTAGTCGGTCACTTACTTGCCAGTTGATCTCAGGTAAATGGCTGAATTCTCCTTGTTTGTTCAATGATGCCAATTACCTGTCCCACCTTCATTGGAAGTCCTGTGCTTAGCACATAGTAAGTGCTCAATAAAAGGTGTTCACAAAGACAGTTCACACTGAAAAGGAGCCAGTGCAAAGCTGAGCCCCTGATTTTGCTAAAGTATTGTTAGTGGATGTTCCTTTTGTTCCTCATTGAAAGTACTGTGCTTAGCACATAGTAGTGCTCAATAAAAGGTGTTCACAAAGATAATTCACACTGAAAAGGAGCCAGGGCAAAGCTGAGCCCCTGATTTTGCTAAAGTATTGTTAGTGGATGTTAGAAGGCTTGTCTTTCACACGCAGCAGCCCATCCTTAAGCTCATTTACAAGCAAAGCAAATTTTAGTGCAACACCCCAACACCTATCATTCCATTCCACTAACCCTTTTTTCTGCTTTCTTCTTTGAAACGTGTTGAAAGCAAAACAGGACCAGCTCTGATTTTCTATTCTTAATTCGATATCTGTGGCCAGTCCCATTTTCTTTCCTTTTTGTTTTGCTCACAAATAGCACCTTCTTTTTTCTGGACTCTTTACCAGATGGCCAGCATGAAACCTTCTGAGAAGGGATCATGGCAACCACAATATCATCATGTCCCAACTGAAAATCCTGGATTTGGGAGTGTTGATGCAGGAAACTCTCCATCTACAGCAGACTGACAATTGTCCTCAAAAATCACAGAACGGTTGCTGAATTCCAAGATGCTGGTGTTCAAACCACATCCCCTAGATTGCTTCTTATTCCTAGAAATGACACCAAAATCCTTTTTCACACCGTAAGTCTTTATGCCTGGTGCAAAGAACACTGTCACCAAATTTGCCTATTACCTAATCCTACCAACACCGTTGTGAAAATTGATAAAGGGAAACCTTATTTAAAATGGATTTGGGAGGCCAGAAGGGGGAGCCCTCACTCACAACCAACACTAGACCTCAATTACATGGAGGATTGTCAATTACAGATGCAACAGAAAGAAGTCAACAGGAAAAATCCTCAATTACAGACCACCACAGCAAGAGATGTATATTGCATCACCAATAAGAAATCAATTACCCCAGCAACTCAGCCAATGAGAAACTGTAACCACTCTGAACTCTTGCTTTTCACCAATGGACTTTTGCTCAAAATTATCCCTCCCAGCTTCCTCCTTTTTCTCTGTGAAATAACGTTCCTCTCCTTTGTTTGACAGCCTTGCCTTTGGCTTTTGCTATAGCTTGCTTGTCCTGAATTGCTTTTTTTTTGTTACTTTATTCCAAATAACCCATTTTGCTGGTAAAGTAACTGGCTGTTTATTTTTAGGTGGACACCATTCATAGAAGCCTGAGTCCCCATAAAACAGTAACTGACATCTGTGCCTCCCTGTCATCAAGCCATGTAGGAATCTAAAGGAGCCGAACTCATGCTTCACTGGAGAAATGTGTGTCATGAACATGTTGGTCCTTTTCCCACACACAGAGCATGCGTGCAAATGGCCTGCTCTAAGGAAACCTTCTGCCCAAACTACCAAAACTATGGCACTGAGAAAATAGACAGTTTATTCAGGTGACATAAAATTTTTTCTCTCTAAAAAAGAATTTGCTGCTTATTCCTCAAAATAAAATTTTCTTACATTTATTAAAGATCATAATAATGTATAATACAACTATTTGATTTTATAGCCATGTAACATTAATATAACTTGAAAATAATAATGTGTTTCATTTACTATCACCATCCTATGTGATAGGGACTCTTATTAGCCTCATATTTCAGATGTAGAAACTGATTCCTGGGTAGTTTAGATTAATTGTCCAACACCAGGCAGATAAAGACCTGGGATTTGAACCTACATCTGTCTAAGGCCAGAATCCCAGTCCTTAGCAGTGCTTAAAATTCAGTTTACTATGGATTTTTCAAGGATAGAGTTTTTGAATAAAGGAGACCATTGGACAGATAGGGAGGCACGCAATAGCCTAGAGTATGGTGGTGGGGGGAGCAGACATGAGATATAGAGATGCTGTTTGTCCTCTCTATAAATCCTTGTCAGGACGGCTTACTTAAGATGGGATGGAAGGGCTGGTCCCGTGGCCGAGTGGTTAAGTTTGCGTGCTTTGCTTCGGCGGCCCAGGGTTTCGCCAGTTCGGATCCTGGGTGTGGACATGGCACCACTCATCAGGCCATGCTGAGGCGGCATCCCACATGCCACAACTAGAAGGACCTGCAACTAAGATATACAACTATGTACTGGGGGGATTTGGGGAGATAAAGCAGAAAAAAACAAAAAAGGTTGGCAACAGTTGTTAGCTGAGGTGCCAATCTTAAAAAAAGGATAGGATGGATTCTTAAGATTTAGCTGAGATAATAGTTGGCAGTCAACAAATATGTGCTATTTGATGAATTGATTCAGTCTGTCCCCCCCTCCCCTCACCCCGCCCCACTCTAACAGGGGGAACCAATGAGAATTTATAACAGTCCAGCTTTTACTTGAGAATAAAGACCACTTATAATTCAGTGAGGAAAGATTTTCAAACTTTAAACACACACAAGGACACACACACACACACACAAAGAAAAACTGGGGAAATCTGAGTAAGATCAGTCAATAAATAATTGAATAGCATCAATGTTAATATCCTGGTTGTGATATTACACTACAGTTTTGTACAATGTCACCATTGGGGAAACTAGACTGAGTATACACATATCTCAGGATTGTTCTTTACAACAGAGTGTGAATCTACAGTTATTTCAATAAAAATTTCAATTAAAAAAACTTTAATAACATTACTGGAGGTTGGCTCCGATCTCTCTCCTTCCGTTCTATGGCACTGTGAGTTGCACAGAAAGTCTAAAATGGGCATAATAAGCTTGATTATACATCAGCAACATGGATGATAGTTTACCATAGATATTTTTTTACAGGGAAACACACTGATTATCAAGCCTGGCTTCAACTATCTGAGAAAGAACACTTCCCAACCATTAACAGCCACTGTCTAAAGGCAACTGACTGCCAGTGGCTGTGCCCGCCTCCTGGTGCCTACAACCTCCCCCAACACAGGCCCACTCCACAGCTGCCCTCGGAGGGGCCAAGCTTCTTCTCTCCTGGGGTTCCATTCAGGGCACAAACGTTGTGTGTGGGTATGCCTTTATTGTTTGGTTGTTATAAAACACTGCCCTAATGAAACAATTCATTTATGATAAGAAACATAGCTGTAAAATGGACAGACGGATGACTTGCAGATTTTTGTACCCAATATGTCACCTGCAATTGAGAAATAATTATATGATCCATCTGCTTCCTGTCAGCCACGCCTCAATTTTCTTCTCTATCCATGGTATTTAAGAATAATTGGCATTTTTTTAATACTAATTACTCACTAACAAAAACTCTGTAGAGAAATTGATTGACCTTGCAATACAATCTTGCCAACACTGAATATCCTGTTGTTCTTTTTAATATAACTTGTCTGACTAGAATGAACTCTTTTCTTATTAACAGTTTTCATTTTATCATGCCAATACTATTGAGATTTCTCTTTATTTGTATTTTATAGGCAATGCCAAAAATAACATCCCAGAAAGGTGGAATAGTAATCTGACCTGTTATCCCTGTAGTAATTCTTGATAAAAAGACAAAAAGTCACTCAGGTTACATCTCGCTGCTGACATTATTCAGAGGTGAAGGTTGAAATAGAAAATAACCTTTGGAACCAATTAAATATAATTGTATCAATTTCCCCCCATGACTTGTTGTAGCTATCCCACCATAAGATAGCACATGTCATTGCAAAAAAAAAAGCTGGGTTTTTCTTCATTTTTCAAGAATTTTTATTTTAACCTTTTCCTGCTCAGGAATCTTCAGCTGTTCTTCAGTCCCTCAGTCCAGGACAATATTTGCACCTCTTTGGGAGGGGAAATGACATCTTTTAAAAATATTCTTGATTGCACTTTTTTTAAAAAAAAGGTTACACAAGAAACCTATTTTTACTGTTAAAAATATAAGATATAAACTAAAAAATGGAAATCACTACACTCATCACATAGAGATAAACATCACTAACACTTTGTTGTTTTCCAAACCAAGCTTTTAAAAATACACATTATAGGGGCTGGCCCAGTGGTGTAGCAGTTAAGTTCACATGCTCTGCTTCTGCAGCCTGGGGCTCACAGGTTTGGACCTGGGCATTGACCTACACACCACTTATGAAGTCATGCTATGGCAGCATCCCACATACGAAGCAGAGGAAGATTGCCACAGATGTTAGCTCAGGGCCAATCTTCCTCACCAAAAAAAAAAGCATTACATATTTCAAACCAATATGATGCCATAATACTGTTTTATTTTTTATCTATTGTTTTCTCAATTAGCAACAGGTGGAGTGAGCATCTCTCCATTTGGTAAACACAGATCATCATTTTCATTTCTCATTGCTGCATGTCCATTTGTTATTTAACCTCTCCATATTGTTGACATCTAAGTTATTCTAGCATTGCCAGAACATTTGATTCCTGTTGAGTTTATTTCTGATAGCTTTGCTGAAGCCTAGAGGGCACATATGTATGAGCAGGTCATCTTCACCTGTAATGGTGAGGTTCTAGAAGTTGCTTTATTTTATATATAAAAAGAAAGCCTGAGGTTTAGCTAAGGATTAAGATTTTCTAGCTTGAGCTCGTTCTCTTTCTTTGCCATGATTACATATGCAGACCTTGGTGCCCTGGCTGGTCCTGAGCCTCCCATCTCATAGGGGCCCTTGTGATGGCAGCAGCTAGTTCAGGAACTGAAGCAACTCTCCTTTCCTGGTACAGCTTCTGCTATTTGTGGCTGACTCAGCAGTTGGTGGAAAGTTTTATGTATTCTGTTGTTTCAAGGCTCAGGGGAAAAACAAATAAATAAACAAAACTTTATAACAAAATGAATTTGACTTTCTTTTTTTGTTGTTGTAGTAAGAACATTTAGCATGAGATCTACCCTCTTAAAACTTTAAGTGTACAACAGAGTGTTGTTAACTATAGGCAGCAGGCTGTACAGCAGATCTTTAGAATTTATTCACCTTGCATAAGTGAAACTTTACACCTGTGGATCAACAATTTCCCATTTCCCCCTCTCCCAAAGGATGAATTGATAAAGAAAATGTGATATATACACACAATGGCCTATTATTCAGCCTTGAAAAAGAAAGAAATTCTGCCATATGTGAGAATATGGATGCATCTTGAGGACATTATGCTGAGTGAGATAAGATAGTCACAGAAGGACAAACACTGCATGATTCCCCTTATATGAGGTATCTAAAATAGCTCACTAGTTTCTTGAGAATATGATAGAAAGCCACACTGAAAGTTTAAATCTCTCACCTCTGTCTTCTCTCTCTCTCTTTAAGAATTCTTGCAAAGGGAAAAAAAGGCACGACTAGGTAGTTGGATTAAATTTCCCCACATTGAATGGTCGTCTTGCAATTAAAGGGTTGAACAGACACCCCTGCTCCCCATTTCCCCCGCTGATGCCCTCAAAATCAGCCTGGAGCCTCCCCATCTGTAAGGATGTGATGGGCTCCCCACGGTTCCTCCACCCCTGCTGTCACTGCTTCATTGGTCCAGTATGGCAGCCGGCTTCCTGGACTAACACTGACCTTCCTCAGAAAGAATTTGAGAGTCTCAAATTCAATAGCTCACCTGGGAACGTGAACTTAGGTCTGACCTCCAACTTTGACAACGAACTTTCCTCCTGGAACTGGCAACTTGGCTGTGTTTTTAACCAGGCCCTTACCTTGTAGCTCAATTCTGAGAATATGCTTTCTTGAGACCTGGCAGTCACCACAGGTTCCCTAAGAGCGAGATTCTGTCTTCTTTTTGCTTGTCCAGCCTAGAATTTTCATCTTCTCCAGCCCGGGAGTACCCTGGCCTGTGTCTCTGACTCCTGATCCACACACCTGGACTTATGTCCGTCGCAAAACCCTTTAGACTTTCCCAATGGCAACTGAAATGCAGCCTCTTGCCTTTCTCAAACTTTCTGGACATCAGGCTTCGCTTGTCTCCTACCATGGAGTCCCTTCTTCTCTGAGGTCTCATCTACCAATAATGGAATAGAATAAACTGAGATTCCAGAGCCTTAGTGTGAACCACCAGGGGCTAAGCACCTCCGCTCTAATGGTGTCTGTCTGGAGTACATTTAACTCAACAACTCTCGTTTGTTGGCTCAATCCTGTTCTCCATGTCACTTTCCCGCCACCCTCCCACTGCCTCCCGGGGTTGCCTGCTAAACAAACTCTTTGGATTCAAATTCTCCTCTCAGTGTCCGCTTCTGGGGAAACCCAACCAAGACAACTCCCCAGCTCAAATACATTTTCCGGATCTCCATTGTCTGCAGAGTCAAGCCCAAACTTCTTATCTCTCACAACCCCGTTGTGAAGGGCCCTAACCTTCATTTCTAATGTCCCCTTTCACTACCTGCCTCAAGTGGCTATTGGTTACAGCCAGACAGAGCACCTGCCATTCTCCATTCGTGCCATCCATTGTTTCCGCCCTGCCCAAGCTCTCCTGTTTTACTTTGCCTGGAATGCCCTCTAGCAGGGCGTTAGGAGCACAGGAGTTGGAGGCAAAGAGAGCAATAGAAAACCCTGAGTTTAGAACCATATTTTACTTACAGGAAGTAAGACACAAGTTAGTGCAGTGGAAGTTAAATAATGGTTCCGTCCCATCTGCCCTCTCTAAAGGTCAGGATGCATTCCATGGTGGAGCTTCATAGAGAACACAAGAAAAATGAGACATAAACGAGAAGACAAGGCCTCACTTTGTACTTTAAGAAAAAAGCTTCCACAAATGCCTGAGTCAGAGTGTCTGCCAATTCTGTGTGATGTTTATAAAAAATGTAACAGCTCAAAGGAATTCAACCTCTCACAAAGAAGCATTTTTGTCATCCAAACACATGTTTCTCCCGAGTTCCTTCTCTGCTTCCAGACTTAAGAATCTGTTCAGGGAAGACATACAAAGAAAATAATAATCACCACGTTAAGATGGTAATTTGGAAGGAGTTCCATGAAACAGCTTTGGCTTTATAATTGAAGATGCTTCTCATCCATTCACATGGGGCCTCTGAACGCCAAGTGCAAGTCATTGCCAGTTTCTGAGATGAGGCCTGGTAATGTTTCAAAGCAAAAACTAGGATGAATTTTTCACAACAGAAATGAAGTGGGGTTACATTTTCCTCTCACTCCTGACGTTTCCCTTCTCGCCTCTACTTCTGGGGATTGTGTTCCCTGGAAGCACATTACTCAGAGTTACCTGATCAGTCAGTCAATACGTTTATGTTGCGTGAGGACCTACTGTGCACCCAGCACAGCTGAGATAAAGAACAGAATGGCCTGCTATGACATACAGTATCAGGCTGGCAGGTCACATCTCAGGGCTCTGGGCAGACTTAAATTTCCTTGAGCGGGTGAATGATGCTTTGAATCTTGTTCTATGCTGCACGGACTTCACGGAGAACAGTGTGCCCTCTGCAAGCTTTAAAATAAAGACAAAGACTGACCAGGCGACCAATGTGCTCTGTGAGCTTAGGTCAGACCAAAAACCTGTGACTCACTTTGCTCCAGGCAAAGGCTTTTCTCCCTAAGTGTCTGTGGTCTCTTGGAACGGCTTGGGGTTAGGGCTGCTCTTGGCTGCAAAAAAATTGCCTGGCTTTCGCAATGAGCCCATTTAATGTCTTACATAGCAAGAAGTGCAGAGGTGGCTGGATTGAAGGTTGTTAAGCCACAACTGCTCTCCATCATCCCAGCCAACATGCTTTCCTGCTTTCCATTGCCTGGCATGTTGGCCTTGTCCATCAGGCTCTTCCCCTCACAGTCACATACTGATGTGACAACATCTTTCCAAAGAAGTCAGATTCTCTCTTCTTATGTGTTTCTTTTTAACAGCAGTCTCATTTCTCAGGAGATCCCTCCTCACTATGCCTCTTTGGTCCACACATAAACCAGTTCCTGGAAAGAAGAATTATGGTTATGTATTGGGCTGAAGGTAACCGGTATGTGTTCCCTAAATCACGTGTGGAGGAGGTAAACACTCAGGACTGATTGATTCCTGGGTAAGCAAACACCCCAGGAGTGCTGATGATTCTTTTGGGGCTCAGTTTTCTTACTTTTTGTATTTAAAGGCATAATATTTTTCCTCTAAATATGGGTGGTTTGGAAATCTAGTTCAATAAGTACTTATTATGACCTTGCTGGTTATTGAGCACTGTGCTAGACCCCATAAAGTATCAAGAGATGACTAAGACACTCTCTTAGCCATTAAGTTGCTTAGACTCTCATGAGGAGGCTAAGACAATTCGTATTATATAAGACAAATCATATGTTTAAGCTACTCTGGGAACTGGACTGAGTCAGGGTTAGGACCTGTTCATCCTGGACCGGCCTTTTAAGTAAATCCTTGCTTCTCAGGGAAAGTTTAAATCTGGGCTGTAGTTGAGGGCCTGGAGCTGAGCTTAGGATAAAGAGGTTGGCTGATCACTGGTCTGGCCACCAGCTCTCCTCAGTGGATTATCCTAAGGCAGCTGTCTACTGGAGGCATAGCAGTACAGCTTCAAGAAGAGAAATGAACCAGGATTTATTGAGAACCAGTTATAGGCCAGAACTTTTTATATGCTTTACCTTATTTGATCAAATCAGTGAGTATCTAACAAGGTTTGAGGTAGTTATTATTATTCTCATATTTGCAAATAAGGCAACTGACATCCAGAACAATTAAGTAGTGCCCCCAAATTGCCATGAGACCATATCAGACTATCTGGAGCCAAGATCAGAATCTCTCTTTTGGAGGCCTTGAGTTTTTTAGCTCCTAGAGACAGAGTTTTCTAGGTCCCTACCAGGGTCCTAGAAATCTATAGACAAGAAGCATACTGGTGATCAGCAGGAATGTCCTAAAACAATCAGCCAGAATGCTGGAAAGAACAGAGTGCATATGCTGATGCCTGTGGATGTGAATCATTCTGCCTTAAGACAACTATTGGACCCCAAGAAGTGAATGAAGAACTGGTGAGAGGGGTTCTAATTTGTGCCCATTTCTCTGAAGAGTTTGTTCTTTAATTTTTACATTAAACCACTGCAATCTTTGTTCATTTTACTAGTCCCTTCCTTTAAAAAACTTACTTTCTAGTTGTGATTTCATAATAAAAGGAAGTGTCATGAGAGAGGAAGGCTATGTTGAAACCAGTACCTATACTGTAGTACACAGCTGCTATGTCTAAGCTAATTCAGGTGATTGTCAAAGAAGACTTCTTAAAAGAAAAGAATGAACACATTCCACCTTGGAGAAGCGGAGGGAAATGCCAGGGAAATAAGGATATGAAAGGAAAAAAGGAGACTTTGGGGAGCATCCACTGCTCTAAAGACTTCTCTGCTTTACCTGTCTTCTCTTTCTTTGCCTATGGAGGCTGGATGCCAAACCTGAAATTCTGAAAGACTGTATAATCCAGGACTGAAGTGTTCACACTCAGTGATCAGGAAAGCTGAGGGATACTGCAGATACAAAAGGAGAAGCCTAGTTAGCCCTCGGAAAAGCAATGTCTGAATCAACCACTTCCATTCCCTATTCATTTTCCATCTATTCTAGATAATTGATTTTTTTTTTTGAGGAAGATTAACCCTGAGCCAACATCTGCTGCCAATCCTCCTCTTTTTGCTGAGGAAGATTGGCCCTGAGCTAACATCTGTGCCCATCTTCCTCTATTTTATATGAGGGATGCCTGCCACAGCACGGCTTGATAAGCCATGTGTAGGTCCATACCTGGGATCCAAACCAGCCAATCCCAGGCCAAGGAGCGGAGTGCACAAACTTAACTCTTATGTCACTGGGCCAGCACCCTAGATAACTGATTTTTGTTGTTGTCTATAAGTTGTGCTTTTCACATTTACATTTGTTGTAAGCACCTTACTGAAAATATGAGAATCATGAAAATACAGAAAGAAAAGTTAAAAACAGAGAGTAATAGCTAACCTAGAAGTAATTGAAAAAACTATAAAGATTTTACCATGTAAACTTTAAAATCTTATTTCATTCAATAACCAAGAAGACTGGAAAAAATACTTCTAATAATATGCCAAAGATTACTATACTTTTTGTTATAATAAACAATCACAACAACCTTTGTAGGAGAGAAAGAAATATTTATCTACCCTTCTAGGTTCTTCTGATTGGTCTAAGAATTAAACTGACATGATAAAAAAATAACACGAGAATATCAAACAAGTCTAATAACATTATATATGGCAGAATCCCAGGAAAACTGAGTAACTTGCCAAAATGGCCAAAGCCACCACCTTAAATATCATCTTCAGCTAAAGACAAAAGAGGATGTTGGGGGTAGTGACTTGGGACTTCAAAAGGGAGGAACGAAATTCACATGGAGATGGAAAAATAAATGTTTGGTAAACAAATGTTTGCTATGCCTTGCAAAGACAATGGGATGTGAAGAAGACTTTGATCAAGTGGGCCTCGCTCGATTCCTCCCTGTCTACCACACCTAGTTCATATCATACTATAGTTATCTATGGTGATAGCTCCTTTCTGAAACAGGCCTTCTATCTTAATTTATTTTAGGCAGTTAGGAGACAGTTCAAAGTTTCCTCCTGAGTCTTTTGTTCTTAAAAATAATTCAGCCAAAGAGACACATTTTGGGGTAGCAAATTCTGCCCTCCTACACCTTGATAAGAGGACATAAAATTCTAAAACAAACATGTGAAAGAGTGTTCAATTTTTAAAGAAATGCTAATTAAAGCAATCAGGAGATATCATTTTTACCTGTCAAATTGGGCAAGATTTTTAAAAAATGAAAATAACTGATGTTGGCAAGGATGGTGCTCATACATTGCTGAGAGTGTACCCTTCTTTAGAGAAACTCTTAACAGATTTGGGGGCAGGCCTGGTGGCTCAGTGCTTAAGTGTGCACCTTCCCCTTTGGTGACCCGGGGTCCACTGATTCCGATCCCGGGTGTGCATGTATGCACCGCTTGTCAAGCCATGCTGTGGTAGGCATCCCACATATAAAGTAGAGGAAGATGGGCATGGATGTTAGCTCAGGGCCAGTCTTCCTCAGCAAAAAGAGGAGGATTGGCTGTGGATGTTAGCTCAGGGCTAATCTTCCTCAAAAAAAAAAAAGAAAGAAAAAAAAAAGATTTGGATCTTGGAGCTGGCCCTGTGGTCAAGTGGTTAAGCTTGTGCTCCACTTTGGCAGCTCAGGGTTTCACTGTTTTGGATCCTGGGCAAGGGCATGGCCCCGCTCGTCAGGCCATGCTGAGGTAGCATCCCACATAGCACAACCAGAAGGACCTGCAACTAGAATATACAACTATGTAGTGGGGGGCTTTGGGGAGAAGAAGAAGAAAGAAAAAATCAATTTAGATCCAAGTGTTAAAAGTGTCCAAAACCTTTGACGTGATAGTATGCTAAGTAAGGGATCTATCCTAAAAAAGAAGCCCTAAGTGTAGAATATAGTCTTTAAACACAAAGATAT